>NC_043710.1:16839544-16861211 GCF_006229205.1 Suricata suricatta | reverse complement strand
TACATTTGGATTGAAGGCAAAGCAAAATCCATCCCTGCTCACTTGGACCTGGCTTCCCTGCTAGAGCACCAGTGTTAACATGGACGATGAAGAGGTACCGGCTCACGTTTACGAAGAGGGAAGAATGGGGGTGCGGAGAATACGCCGGATAAGATTTTCAGCTTGGAAGCACTGTTTAGATCCTGTTTAGAGGATCTTGTGTAGGTTCCTATCCAAGATACATAGAGAACCCATGACTTTTTTCAATAGCTTAGCCTTGGGGACATACACAGAGGTCTTTGTTGCAGAGGTGGGTGCAGTGGACTGAGAAATGAACATTATTCCTGAGAACGAACAGCATCAGGCACAGTCTAACGGACTTGAAATGCTTTAGCTTATTCCACCATAAACAGGTGTTTAGCCCCATCTCATAGAGTCCTGGAGAGGACAGGGACATAAACAGCAGTGGTTAGTAGGGGCGCTGTAAGTTTGTCTGTTTGTCTGGCTCCATCTACTTCTCTGCCTAGAATGTGCTTCCAGACTCAAAGCTCTTCAAAGTCTGGCACTCATTTTTCTCAGAGCCGCACCATAATGTGGCTTCTAATGAGGGTAAGACAGAGAGCTCTTATCTAGGCTGGAGAAGGAAGTTGGCAATGCCTGACCAGGGGAGGAGAAGTGAGACACTGCTGTTGTAACTCACACTGCCTTCTTCCTTTTCTAGACCGAGGTGGGAGGCCTTTGAACCTACACAACTTGCCATGCTTCCTCCCCCGGAGGCACAGCCTCCGTACCAGTCCAAAATGCGCTACAGACTGAGCTCTGTGAGGCTACAGGCTTTCATTTCTCCACCCTTGTATTTAGGCATCACCTTTGGCATAGCAGCTGGCACGTGATCAACATATTTTTATTAAATGAATGTTATCACCCTAAAAGAAGCAGAAGAAAGCAGAAGGGAACTCATCTAGCCTGGTCACACAGGGAACGCTGGATGCAGGTTCTGATAACTCTGTGAGCAGACACTAAGTAGTACTTCTTTGGCTACATATTTACATTGCTTCACTCTTGAGCCCATCTATGAGATCCCCTAATGGTTATAAATGTAACACTGGAAATGAAACACAGAAGAGAAAAGAAGGAGAGCGGAAAGATCTGAAGTAAGAGGATTCTGAGAATGGAGTCCAGTCTAGAGAGCACCCCTGCAGGCTGGGCTTGCAAACCTGCCAGGCTGTTAGGGCAGGTGGCCCAGAAACTAAAATAGCAGTGGCTGATTCCTCTATTAGATCGACACAAAGAGACACCATGGAATTTACTGCGAGGGAAGAATTTTTTTAAAAACTTTTAAGAATTCCTGAGAACCTTTCTCTGGCATTATAATTAAAATCAAAAGCTCTTATTAACATATAAGGCCGGAACAGGAAAAGATATTCAAGATCTAACATGAACAAAAGCAAGTTACAAAATATAGTTTTTCTTTTGCTTTAAAAATGTTATTAGTGTGTGTGTAGAAAATATGTGGAGGGAGATGATCTAAACTGTTCATACTGTTCATGCATCAGGAGTTAGAATTATGAGGAAATTTACTCTTTTCACACATTATGGGGTGGGTGCACTCGGTACATTATATATTTCTATAATAATAGAATTTTCTTTCATAATTAATATGTATTATATTAGATGTGATCAGAAAAAATAAGAAATGTAAAAGTAAAATGAAACAAAAAAAAATGTCTCCAAAAAGTATCTTTATCAAGAAAGACGTCAAAGAAAAATATTTGGTAACCTAAAGGAGTGTTTTGAAACCATATTCTTTGGGACTCTAAAGGCTCCTCACACATTCTCTGAGAGCCAGCACAGGGCAGGAGGGGAAATGATCTCCAGACATGCTCCTACCCAAACTTCTCAGTTCAGTATTTCACTTTCATATTTTAATAACGAAGTCCTGCTGAAGGAAGTCTATAAACTTATTATCTAAAACAGGTGCAACTATTTCTGAAATGTTCCTCAAAGCACTTTCTGGGGCTTGAGTAAGCTCTCCAGGAAAACAGATGTATTTTCCCTTGTGTTTTCTGAGCACAAGATTTTAATACCCAGCTTGTTAGTGGAAGGCCTGCTGCATGTCTGAGCTGTCTGGCTAGAAAGCTGGGTGCTCCGTGCATAAGGACCCTCTGTTCAAGAAGGCCGAGGCGGCAGGGAGCCTCTCCTCCTCCACCATCTGGCCAGCCTCTCTGAATCATGGTCAGCCATCCAGAAGCAGAAGATTCAGGATCACCAGAGACTATTTTCAGATGAATGAGAACTCAAGCCCGAGCAATTAGAAATAGGTCAATGACTTTTTAAAGCAACTTTCTTAAAAGAGGATGCTTTTCTTTGCAAAATTCTTCTTTCTCATCACTGGTCTTTCTTTAAATAGAATATGGTGACTGCCTATAAATCCTTTTTCTTGTTTTTAGAAGTCTTCTGTCACAGAACTCTTAAGTATTTTTGGAGGTTACTTGTATTTCTCTAGGCTTGTATTCTTAAGAAAAAAATCTGACTTGAGAAATATAAATGTGAGCTTCAATATTTGAGGTAAAATGTCTGTATTTTCTAGAGTTAAAAAATGCTTTTTAGAAATTTTAATTTTTTCATTTGGCTCTTCATTATCTGTAATAACCAGGGGAAATTTTTCAAATGAAATCCTTTTCCTTGTTTTGTTTACTCTTCCTGACTTTCACAGCCATATCCTCATCTGGATTCTTATTGGGTCAAAACTACTAAGGCATTTTCTGTGCATTATATCTGCTTCCTGCCGGAGACCAGCAGAACCCATCTGCGAATTTCTGCTTCGGAACCAGCAGGGGGAGCTCACTCACACGGGAATCTGAATCCATTTGTACAGCGATGGTGGGAAAAGCAACCCAACTTTCTTCAGTAAGACCGTCCATTTTGCATTAGGATAAATTATCACATGATAAGCAACAGGTTACTGACAGTGGTGCTGTGATAAACAGAAGAGTTCTTGAGAGAATGTATTTAGAGACAGCCCAGCCTCAATGGCAAGGCCACTGCCCAAAGCAGATACACACTCTTCCTGTACCTGTTTTTCAAGGCTTGGCTTGCTAAGCTGTACAGTCTGAGGTCCAGCGAGTCTGGTCCCTGGAGTAGCTATCACAATGCTGGTGAGCTGGGCCATAGGGAACGTTTTGGCTATGGTTGCAGTCTGCCCATTGACGACACGGACGGGATGGATGGAATTCTGGGAGGTAGGGAGGGTCGTGGGAGTGAACTTGGTCAGCATGACAGGCCTCTGGATAAGTTGAGGAGCTGCAAGCATGGGAGGAGGTGCTGGGGCAATAGGAATGTTATTCTGGGCCACAGGCTTGGGTCGAACCTATGGGGAAAGAGAACAATTTTCATTATTACTTCAAGAAATTTCTCAAGTCTTGTAAGTCTAAGACATTGCCAGGTCTTTTATACTATACATGTGAAGAGGTACTGAGTACCAATATTTATTAATATTCATTTTGGTGTTATTAATCCTATACATATCAGGATATACAATCTTATAGAAGACACATTAGCTCTTAATAGTGTCCAATCGCTACCCTAAAACGTGGTTCTTCTGAATCCAAACCTTAGCCCCCTTTCCCATTCCATGCTGCTTCCTCAAGTCAAGGTCAAATGCCTAATCCAGAGACTGGTCTCACCCAGAACCTGTGTCCAGTATGGTAATAATGCGGCCAATGATCTTAATTCACATTCTAAATTTCTTCATATCCATGACTTCAATTCAGCCCAGCTCCTTGCCCTCTTAATTCCCTGTTCTTCGCCACTCCTCCTCTAAGTCACATTTGTGGACTTCCTCTTCCTCTGCCCAATCCTAAACATGAAGTATTTCTCAGAGATTTGTTCTAGAACCTCTTTTCTTCCCAATCTCCTCACTCTTCCTGGGAGTTTTCACCCATCCCATGGCTTCAATAACCATCTGTCTTGAAAACGTCCATCCACACTTGTATCTCAGGACTAGACGTTTCCTGAACTTCAGAATCATATACTCAACTTCTTGTCATGTATCTCTACTTGGAAATCTCATCAGAAATTAAAAATAAACATGTCTAGGGGCCCCTGGCTGGCTCAGTCAGTGAAGCAAGAGACTCTTGATCACAGGGCTATAAGTTTGAGCCCGTGTTGGGTGTAGATTACTTAAACAACAACAAAACCAACATGTCTAAAACTCATCTATTTCTTCCTCTAACCCTCTCTTCTTCCTATTATCATCACCTTGACAAATGGCTTTCTTGCTAAATAAACTTCAGAACTATTCTTGATGCTTCCTACTCCATCTCTACTTCCTAAATCCTTCTCAAGTATGTCTACTTCCTATCTTTACTGCCACTTCTCTACCTTATGTTTGGCTTACTGAAACAGTAACAATACAGTTAAAAGCATGAGGTCAGCCTTGCCTGGGTTCAAATCCTGATTCCTACCAGGTAGCCTCAGTAACATATCTGATGCAAGGCAACATTTTTCAAATTTTCTATACAGTGACCCTATGGGCAAAATCCTTTCCCCTAAGGCATGAAATTTTGACCTTCAGTTAACTCTCCAGCTCTGTTCCCCTGGAAACCTGGTTAAGGGTAAGAATGTCAACTATGTTACCAGGCAACATTGCTTAAGGTAGAAAACGATCCCTCACTGCTACACTGAATCTGAACGGGGAGCATTATAAACACTTGATGGGACATCATGCTTTGGGCTTCATGAAGAGGGGTGACTCTTGTAACTGAGCCCGTCCATTGGGGGGACCTTGAAAGCTATGACTACAGACCTGTTACAGGATACCCTGGCTCTTGTGAGGCCTCAGATTGTTGTGCCAGGCTGGTTCTACCACTGTCCTGATCGGGGATCTCATGTCCCTGCACCACAGCTATCACTAGACAGCTGCAGAGACTGCTACATGCGCTGAAGAAAAATGTCTGATGCTGTCTTGCTGGTAAGCTCTGGCTTCTGTCTTATATTGTTCCAAGCAGACTGGTACCAAGTGTGGGACAGTCTTGGGAGTTTGAATATTAGGCTGAACTTAAGATAACCGTTAAGTGGTATGGGGCGCCTCGGTGGCCAGTCGGTTGAGTGTCGGACTCCTGGTCTCTGCTCATGCTATGATTTTGCGGTTCATGGGTTTGAGTCCCATGTCGGGCTCTGCACTGACAACACAGAGCCTGCTTGGGATTCTGTTTCCCTCTCTCTGCCCATGAGAATGTGCTCATTCTCTCTCTCTCAAAATAAATAAACTTTAAAAAAAGAAAAAAAGAGGAGCCTGTGGTGGCTGCTGCAGACACACAGCAGGGAATATATTCATATTGCAACCAGCACACACATATACACATATATTTATATCCCTATAAAACAAAAACTTCATGAAACATTACATATGTGCTATGTACTCTAATATTCCATATTCTGTTTTGTTGATTTTACTTAAAAACTGGTTATATTATACTGATTTCACACAGCCTACTAATGGGTCATGACCCACTGTTTGGAAAACATGGACTAAGCCCTAGGTTCCTTACCTAAAAAAAAAAAAAAAAGGGAATACCTATTTTCACGGGGCTATTGTGAAGATTAAAATAGATAACCCATAAAAATGCCTCACACAGTAGGTGGTGCACAGCAGGCATCTTTAAACATTAGCCATTATTACTGTTGATGATGTCCTAACTATACCTCGTGCCCATGGTCTTGATCATCTCCAATCTATTCTCCACACAATGGCAAGATGAAATTTTCTAAACAAAGATCTGATCATTTCAAGTACTTGTTTCAAAATGTTTTCATGGATCCCCTGTGTTCCTGGGTTTATCCCAGGGCCTTTTGCTCCAATTCCCACATAGCCTCGAAGGTGTCACAAGATCCGGCACATGGACTTCTCCAGCTTCACCTCTTACCTTCACCTCTTACCCCATGGCCCACTTTGCCCAGCCAGCCGCATCAAATCTCCTTTGGTTCCTTAAGCTTACATGCATCTCTCCATCCTGGATTTGCATATATGCTCTATCCTCTGCCTAGGACATTTTTGTTCTTCTCCCAAAACTTTGTCAGGCTAACTTTACTAGGATTGTAGGTGTTAGACTGAAAATCAACTCCTCTATGAAACTTTCTATAAAACTCTTAAGATTGGGTTGGATGTCCCTCCCAGATATGGTCAGAGTACCCTGTACTTTCCATAACGGACACTGTAATTGTCTGAACACATGTCTGAAGCTCGCTGAGGGCAGAGAACAGTCTATCTTGGAAACTGGCAAATCCACAGTGCTTAGTGCCTTTTCTGATACCCAAGGTATTTAGTAAGGATTTACCTGATAAATGACTGAAATCATCTTCTCTCACATTAGCAATGCCCATCCCTACCACACAGGCAATTCAGAAATCATTTATGGCCACTGACCACAAAAATTCTTTTCCTTTTTCTCTTTGCATGCAACATGGGGCCTCAGATGGGAACTCCTAGCCTTTCTACTAAGCAAGTCAAGTACCCTCAAAACCCAGACTGGGGCAATCCTGACATTCTGCAATGAGAATGGCGAGTTCAGTCCAATTATTAGAAGAATATTCCCAGGAGAATATGGGCGAGCAGAGCTGTTTCAGTCTAGGCAGAAAGTTCCCTGTGTAGACCCCTGCCTGTACTGACCCTGTGTAGACCCCTAGTCTAAACCTTCATAGGCAAGGCTTTGTGTTTAAGTATGATGCTTAATGTTGTCACTTACCACAGTAAAACTAAATAGTTTCTACTGGTTAGTTTGGCTACTGTTTCCTTCCCTACTTTCTTTGGCATATGGGGCATAAAAAAGTAGTAATTACATTCTTTCCCCACTGGCAGGCAGGTTTGGTTACACTCCCAGGAAGTTAACATTATATAAGGTTTAAAATGGTGCTATCTTAAATTTTCCTTTTCTTCTCATCCCCCTGCTTCTGCCTTTGGTCACTGCCCAGAAACCCTAGTGATAAAATAAGTCTCTTCATGGTATAGAAATCAGCAGGTAGAATCTTTAGCCATGTCAGATGTGAACACAGCTGAGCTGATAAGCACACGTCAGGGTGCTTAGAAAGGGCCCATGAGGACGTGTGTCTCACCTCACCCATCGTTGGGCCTGTCACGGATTTACTCACCTGTGGGAGGAAGTTTGGACGTGGAGTGAGTCGAGGAGGAGGGATAAACTGTGGTACTTTGATGGGCTGAGGAGGTGTTGCCTGAACCTGCTGAAAAATGGGAAAAATAAACCGGAGGACAATAATTGTTTAGTATCAAAGCTTAGGCGTTCTTACAGTAATTTTAGCATCACTATTCTCTGGGTCAGACAATACTTTCTACAAGTTTTCGTTGTAGAATTAACCGTATGAATCGAGCCTTAAGAAAACTTTTTTACTCTCCCACCTGCATGCTCCAGCCTACAAAATGAACCATTTCATTTCCTTACATGCCTCACGTAAAACACAGCAGGCTCGGCAACCTTAGACAACTTCCTTTGACATCCAAGAACTCTTGCATGTACATATTTTAAAAGTCAAGACTGGATCCCAAGTAAAATCAAACTTGCTGCCTGGCCAAATGGGCTTTTTCCTAATAGAAGAGCTTTATCTAGCAGCGAACAGCTTTGTTTCTGAAGAGAATTCTCTAGCTCTCAACATTTGGCTGACGGAGCTGGTTGCTTCTCTCAAGATTCCTGGTAAGTGCTGAAGCGTCACTTCACTGCTGTCTAGTCTTTCTCGTCTCTGGTCATCATTTAAAAGCCACCAAAAGCTCTCAGCTGCCATGTTAAGAAAGGATTTTCCAAACCACAATTTGGTTATATTTCCCCAAGCTTCAGAGAACATCAATTTCTAAACGGTTTTACCCTTGAATCTCATCAACAATTTTTGTTCAAATACTTCTTCTCAAGGGATCTTTTTTTCTGATGGACCTCGGACATGGATACTGTTAATCTGTGAATTTCTTGTATATCTGTAAAGTGCCTCTGCTTGCTCTAGTACTTCCTGGGTGCAGCCAATTTCAAGGATAGTGAACTAAAGGAATTCGGCAGGGAGGTTCCCCCAAATCAGTAATACAGAACCGGAGAGTGCACGCACTCAAGTTTCATAGACAGGTCTGGGAACAGGATGGAGAGAGACTCGTGAAGCAGTGTGCATGCTGCCATGAAGGCCACTCCCCCACAAGTCACGTCAACTTTGAACTCAGGTTTTGGTCCTTGGTGTCAAGGACACTTCTATAGTCATCTGAGCACCCAGCAGGAATGCCATATTCCCTTGTCAGCCCCAGAGGAAAACTTGGGATGGCTGAATGATGGGAGACTGAAAAATCCAGCAGGAGCATAAAACGGGTATACTCTACAAATGCATATCCTGAACCCTCGCATGTGGGCACACATGAGTAGCAGCTGCTGGCTTACCAGAGTGACTGTGTTTTTTGCCACAATTTGGACAGCCTCTGCCCCAGGCCCAGTGACCTTACTAGACGTCTGGAGGTTGACTGGTGTGTTCTGCACATCAGTGCTGAGCACAGCCTTCTGACTGTTGATGGCGGTCACCATAGCAATGGCAGGTCTCTGGCCCACAACAGAGGCAGGCATGGTCGCAGTTGCTGCTTTCAAGACGAGAGGTAGTGTCTTTGTGGTAATCATAGAAGCTGTAGTTACAGTCTTCTAGGAGACATGGAGAACAGATATTAGGACACTGAAGTGTGACCCCACTAAGCAATATGCTGCTAATCCCCAGAAAAAACAATCCGATGATTCTCATAGTCAACTTCCTCACTAGAACATTCCTTATGGGTACGCACAGCACACTTCTTACTATAGGGAAAGATAATCTCTAGTTTGTGCCAGAGTCTTCAAATTTAGCTTCAAGTTCATAGTAATAACTAAAGACAGGTATGGGCACAGGATTTTCAACAATGAATGGGGTGGGTTTACAGATACAGAATATGAGTACACCTATTTATTCTGGTTTTTTATTCTTTTCTTGCTCTCAATTTAAACTCTGTAGCAATTGCAAATCAATGAGGTACACACCATCTCTATCTTTAATTGCTAAAACCTCATCAATATGAAGAAAGCTCTCATATAATTCTGGTTATCTGCCTCCTGTGACACAAAAGCTAGGATGAAAGGACAGTGTCTTTTCATTCTTTTGAGTGTCACCCTAGAGAGGAGGAAGGGAGACTCGTGTGAGAAAGTGCACAATTGTTGCCTCAGAGGCAGTAAATCCCAAACTCTAGATAGTAAAACCTATTAACCGACTAGTTTTGTAAATGCCAGCTCTTAATACCAAAGGGATGTGAGTCACTAACTACCATTTCTTCTCTGGAGGACTGCTGCAGAAGCGATCAAAGATCCAGTGAAACATGACAAGGTGGAAACAAACACCTGCGTTTCAAAAGGCCTTATAGATCAGAGGCTGAACAGAGGTGGCCAGGCTGACTGATGCTCCACAAAGTGCTATCGCTGCTCTGTGGCTGGAGTTTCCAGACTTCCAACTAGAGTAATTAAAGGGGCCAGTCACGAAACGAGAACACACAAACAACCTCATTACACGGCACACATCCCTCCCTAATGCCACTACTCACTCCAGATCCAAACATTTCAGGGACGTGACAGTTTATCTGGTCCAACATGCTGGTTCTTCTGATTTTGACACAACTCCACTTTTTTCCTCTTATTCTACACTTGCACTGTCCGGTTTGGTAGCTACCAGCCACACATGGCTATTTACATTCAAATTCAAATTAAATTAAATTAAAACATCAGTTCCTCAGTTACACTGTCTACATTTCCAGTGCTCAAGAGCCACGTGTGGCTAGTGGCTACCAAACTGGACAGTGAAGATTTCCAACATGGCGGAAAGTTCTATTGGACAGCATTGCTTTGAAAACCATTGCAGTGAAAAGAACCCCACTGTCCCCGAAATAGATCTGGACAAATCCCCTTATGCATTTCTATTTCAGTGACTATGTCAGTATTTGTGTATTAAGTTATTTTTTTCTAGGTAATTCTTTATTTCTATGTTCTGCCTTAAACACACACATACGTCACCTAATCTTTTAACTTCTTTATTTTCTTTCAATGAAAACAATTAATGATCTGGCCTCATCTATCCCATCATAGCCTATGAGCAATGCTTATAATTAAAATCACCCAAATCTTTGTTTCCTCACTAATCAACAGCACAGACGTGTCTCACTGTCCTTGCCACGGCCTCCTCAAAGGTGAAATGGGAGGAAGAGGGGAACACTGATATTTGTTCTGAAAAGTAGCAGGTCATCTACTATCTATCCATGATAAAAACCAAATAAAAGCCAATCATTAGAAATAGTACGGGAATGTAGCAGGAAGGTCGGACTTTACATTGCCAGCTATTTATAACAAGTGTTTTTAACCTGGTGCGGTATTAGCCCTACCTTTCAGTTCAAGACATTAAAACACAAAGAACTTGGTGAGCAAGTCACGCCAGATGGCATTCAATCTTGTTCCCAGCACAGGTTATGGAAGTAAAAGCTCTAATCAGCAGAACTCGCTGACATGGATTTTAAAAATGGTTGTGCGCATTGTGGCTGCTTTGGAAGAGGTCGTGTAGTTTTGTCTGAGGCATCCTTGGTTCAGGTAAATTATCATCAATATTTTGAATAATCTAATATGCTAAAAAAGTGAGTAAAACCTCAAACTCACCTGAATTAAAATACTCACCATTAACCGCAACCCTTTAAAAACCCTGAAACCTAACAAGTTTGTTCACATCTTAAGTTAGCATTTTTTTCTCCTGTATATTTTTAGTTGTAGCTAATTTCAGAGCATGTATTCTAGCATCTATAGAATTCTCCGTACATACAGGCACAAGACCTGGTACTATATTTACCAATGAAAACTTTCTGAAAAATATATTTATGGGGCGCCTGGTTGGCTCAGTCGGTTAAACGTCTTACTCTTGGTTTTGGCTCAGGCCTTGATCTCACAGTTCCTGAGTTTGAGCCCCACATTGGGCTCATGCTGGCAGTGCGAGGCCTGCTTGGGATTCTCTCTTGCTCCCTCTGCCCCTCCCCTAGTTGCGCGCATGCACGTTCTCTCTCTCTCTCTCTCAGAATAAATAAACTTAAAAAAATATACATATTTACTAACTACTTACTGACACCAGGTATTGACACAGATATGGCTTAAATCTCCACCCCTGGTCTGGTGCTTACTGTATTCTAAGTGCTTGGAAATATAAACCAACGTCTTGGGAGTGTTAGAGTTTAGATGACAAAGAGAATCTAGAATTTTGAAATCCAAACCTAACAAAAACCTCTGACCTCTCTGGCAGGAGGAAGAGAAGACACAGAGAGGAAAGGTGTCCAACAACAAGTAAAATTATTTTTCTGGAATCTGTGATTAGTCTCTGGCTGGTTGATGCCGCCCAATTGTGATCAGCTTCAAGGTAAGTTAGTTTCCACACAGCTTCATGAAGAGGTTAATTCTGACAAAACCCAAACTGCACGAACTAGAGGTTAATGCAGAAATACAGCCCAAGGAGCACTGAAAGCAAAATCCTTTTTATTTATTTATCTTTTTACTAAGTTATTATTGTTGTTTACCTGTGGAACATGAGGTATTGATTTAAAACAGACAAGCTCTAATGAACAAATGAGAACTTAAAAGGATTACTACTACTATAGGCTCTAATGAACTTATGTCTCCATTTTAGACTACTTTCCTTTAATTTTGAATGGAAGGTAACTGTTGCACACTTAGAAGACTACAAATAGGACCACCCCACCCTCCTTTTTGTCCATAAGGGTTTATTTTCTACTTGGTTTTATTAACTGCATCCTTCTTTACATTTGTATTACACTGTTTAAAATGACAGGGTGTGAATTGATGTTGAAAGGTATACTTGTATTCAACTCTTATTCTTTTTTTTCTTATAGATTGAAAAAAAGTTCAAAACCTACCTACAAGGATGAGTTTGAATTAACTGAGTAAAGGGAACTGGTCCCCCCCAACTCCCCATCCCTTGGTCCATGCTAGCCACCGACTTAGAATAGAAAATTTCTCTTCCTAGCATCTCCTCTATGCCTATATTAGCTACTACTTAATAGCCATTCTTTTCTGAACTTAGATAGTATAGGACTTATGGACTGTGCTCAACCCCAGAGGTTCTGTCATGCACTGGAGGGCTTCTAAGAGCTAGCCTTTGTCTCCCTTTCTCTCCCTCACCATTATTTCCCGGAGTTCAGGCTACAGCTACGCCAGCCTCCTTGCTACTCCTTGGGTACATGTTTACTTCTGTGACTCCATGCTTTTGTTTACACTGTTCTCTACACCTGTGATGCTCTTCCCCTCTGCTCCTTCACGGATATCGAATTCATCTGGCCACATCGTGATCAAATGCCACCTCCTTTATGAAGCATCTCTGATCCATCTAGTTAAAATGACTCTGTCCTATGGTCTTTTCACAGATCTTCACTGGTACTTTCATTTTATTCTTGTCAGCGGTTTACATTTTCCTCTCCTCTAGATTTTCAAAATTCTTGAAGACAGAGATCCCTGTCTTATTTGTGAATCTATCTTCTACACTGCCTAGCACAGTGTTCGCATATAATAGAGACCCAATAATATTTACAGAATGAATGAAAATGAAGTAGACTAGATTCTAGGCAGCGTCCAGGACTACCAGAATCTAGCACACCGAGAACATCCAATAAATACTGATGGTTTACTGTAAGACAGAAACCAAAAACTTGAGAGTCTTTTGGCTTTTAACATTAAACTCTGCATTTAACGAAACTATAATATAAAACAAGCTTAGCTAAATCAATTAACTATATCAGGCGGGCTACCAGGTGGAGAGCCGCCATACAACACTGTTTTGAGGGCAGCCCCTCACTCACCATCCCAAAGCCACACAGAACTCAGATTACTAGGGAAGGGATAGCTACTGTAAGTATTCCAGAAGTGTTTTATTTCCTCTGATTGGTAGGACAGGGAATGTTACTTGAACAGAAAATTTCTGGGTTAAGAGAGAAAACTCCCACATATTAGGAAATAATGAATTCTACCACACTCCTTCCATGTAAACACTTTCTGATCAAACTGTATTTTGCCAAGAGGACAAACTAATCAACTCCAACAAAAGTAATCTGATAAGCAATCCTTTGGAAGAAATATAAATCCTGGTCAAGGGGCTTTAAAAGTCAGTCTGAATGCCTAATTTTCAAATAGCCCTGGAGTAGAGATCATGGTAAAATTTATACTCTAGCAATCTGATTTACAAAGGAATTATTCTTTTTCCTACTTTGGCATTTTCTAGAACATTGGCTTTTTTTTGTTTGTTTGTTTTTGGTCTTATAGGGCAGTACAGAAGAGCAGTGAATGGACAGACGTTTTCACCAGAATATCTGGGTTCAGATCTTGGCTCTACCACACAGACTACCTCCATGATTCTAGAAAGTTACTTAATCTCTCTATGCCTTGGTTTTCTTTTCTAAAAAATGGAAAATAATAATAATAATAATACCAGCCTTTTAAGGGTTCAGGTAAAGACTGTGTATGTTGTTCATGTAAAGCACTCAGGACGGTGGCTGTAAACAACCTCCTCCACTAAATATTACTTCTCTTTAGTAATCTTTAGTATTTCTAGAAGTGATGCAGTTTTCACTCACAAAATGTTATAGATGAACCAGCCCAGTGTCCACACACAGTGAATAACCAAGTAAACTATAATCTTTTTCTCTACATATAAAGACACAGTGAGGACTTGGTACTGGTAGGTGAGAGGTGCTCATGCTTAGGTTTCAGAAGATCCCAACGTCCTTGAAATGATGTGCAAAAATGAGTGTATTAGGTGTGAATGTGTATTATTCTGGAGAGAGACCCACAGCTTTCAGCAAGTCATACAGGGGTCACAACCCCTAAGAATCAGGAGCCACTGCTCGACCATCCCACTTGAAAAGGCATGCCCGCGTCACGTGTAGGTGTGTGGAGACGAAGCCTGAGTCAGAGCGTTAGTAAGCCTCCAGTTCTTAGTTCCAGTTTAGACCCATAGCTTTCATTTCAGAGTTCCTTTAGATTCATATGCTCATGAATATGGACTCAGAACAGAGTATTTTGTTTCTCTGAATGATGGAAACATAGCACCCTCCTTCTGAATGTCTCTCTACCTGGTTCCAAAACTACCGCTCCTGGAATCCCCACATCTAACCGCTAAGGATTCCAGAAAAACAATTCCAGAAGAGGCATAGTTACGGAGATTTTTAGAACAAGTGCCAATAAATACTTCCACAAATTCAAACTAAGATCTTAGTCCTGTTCTAACACCAAGAAGTGATTTTCCTTTGTCACTGACTACCCTTCCCGTCCTCCTCAGGCAGGCGGGAAATCAGGTAACTTTTGCTAGTAATGCCATTTCCTTCTGCCAATGAATTTCAAGCGATTTCTGCCCCAGTTTATAGTATAGAAAAAGTAACCGAAACAAATTTGTCTAGTGGAGCTTAGCTCTGTGTTAGGCAGGCCCCAGTTCCGCACGCCCACAGCTAAGGCCGGGGCGAGGAGCCGGCGCCCGCGCACACGGTTACCTGGGAAGCGGTCAGGC
Organism: Suricata suricatta; assembly: GCF_006229205.1. Lineage (NCBI taxonomy): Eukaryota > Metazoa > Chordata > Mammalia > Carnivora > Herpestidae > Suricata > Suricata suricatta. The sequence continues at coordinate 16,846,634 of NC_043710.1, read as the reverse complement.
TGGGGGAGGGCGCGGCCGGCTGCGCGTGGTGGTGGTGGTACTGCTGCTGCTGCAGCGGCTGCAGTGGTTGCTGCTGTGCTGTTTGTAGTTTGTTTTCCGACTGTGGCAACGGCTGTATCTGGAACTTGTCTGGTTGTTCTTGCTTGACTATCAGGTTCTTCCGTAGCTGTTCAACTACTCTTTTCTACCCAATGAAGACAAAAAGAAACAGTGTCTATCAGAGTATTGTTCTGTCAGCTCTGTAAAATGCTCAGCCACCATATGCCTCTGACGCCTTTCTGTAACTAGCTTACTCTGGAACTTGTTACATCTGAAATGCACAGATTCCACATAGGAGAAACCAATACCGAGAGAAACATTTTATGTACCAAGGGAAACCGAGCCACACGGATGAGAAGGAAACGTGATGGAGATCACACCGCGGAGCTCAGATTCCTGGACTATGATCAGCTTGGCGTGCTAGGCTGGAGGGCCACACAGCAGAGCACCGAAGACATGACTCTGGGGACACAAATTCCAGTTTTGCTACTTACCAGCTCTATGTTCGTCAAGTTACTTAACCTATCTGGTCTCATTTCCCGTTCTGTCAAATGAGGTGATTAACGAAATCCTTAGGGTTCTTCTGAATGAGTACCAAACAAGCTGCTGGGTGTGAAGCACTCACAACTGTGACCGGTACCTTGTCGGCCATCTTACATGTTATATCTGATAACACAGACACCGGTCATACTAATTTCTGTTGTTCAAACCAACGTCATGTTTCTATCTCGGTTTCAGACATTAAGCAGACTTTTAAATAGAGAAATCTTGATCCCAGAAATATGCAATACAGACAGTGGTCATTCTAAATTACTTAAATGTGTAACTCATGACAGGACCTCTTTTCGGGGATAGGATCTGTGGAAACCCATGTTTGTTCAGGCAGAGTAGCAATTTAGTTACATGGGATCAAAAATGTAAACCTAAGGTTTCTTGAATTTTCTAGACCCTGTTCCAACCCAAGAAAAATGCGTATTTGGATACTTTCATTACTATAATACATTTCAGCAGAACATAAGCTCCATGAAGGCAAGGACATTTTGTTCACAGCTATACTCTGGGCTAGAATCATGCGGCTAGGTAAACGTCTCTTCACAGGATGTGTAAAGTGATGGAACTAGAGACCCACATATGACTCTGAGAACGTGTAATATAAAACCAAACCGAAACAAACAAACAAACAAACAAAAAACCCAACCATCTGGGGCCACTCTTGGACTGCTGCTTTTGCCCTGACGGCTGGAAGCAGGTAGAAACAGCACTCCTCACACACTTTCAAGTGAGTTCACCAGCTGAGAGGGGTGTTATCGCTGATCAAACAGACTGCCATCTCCTAATACAGATTATGAACGGAGAGAAAGAAGTGCAGGTCTTTAAATAAAGGATTAAGTAAATAAAACCATATGGCCAGGTTGGTTTTCAAACTCCTGCTTCTGATTCTAACCAATTTCGTTGCACATATTCTCCCAAGAATTCAAACTTGTAAGGTTACTTGCCTATTTGAACATTAAAATATTTACAAAATGGATTTTTAAAAACTTTAGGTCAATACAAAATATATCCTTTTTTTAATGTTTATTTTTGAGAGAGAGAGAGAGAGAGAATGAGAACGAGCAGTGGAGGGACAGAAAAAGAGGAAGCCAGAGGCTCCAGAGCAGGCTCCACGCCGTCAGCAGAGAGCCTGACGTGGGGCTCAAACTCATGAGCTGGGAGATCATGACCCGAGCTGAGGTTGGACGCTCAACCAATGGAGACACCCAGGCGCCCCGATACAAAAATACATCCCTGAGAGACTTTTTTATACTTTTATCACTGACTATTTTTTAGACAATGAAAATATCAGATAAAGGCCACTTCTGGTGGGGGGAAAAGTCTGCTAAACTTTATACTCTGCTCGCACTGCCTCTTTGAGTAGTTAAATATTACAAAGTAAAAAAAAAAAAAAAAAAAAGGATGGAGAGTCCAAACTCTTTGCAGAAACCATCTGCAGAATAGTAAAAATGCAAATTAATAAAAATATCAAATTCTTATAAAAATTAACTTTCAAGCCTTCAAAATTCTATTTCTCCAGTATAAAAGACAGAGTAACTGAATGGATACAGTTTAGAAGGGAAGTGGTGGAGGTGGCAGTACAGATAATTTAAGTATCACATGTAGATTTTTGGTGACTACCAGAACATTACACACTTTACAGTTATGTTATTCAGAGTTGCTGTCAGTCCTGCTTCCTAACATATAACCAGTATTAAACAAATATAGTAACGAACTAGCTAAAGTGCAGCATCAGTAGCTCCAGACAGGGCCTCCAAGAACATCTACAAACAAAACAAAACAAAAACCACACCCAGCTTAAATCAGGGGAAGAGAGAAACCATGAGGAAATAATATAACACAAATGTGACACCTGCCAAAAAATAAACTTTGAACAAAAACAGCACAGGAAATGAAATAATTACTATACCAGGCACAAAAGGAAAGGGTATTTTTCCCCCTCGACAGCCAGCCTGGGGAAATACAATGCGCTCTCCTACGTAACTGCCTAGCTGGGGTAAAGCAGAAGCCAGAGACAAAGCCCGGAACCCACTGCCAGTGCTGTGTACAACAGAAGGGAACAGTAGGGGAAAGAGCGAGAAAGGGATGCAGGCTAGAGTACTCTGCAGCCATATGGCTAGAACAAGGTGACGACCAATCAGAACCAGAATCAGGAAAGTGGGAGTCAGTGAGTCACAGTGCATTCACAACTGTTCCTCCCCCAGGGCCTGAAACAAAGCCTGTAGAACCAGTGGGGAGGCACAGGGATCAAAATACTTGCAAAACTTAAATTAGTCTTTGAAAGAAAGAAGGACAAAAAAAAAAAAAAAAAAACAAAAACAGGAAGAGAAGAAAGCCGTGCAGATTGGACACAGGTCAGATCATATGAGCTAAGTAAAATTTTCTTTGAAAGACGATTCTGGTATATTTCAGAGTGCCATGCAGAAAAATGCACTGCTCCTGAACTTGTTGTGTTCACAGTAGAAGAATACCAAGTGTGTAGTTGTGCATGCCTACGAAATTTTTTAAAAACTCAAGATCTGAAGGAAACACTGATGCCTTCTGTCACTTAAATATCTATGACTGCACTTTGAAAACCAACGATCTCAAGTTAGGTGAGCTCTAGCAGTGGAGGCACTCAGGTGGGCAAAAGCCCTGTGTCCTCCTTAAAGGACTAGCTAATCAAGAGAGAGCTGTCCTGCACTTTAGTTGGGTTTTGTAAGTTGCACAATCCAGTCTTGGTCTAGAGCTTAGTCCTGCAGTGCTGGGCGAACCCTGACCTGGAGGAGAACCAGTTCTGGGTGGCAGTGACAGCATTCTGCTACCGAATTTCATAAATTTTAGCTACGTGCTCTCCCAAGCACAATTTTTAAGCATCCTCTCATCTCTATAGGAAAGAGCCTATATTTTTATTATTACATGTTTGAAACAAAGAAATCATGACTTCTGATTCGGCGAGGACTTTTGCTGGTCATTAGTGAAGGTTATACAAAATAAAAAGTTTGGTACTTTCAATGTTATTCACATATGAAGGAGACCTTGGAATGTAGCTAATTATCTTGGAACATTAACCTGAAGGTTTGAGAAAAGGCTAAGTGTCACAAACTGGCCATTTGTCATTGACTAATAAGTTAATGAAAGTTAAAAAGAAAAGGGGGCAGGAAGAGGAGGAGACAAGGAAGGAAAAGCTGCAAAGAATGAAGGCAGAAGGGAGGGAGAAAGTCAGTAACTTATCATCTTCTTTCCTTAATATATTTTCTATAACAATAGGCCAATGGGCCTGGTGTCCAGAATGGCTAAGACCACCCCCTCCAATCAATCCAACTGTCAAGAACTGCTCCATAAACCCAGCCTGTAATTCCAAGCCTCAGATTCCCCTGACATTCTCATCACTAGGTTTTATCAGTGCTTGTTCAGGCAGAAGAGTTCACAGAGCCTATAACACTTCAAGTCACAGTTTCTGAGACAGGTAGTCACGGTGATCAATATTGTGACATTCAGCGATACTATCAACATGTTCCTACAACAGCAAGACGAGTCCCAAAGAAAAATACAGAAGTTTGTAGGTCCAACTCAACAGAAAATCGGGTTCGAGGTTCAGCTATGTAAGTGAATCATTCCAAGTTCCAGGGCACCAGTCAACACAGAAGGGAGATGCAGAGATGGCAGGACAGCCCCCATGCCTCCAATCAAGCCACTACTTTATTCCCATCAAAGTGTCACACAAATTTTAGAAAGCTTCTCTCAAAAGGAACTCCAGGTGCAGGGCCTTGCCCTCCATAATTGCATGTCAGTGATCAGTCAGTCATTCAACTTGTCTGTGTTCCATTTTGTGTTATCCGTTTTGTATCAATTATGAGGGGGCCACACCCACTCAGACATCTTACATCCTTTGTCCCCTCCATGAATCAGTCATACAATATGAAAACAGAACCTGCATCCTTCATACTAGAGACAAACTTTTCACAAATACAGAAAGTCAAGAACAAATCTTACCTCTCTTCTACCTAAAATGCAGCGAAAAAATTTTGCAGGTCTTCAGACTCACCAATTGCTCAAGCGAAACAAGGGCTACTAAATTTTTGTGTGCAGAAAAACTAACATGAAGAAACTTACATCTGTTGAAGTCAGAATTTACCCAGACACACACACACACACACACACACACACACACACACACACACACACACACTTTCTACTGTCTGAAATTCAAACACTGCATTTGTAAATAACAGCAATATATATCAACACTGAAGTCACAGGAAGTCTTCAGAATGCTACGATGTAATTATCCTCTGAAGCATAGTGTATGTGTTACTGACATAAAATTAATGACAAAATTAAATCCAGGGTAAAAAGCATGTTTAATAAAAGAAAATAGAAAAAAAAAGGAAACAGAACTTTGAGTGAAGATTCTACCATTTTATGAACAAGAACACAAGGAAAGGACAATAAACTCAAAATAAGCCCCTTACTAATGCACTAAGTAAGATTCAAGGAAAGAATATGCACTGAAGTTATTAGAGGGAATGTTCTAGGGAAGATATGCAGGACAGGATTTTGACAGAGAAGGGGGAGGAATACTGGCAGCAGCAGATATAAAAATATACGTAACTAAAAATAACTGCATTTTATTTGTTTTGTAAGGCACTAGTAAGTTTTTTCCGAACTCTCTGATACTCAGTGTCAGGGTTAAACAGTTTCTAACCTATAAAAACACCTTTTAAAATGGGATATACCCTTTAAACACACCACCTGTTTGACAGAAGCAGTATCTACAACCATCTGATTATTTTTTTTAAAAAAGCCTTTTTTCATGTTCTTATTATTTTATTTTGAGAGGCAGAGAGCGAGCAGTGGAGGGGCAGAGAGAGAGGGAGACACAGAGTTTGAAACAGGCTCCAGGCTCTGAGCTAACTGTCAACACAGAGCCCTATGTGGGGCTCGAACCCACGGACTGTGAGATCATGACCTGAGCCAAAGTCGGACACTTAACCGACTGAGCCACCCAGGCGCACCTACAACCATCTCATCTCATACACAGAACTGTTACGCTGTCTACTAAAGTGATCTGCTTAGTCTTAGAGAGTTGGGAACATTGATACTTTCATAGTTCTGCAAAGTGTCATGGAACTAGGAGAGTACAATACACATGAATTAAGAAACAACAGCAGTTGGGGCACCTGGGTGGCTCAGTTGGTTGAGCGGCCAACTTTGGCTCAGGTCATGATCTCACAGTTCGTGGGTTCAAGCCCCACATCAGGCTCTGCGCTGACAGTTCTCTCTCTGCTCCTCCCCCACTCCTGCTCTGTCACTCTCTCTCAAAATTAAACAAACATTAAAAAAAAAAAGAAACAATAGCAGTTGGAATTACCAGTTTTTTCAATAAAGTTCAAAATTTTCTACATGGATGCTTAACAGATGGTGGAGACCACACATGTCATGGTACTGATTAGACTTTGGCTTATTTTTTTAATTAAAAAAAATATTCTTTGGGGTTTACTCTTCCTTTAAAACACACACACAGATATTTACATCAATAGGTTTTTACATCCTATCTCCAGAGGAGATTAGACCTTCTATTCATATTAATGGGATTTATATTCCATCTCCATAGGGGATTACACTTTATTTGATAGCCTGATTGAAATGTGGTTTACATTTTTCTCACTTAGTCCATTCATGCTCTAACAGACCAACTCCACCCCTTCTTATGCATGACTATAAAAGACTAAGACTGCGGTAGTCAAACGTTACCTAAATCAAGGGATCCTTATGAGAACCTGGGAACTGCCTTTATTTGCATCAAATAAGAAAAAATGTAGCTGCTGTACTCAAGAGAGATGTGGCCCCTGGGGCTCTAAGGTCCTCCCAGGTGTAACACACCCAGATGTGAGGGCAAAATAGCATAAACACAGAGACAGACTAAAAAGAGCACTGCATGCTGGGAATGGTAGTTGTAAGGCAGTTCTCTAAAATAAAAGATAAAGAAGCCAAAATCAGAACCCATTTGGTTTACATTTAACTTCACTATGTTTTTTGAAGCATTAAGCTCTACTGTCCTGCCTACTCGGGAAAAATATTGAGGATCAATTGAATTAACGGTAGAGAATGCTTCAGAAAACTGTCGAGGGCAATGTGAAAATAAGGGATGGTAACCAATGAATAACAGAGTTTGTCTAGGATGAATTTTTAACTCATAGTAACAGCCTACTAAATATGACTTTTACTTCCAGTGTCAATTATACTTCAATCACTTGATTTTTAACATCTAGCCAAATATTTTTGTTAGTTTTTATGTTTTTAATTTTTTTTAATAGTTTATTGTCAAATTGGTTTCCATATAACACCCAGTGCTTCTCCCCACAAGTGCCCCCCACCATGACCATCACCCCCTCCCTCTCTCCCCCTCCCCCTTCAGTCCATGGTTCGTTTTCAGTATTCAGTAGTCTCCCTTAATCTGTGTCCCTCACTCTCCCCCCTTCTCTTTCCCCCTTCCTCTCCCCATGGTCCCCTGCCA
>NC_043710.1:16708091-16839444 GCF_006229205.1 Suricata suricatta | reverse complement strand
ATATATACCACATCTTCTTGATCCATTCATCAGGTGATGGACATTTAGGCTCTTTCCATGATTTGGCTATTGTAGAAAGTGCTGCTATGAACATTGGGGTACATGTGCTCCTATGCATCAGCACTTCTGTATCCCCTGGGTAAATCCCCAGCAATGCTATTGCTGGGTCATAAGGGAGTTCTATCAATAGTTTTTTGAGGTACCTCCACACTGTTTTCCAGAGCAGCTGTACCAGTTTACATTGCCACCAACAGTGTAGGAGGGTGCCTGTTTCTCCACATCCTCGCCAGCATCTATAGTCTCTTGATTTGTTCATTTTAGTGACTCTGACTGGTGTGAGGTTATTATTTTTTAAATGAGAATTACCAAAAAAAGTACAGGTTAAGAAAGAGAATGCTACTTGTTGCCTTTTTATCTCAAAAATCAAACACTGTACAGAAATCTGGATATAGCCCAGATTTCATACACCTCTACAGCAGTTCAGGGCCATATTCTGAATGCATAAAATAGATGTCAAATTTAAATGTAACCTGACCCAGCCCAGCAAACAGCCTAGGTACAGTAATGAGAATAGAAAAAAAAAATCACATAAGAACCATTTATAATCTGAACAATTTAGCTGCTTTGCCAATATTAAGAAAGTGCCTGATTCTTTGTGTTTGTACCAGAACGAGACATGACACAGAGGCTATTAATTTGTAAATTAAGCTCCAGTTCATCAGAATGCATGCCCCTCTGCAACTATCTGTTACAGACCTGCACACACCGCCAGACTCATTCGGCGCTCCACGGCTCTGTTTCTCAACTCAGAAGGCAGCACTGCCTTGTTAGTGTCAGAGTCATTCCAAACACTATAGGAATTCTCTTTGCTCTGTCCTGAAGCTGCTCTAGTTGGTTTTCCTCACAAAAGAATTATGATTGGAGGCTGCTGTGTAGTAGCTGTCCCTGACAAGTTGGATATGAAAATACAATTTTAGTACAGTGATGATCCTTAAATGGGCAGAGGGAAAAGGAGGAACAAAACCCAAAACCTCTACCATTTTATGGGCCACCGCTCAGTTAAAAGATGGCTCTGCCTCTCCAATCCCTGGGTACAATGAGATCGAGAATGTAGGAAGTCCTCCTTTCACGAAAACATGAAGCAGAGTAAGACGCTAGAAGAGGTAAATATACCAGATAATTGAATTCTATGCAGAATAAGTGTCCTAGGACACCAGTCAGTCATGTCTAAAGGTGAGGATCTTTTAACAATTCTTAATTCCGCAGGTTTTTCTTAAAAGAGAGAAAAAGACAACAATATTAGAATATACTGTGTCAGACAGGATACATCAAGTAGAAGATATTTTCTGAGGATATGTAATATTTCCCTTACATGTGAAAAAAGGAAGTCTTACTACTCACTAAACACTGACATTTTGCGTCGGGAAGTATCTTAACAAAAGTACATCCTGAACAACACTCTGGATGTTTAAAAACATAACGGTTTTCATCTGCCATCAGAGCATAAACACACAGGTGAGTGTCTCTTAATTTCACAAAGTAGTCACCATTTCAGTGATTTAATTTATCACTGAATATTTGTTACAATCGCTTAAAGAGAAAAACGAACAGTGTTACAAATCTGCTTTCTGACAAGACCCCACATAAGACCAGGCAGAGGAATTCCTCTGCGTCACCCACACAGGCTGCCAAGATGAGGGCTGGTCGGCTTCAGGAGACTGGGTCTTGTAAGACACGTGACAAAGGATGGTTTGCACTACTCTGTGTTTAGTCTGGGTTTTCTGCATCAGAGACGGAAGAAACTTGAACTCCTCTTCCAGTATTTCAGAGCAGGTTTGCTTTTTTTTGTTTTAACTTGTCAGTACTAGAACTTTTCTTAAAGAGAGCGAGAAATTCAGCAACATGGAAGAAAAGCATGAATAATCTCTGAATGAAAAAAAGCATTTGGTTAAAAATTTAAGTATTTTATTAAATCTTAAGTGTGAAGAAAAACATTTTTCACAGGCTATGAAAACCACTAAATCCAACTCTATACGAATATTTAGAGTTTTTACACACACTCTCTCTCTCCAAGGTTTAGAAAAGACGGAATGGCTGCAATAAAAATGATTTGTTGCTCTTATCTTCTTTCAGCATATTTCTTAGTACTAAAGGTGGAGCTCACGCTTCTTACCTCTGCTGTTCTCCAGTTTCCACATCCAACAAAATTACTGGGGTGCAGGGCCAGAAGACAGGGTAACACTACTGAACCTAAGATCAGTCCTTTGATTTTTAGAAAAATAGACTTCATTTTTTAGAGCAGTTTTAAATTCATAGTAAAACTGAGTAGAAACTACACATAATTCCCATATACCCTCTGTATCCCCTCCCTTTCACTATCAATATCCCCATCAGAATGGTACATTTGTTAAAACTGATAAACTTAGGGGCATCTGGGTGGTTCAGTCAGTTAAGCGTCTGACTTCGGTTCAGGTCGTGATCGCAGTTTGTGAGTTCAAGCCCGACGTTGGGCTGGCTGCTGACAGCTCGGAGCCTGGTGCCTGCTTTAGATTCTGTGTCTCATTCTCTTTCTGCCCCTCCCCCACTTGTGTTCTATCTCTCTCTGCCTCACAAAAATAAATAAATGTAAAAAAATTTTTTAAAACTGATAAACCTAAATTGACACATCATTATCACTCCAAATCCACAGTTACACTAGGATTCACTCAATGTACATTCAGTGGGTTTTGACCAATGTATAATGACACTTATCCACCATTATAGCATCCTATGGGATAGTTTTGTTGCCCTAAAAACTCTGTGCTCGATTTATTCATCCCTCCCTCCTACTAACCCCTGGCAACCACTGATCATTTTACTGTCCCTAAAATTTTGCCTTTTCTAGAATGCCATATGGTTGAAATCATGTAGCAGGTAGCCTTTTCAGATTGGCTTCTTTCACCTACTACTATGCATCTAAAGTTCCTCCTTTCTTTTTGTGGCTTGATAGCTCATTCTTTTAAGCACTGAATAATAGTCCATTGTCTGGATGTACCACAGCAGTTTCTTGACTTTTAGATACAGTCTAATGTGGCACTGTTGAGTTCTATCATGGTTACAATAAAAACATCAACAATCTTATCAGATTGATATTGCCTGCCTGCCAGGTAGGACACACTAGGTTCTGAGCATCTATGTGACTTGTCCTAAGTCTCAAGCTAGGGGTAGAGTCAGACTTAATGAACACTTCTTATTTCTCATATCTAACCCCACATCCATCCCCCATGCCCTCGAAGTATTTTACTTGTTCGTAAGGACTTGGAACCCTCACATCTATATACTATGTAATATAGCAAGCCACAAAAGCACCTCATAAAAAGCTGTGTAGACAGACAGACAGACAGACAGACACACACACACACACACACTCCTTATTCTTGGGCTCAGCTTCTCCAGTCTCCAACATCTTCTTCCGCTTAAAATTCTATGAATCTCTAAATGGCAAGAATACAATCTCTTGATCTATACTTTCTATAAATGCTATGCACAGAAAACTAATGCTCATAATGATCTTGACACACTAAAAAGAAGCTAAATCATTAAAAAATGTTTCAATCTGGGATTGAAATTTCACAGGCAGGTAACATATACGGATGAAGCAGGCTGGCTAGGAGATAATAAGGAGTGATAGGGACTAAGGTCAACTTGAGAGGGAGAGCCCTGTAAAGGCACTAATGTAAGAACTGCTTTTAACGCTGTGAGGCAAACAAAGTATCTCTGCCGGTTAGATTAAGCCCAGGGGCTACGGGTTTTCAATCCCTCAATAGTAATTACATTCACTGAACTTTAGTTACTAGAAATCAGCCTTTACTCAGAAAAATCTTCAACAATAGGAGGTGAGTCAAAAAGGATTTCAGATAACCAGAAAATTAAAATGGCTTTCTGGTTAATTAAAATCTTACCACTTGAAAGGGCTGTGGTGTGATGTTTGTGGGAAGAGGTGCAGACATATGAAGCAAGTAATCAGTGGGCCCTGAGAAGAATATGGTTAAGATAAAATATCCGAAGATAGAAGAGAGACAAACTACGTTACAAAATATAAAAGAATGAAAAATTTAGTAATAATGTGTTCCATAAATGTGCCGCCTTTATCAAAACAGCTTAAAGGACCTGACAGATAATTTAAGCCCCTCCCCATCACGTAACACTGACATTAGAATGAACTGGAATCAATTTCTCTACCACGGAACTGGGGCTGTCTCCAGGGCTGAAGAAAGCAGCTGCTTAAAACAGCCACACTGTAGAGGTCAGAAAAATGAAAACTACCTTGTGGAAGCTGTCCAGGGAATTATCGTAAGCCAAACGTCATCACTTGGATTTGGGATTTGGAATCCAACCAGAACACTAGAAACATCTCCTACATTGAATGGTTCTTGTTTTTGAGTACAGAGACTTTTCAAAATAATTTAATTTACATGATTAAGAAAAGAGGAATTCCTGTTGTCAACATGTGGATTATTCAATAAACTTCCAGGAATTCAACTTTCTGAGTGAACCCTAGATGAAAAATGATGGTGTCCCGTCCCATGATTTTCCTAATGGTGTGATATTCTTAGCCTAAGTAATCATTCATGCATGTACGTAACACTTTACACTGGCAAATTTTCATACCCTCTTATCCAATAAGATTTTCGCAACTGTGTAGGGTTGATTTGAGCAAGTGTCACGGCCTCAGACAGGGAAACTAAGGCATATGGTGAGCAACAGCCAACCAGAAGTTACACAGTTCCCTAATAGTAAAACAGGCACTAGAATATGGAATCCTTATCCTCTGGAAAACTAGTCTGAATGAAGCTCTGTTCACTGAACAAAGAGCTGGAGCTCATTTGTCTGAGCCAACACTTCTGGGGCTGACAGGCGGCTGGGTGATATCCAAGTGGACTGACTGAATGTAGAATATACTGGTGTGGGGAGATGAGCCAAGGGGGAAGAGATGTCCTTTGCCGGACATCAGTCTCTAGATACAGTAAACTGCCAGGAAACAATGACAGGCTGTTGAAAGCCAAGGAAGTAAGCTGTGCAACAAACTGAAGGCGCCAAGCAGGAGAGAAGCCATAGGATGCAGTCAAGGTTGGCAATGTGACAGCCAGAGGTGAGGGATGGACAGCTCAAGAGACCGGCCTGGAGCAAATTATACTGCCGGTGCCCAACTGGAGTGGAGGCACATTTCCTATAAACTGCTGAGCACCTAGAAAGGCTGGGAATGTTCATAAACGGGCTGGGCAGCACTGGCTAACTTGCTCCAAAATGCCAGAGACTGTGTTGCTGTCATCAAAGGTGTTCTCTCTGGCAGCTGAGCAGGGGATACACACGGAAGCCAAACCAAGGAGCATGATGTGCGTTCTCATCTATGGAGAATGATGGACAATTTTAAGATTCTATTGCTAACCTTCTACCTCAAGCCAAAACTTCACTTCTGGAATAGTGACTTCAATTTAATAAACGGAATGGTCACCGACAACATTTAAACTGGTAAAATGTTGGGTTCTAGTGGGTTTTCAAAGGAGTGTATCATAGCAAACGTTACACATCAGCCACTAATACAAAGCTGGACTTAAAATTTTTATTCACTAACAGATTTATCATACTGCCATAAAAACCATACAGCTATTCTGCTTTTAAAATAGAGCACAGATGATCAAAACCCATATGCAAAGGGACTGGGGAAATAGCATTATAAACTACACAGAGAGGTTTTAAAACCAGCCTCCCCGCTTTCAGAGCTGCTACTAGGAAACCTGGCGGCTCCTCCCCCACCCGTCATGTAAGACCAGGGCTCAGTCAATAGGACTGCTGTGCAAGTGACACAGCCATCACTTCTGCTTAGTCTCCACAGGCCTAATGGACGTGATGCTGCATTTACTTATCTCAGTAGGCAGTGCGGCCTCGCCAAGCGTGGTTGTGTTTCAGACTTGGTAAGAACAAGGTGTCAGGGGTTTTGTGTTGTTGCATCGTTCTGCAACACCTTATTTCAACTCTGTGCTGAGCTGGCAAAAGCACTAAATCAACCCAGTTCCGCAATCCAGCTCCGCTTACCCTTCAGCCGTTCCAGGAGCAGGACGACTTTGCAACATTCACTGGCAATGTGACACACGAGTAACACAGATTTGTCTAGTCATCACAGCCTTTGAATGTCTTCTTGGTCCTTCTCTGTCCTTGTCTCTCCCAGCTGCAATTTTCCTTACTAAATATTTCCTGTGATAGTTTCAACGGAAGGACGTAAGAATCTAACTCCATTTTGAGCCTGCAGAAACGTGTGTAATCTCCCTGCTACACATAGAGCCTGGGAAAAAAGACCTGTCAGGTGGTACCCTGAACTTCCTACAGCCTACTCTGTTTGGGTGCTGAGAAGGAGAAGAGATGACTGCTATCATCTCCTTTAAAAGAACTTAAGGGTGGCTGTGAGGGCAGGGAAGATGGGCCTTCTTGGAGAAAACAAGGGTATTTGTCTGATGGATACAGTGGAACGGACTTACTCGTGTGCAGGCTGTCAGCCTTGCCACTAATCAGAGGGGAGAAAGCATATTTAGGAAAGGAAAATGGAACAAATTGACTGGAAAAGAAGAAGTGACACAGAAGTACAATGTTTCACATGCAGCTTTTCTTGGTGGTTGAAGGTACTCCTTTCCTAAGTGAGACACCCTGTAACAGGAAGGAATCATTCCTACACAGGGGTGCATACCTATACTTCACAGGGTGTTTGTTTGTGTGACAGTTATACTGTCATAATTTTAGATAGTTAAACCTCTGCTCCCGGGTTTATAAAAGATCAGAGCACTTGTCACTCTTGGTGCAGGTAGAGTGAGATAGACTGGTTGAGCAGTTCATTTTTCTTTATAATTACACTCCATTAACCTTCCACATGAGAGCTCCCCTGTGCTTTCATAGCAGCAGCACCAACTGGCTGCATTTGATAAGGCTCTACAGAGTCTGCAAGACCAGCAGATGCAACAAAAGAAACACTTTAATACTGCAGACTTAGGCAGAAGCTCAAGGCAGCTCCACGGCTCCTGGACTTATCGGCACACATACTTAGCTCAATTATACGTGTGTGGACAAAAACAAACTGAACATGTAAAGCCTGAAACCAGCAAACAGATGATGGGAACTTACTGAAACCAAAAGTGAAAAATCTTCCGGTAATCTTTAGGTATTAAAAATCCAAATTTATTATTATTATTTTTTTTTTTTTTAACCTCTGATAACGTGGGATCCTGTAGGAAATGTACTTGGTATACTGAGGCTCGCCCGGTGACACAATTAACAGGGTGATCTATATTACACTTAGATCGCACTGGTGTCTACAAGCTGCAAGTTGTGAAGGTGAGGTACATGCCCAAGTGGTCCTCCTTACATATCCCCCAGGAACTCATTTTAAAAAAATTGGTTAAGAACTAGCACTAAGTCTATCTCTATCCTTCTTGACGGTGGCCACATAAATGATTTCCCTTTCTGAGAAAGAGACCTATTCCATTAATAATTCATTCTCCTGTAGTTTTTAACGCAGCACCCAGAACGCCACTTTCCATATGCACAAAGGTAGATTAGTGCTTTTTCTACCCTGAGCAAAGGCTAGGTGTTACATGCTTGAGCAGATAAAACGAAAGCCAATTTGGGAAGTAGGCGCTGGCACAATTAATCTTGAATAGGATCCCAATTATTTGGGAAACAAAAGATAGCTATATTTATACCTCTGCCTTAACTGATGGCATTCACAGTCCTCATACAACTCAGAATAAGGTTTCCATGAGAGTCTGTGTTTCTGGGTACATCCCTAACCACGGTGACCTAAGGAAGGTCAACAGGCATCCCAACAATGCCACTCACTACTACCTCGCTTTCTTTGGCAAATGCACAGCTGAGGATTGGTCTATGGTAAGCGTAACCTGATAACCAGAGAATTAAAGCACAGGAACTCAAGTGGTACAGTATTTCCTTCATCAAATGTTATATTTAAAACACTGGTCGAGAGTTATAAAACTACAGCAGAATCTTGTTTTTGAAAATTAATGAGATGCTTAGTACTTCTGAAAGTGTTTGGCAGAGAAATGATTGTTTACATTTACATTTTGAAGATGGATGATTAGATCTGGGAATTCTACTATACTCTTCCTTTTTTCTATGCTTTATGCATGAAACTAAACGATTTTTTTCCACTAGTATTTTCCTTTTGCTTAATACCATTACAAACTTACATAACTGTATGTTTTTGAAGATACTTACAGTATTGCAGTATTCTTTTTAAAATGCTTTTCTTAATCCAGATATCAGATTTGTGGTTCCAACTAAATAGTTCATAATTCCTTAAAACCCAATATCGAAGATACGGTTTTAATGTTTTCTCACTGCACATTACATGCTGAAGCATTCAGCATAATGATGTTGAATGACTATATGCCAAGAGATAAAGCCAACCTATTCCTAAGGAAGCCGCTCCTGAAAATGTTGGTTTTTCAATGTCAAGATCCAGTGGCAATCAGATTTCTCCTCCACCTAATAATGCGTATTTTCCATTTCCCCATGAATAGAATTTCATTCACTAAGTACTTGTTTTTCAGTTTTGAGAGTGGCAGACAAATTAAAATTCCCCTCTCTATAACCATGTTAAGAGTCAGGCGAAAGCCAATCTACCTGCTCAGGATCTGTCGCTCTGACTCATTACTGGGCCATCTGTTCGTGTGTGCTGCTTGCCTCCCGGTGCAAATCAACCTGCTGCTGGGCGGACCTGCCTCACGCTGCAAACTCATTCTGCAATTTCAACCTCCTCACCAGCAATAGGTCCCCTTACTGGAGTCTAAAACTACTGCCTCAATCAACTAGAGTCACACCTTAATTTACTTCTCTTGTACAAAAAAATGATACACCACAGGCCCACGTGCAAACAGGTCATCTCTGGACGCTGGGCTCGCGAGGAAGGTGGCAGTGCATTTCTGCTCCTATCAAAACATTTTAGTACCATCAGCAGCAATCAGGCTGCTACTCGGGAATGTACATGTACTACTGTGGCGAGAGGCTAAAAAGATTACTGAATCCCAGAGGACAAGGGCATGAACTACAAACACAGACCATTCTACTCTTCCTTGTTCCAAAGACTGGCAACTTATTCATAGATGGGTTTCCAGCTGTATGATTAGCACACAAATTTAAAGCAGCATTAGAAAAGGTTCTCAGAACATCCTTTGAATTGAACACAACGATCACTTTGCTGGCTGTTTTGTATTTACTTTGCTAATCACTCGTTCTTCTTAGATTTGAAAGGATGTAAGGGCTCTGAATAGGATGGTGAGTGCTATAAGGTTTGAGGACAATATGTACTGAACATAACTACAGACTGTATTGTATCAGCTGTTGTGGTATAATATTAAAGTTACATTCTTTAAAAGTTTACACAGTATTTCAGGAGATAGAAGATGTATATGCAAAAGAACTATAACATTTCTTATGGAATATTATTAAAAAGCAAAATTATTGGAAGATTTTTTTTAAAGATGTAAACAGAAAGCAAGGAACAGAATAAGTGGAGCCACAAGCAGAGGACAAGATCAAACTCGTGACAGTGTACCTGAGCAATGCTAACCCCAAGGAAGTCTTGGGAGAAAAACAATTAAAAATAGGCTATTAGTAGGGGCGCCTGGGTGGCTCAGTCAGTTAAGTGTCCAACTTCAGCTCAGGTCATGATCTCGCAGTTCATGAGTTCGAGCTGCATGTCAGGCTCTGTGCTGACAGCTTGGAGCTTGGAACCTGCTTCAAATTCTGTGTCTCCCTCTCTCTGCCCCTCCCCTGCTCACACTCTGTCTCTCAAAAAATAAATAAACATTAAAAAATGTTTTTTAATTTAAAAATAGGCTATCAATAATAATTAAAAACTCTTTGGAGAAATGAAGTAAGGTAAATTTAGATGCTAGTGACTGATTACAGGCCCCTTAATATTAAGATAAGCAAATATGTACCCGATGAAAGGCATATATCTACTTCCACTGGGCCCTATTCTTTACATTCTAGAAGACTGTTCAAGAACCAAATACAGAATTAACCTATCTTGTTTCTAATACATGTACTTGAAAAATGGATGTCTATTTTTAGAAAGGAAATTTAAAATGTATCTGTGGAGGACCTGAAAGAAAAATATATAATTTAAAAAGAGCTGAACAGCTACTAGATTGGTGGTTAGGAGAAGGAAGAACTGTGCAAAAATATACCAAAAAACACAGATCAGAAAAAAGCAAGTATTATGTTGCTTATGAGCAACCGGTGATGACAAAGCAGAGGGATGAGAGCAAGGAGAGACTGACACCTACGTGAGAATTTCCATCTCTTGGTGGGTAAGAAATTCATCACATTTCATTTCGTTCAGGGCCCTACTGTACCCAGTGTACGCAAACATCCTAACTTCTCCCTTGAGGATGAGTCATAGTCGTGGTGAATAGAAATGCTTGTCCTCTCCTTTGTGCTCAGGCAAAGTCACAACCTTCTGCAAGGCTAGTGGTAGGATGGCATTTACTAAACAACCAGCAACATCCCTAGTTTTTTTTCTCTTTTTTAACAGATACTTATAAATGGAAATAATGATCAAGGGAAGATTCTAATTTTTAAACTGACTGGAGAGTTGAGGCTAGCATGTTAACCCTTTCAACCACTTGTTACTCGTAAAAAGACAAAACCAAAACCAAAGAACAAATGACACCATTGAATCATAAGCAAAGACCATAAACTTTAAACAAAGCAACATGTTTAACAAGAAGAAACTGCTACTTTATTTCCCACTCCATGCTATGAAAACAAATTATTCACTTCCACACTATATGCCAAGGAATATAGTGTTATTTGGAAACTACATTCTCTTACCTTTATTATTTTTTTAGTTTATTTATTTTGAGAGAGAGAGACAGACAGACAGACAGACAAAATGGGGAAGAGCAGACAGAGAGGGAGAGAGAGAGAGCATTCCAAGCAGGCTCCACACTGTCAGCGCAGAGGCTGAAGGAGGGCTTGATTCCAGGGACTGATGACTGTGAGGTCATGACCTGAGCCGCAATCAAGAGTCCGACGCTTAACGACTGAACCACTCAGGCGCCCCTAGCGCCTACCTCCTACTCTACTAGGAGTTGCTGGGTCTCTTTCATCAACATATGATAATACTCAAAACACTTCTGAATTCACTGCTAAAAAGTCACCATTAGTTGAGATGTGGGACTAAAGATAAGAAAGTACACAATGACCAGAAACTAGGTAACAGTCAAATTGCAGATGTTAAGGACTTTAATGTTTTCCTTTTGAAAACAAGTGGATTGAAAATGGACCAAAACCTTATCCAGTGCAACTGTCTAATTATTTTCGTCCAACCCTTCTGAAACACTCCTACTAGGATACAAATTTGGATGCTAGTTTTTCATTATTTGTTTCACAGTCAGAGGCCACTATTTGTGTCATTTTCCAAATTCAAAATCTAAGTCAATATAAGAATCTTACACTCTAAACTCTGAAGAATGCCACACCAACACAGTGCAACATCTCTCTGGCCATCAGACCTAGTTATTCTGCTCCCACAACTGAAATCACACACCGGAATCTATTAACACAGCTGTTTAGGAGCGGAAACATTACAGAAGTCATGGTCTGCTCTGATACAGAAGTGGGACGGAAACCAGAAGTTGAAAAACCGTCAAAGGCAAGGATTCTGTGATTACCCAGGTGGAGGAAACGGGCTCTAGATTTACGATATTTTAGCAGCAGGTCCAATGACAGGCCATTACAGCTGCCATTTCAACAAATTTCTACTCTAATAAATTCCTGCCATGTAGTTAACCAATGGGCCTGCAGGTTCTGATGAGAGAAAACCACATGCACCTGACCTGAGAAATAACTAACAAGACTAATAATGAAAGCCGCAGTTGTGGTGACTAATCCGTGCTTCCGCCACGTGCCCCACAGTCTCAACAGCCGAGCTAATAACACAGAGAAGAAAACAAAATCATTGCTAGCCAACACTGCATTTTTGTCTAAGAAAAGAGCAGGAAGAGGATTAACTGCATTCTTCCCCCCCCCCATGCTTACATTTTAAAAATTCCATTAGTATCTTGCCAGATTTTCAAGAGAAAAGCTGTGCATCAGAGTTAACTGGTACGATAGGCCATGGGAGAATAAAACCAATAAGAAACCTTTCTGTTCTGCACTTCACAGGGCTGTCACTCGTACTAGAAAAACGTCACTTTGAAGCCCTGTTTGCATTCCATTTTTAACTAGAGGGAAGAGGATGGAGGTCTTTGGTTTCTATGACAACCCAGATGGGCCATAATACACGATACTTACAAATGTTCAATTGCAGGGATGCCAAATCAAATTAAGGCAGAGTTAGCACTACTTCATAAAAACTAGATGGGGGAGAAAACAAAATACTTATGGCAAAACGATGCCATTTCTAGAAGTGGTTCTGAAAGATTTCATGAGCAAATATAAAGAAAAGAGTGACTATTTTTAGTAAAAACAAATAAAACAGTAAAGCTAATATATAAAAATAAAGCTCCAATTTACATGAGTAAATGTTTTCATTAAATTTGACTACTGGAAAATTACTACCTCACTTAATGATAAAAAAAACCCTCTCAAATAACATGAATTTCATTAGTGATTTAAATCATTACAATCTGGCACACTGGCTGGGTTTTAATGGTGAGTTGAGCTCCTTTGAGCGACTTTTTCCTTTGCTCCAGCCTCAAGATTTGTTTCTATATTTGGGCTTTATAACTAGAGTACTTAGTCCTCAAAATAATTGTGAAATGTCTAATGTTTCAGAAAGGAACTAATCTGTAACTACTTACTACCACTTGTGAAATTTATTAACTTTCCAACAGAATGCAAGAGTAATCTACCATATCTCTTTCAATTTATAAGTTACAATCTATCTGAGAACAATCCCCAGCAAACACTTCTGGCTTTTAAAGCAGTATTTTGAAGAAAAGTATTCATATTGGCCCTCTATATTTGAGGGGAAAAATAAAGTGTTTCATATTCAAGCCTTATAAAAGAATGGATTTAGATCATGGATCTTACCACTGGGGAGAGGGACTATGTCTCATCCTTTCAAGATCATAATGAAGAGTTAAAGAGCCTGCCCCCATAAATGCCATACGTCACATGAACATAGACACATATGTTTTGTAAACATTTCAGGGAGTTTAGAGCCTTATCCCGAATGCCCTCCACAGTTCCTGGTTCACATTCTGGTTCAGGTCCCTTCTCCCCAAAAGCCAAAATTCCACACTTGTAATAAGTGAAGTCCCCAACAAACAAAAAAAACCTCAATGTTTTCAACACAAAGTAGACTGATGGTACCTTTTGACTTAAAACATAGGTCAAATAAAATAAAATAAAATAAATTAGTTTAATAAGTAAGTATCTGCTGCAGAAATGTTCCTAAAGCTCGAATACTGTGAGTTTCAACCCTTCTGGACTTGCACAATCAGGTAAGTTTGTTTCTGTGAATTTTTCTCCTTCTCCCAAATGGCATAAACCCATTTAAAAATTCTTTTGAGAGATTCCGAGATCGGAGATGGTTGCAAAAACAGGGCCAGAATACTTTCCTTGGTCAAACCTTTTTATAACTCAGATGTTTCTTGTTTTGAAAGAAATTCCGTATATGAAGAGTTCCATTTAAACAAGAGCCCAGAACACACCGTACCTCTACCATTGTACAAGGAAAGAACTTGGGCTAAAGGCTAAAAAAACTTTACAAACCAGGATGCCGGTTTTCCTTTTCCCCCATCTACGTGACTCCCGTCTGCACTCAGCCTCTCTTAAGCGTTAGCTTCCTCGGTTACAAAACGAGGATAATACCTCTGTGCCCCTGACCGCACTTCGAGAAAAAAGAGAAAATCTTTCATAAAATTAAAGTTATAAAATATTCAGTATTCCTAGTCCTAATGATGACACTAAATAATAAACTGATGGTCTAAAAATGCTGATGAACTTGATTTTTAAAACACCATAAAGCTGCCCTGCTGCTTTATTATAATGACATGTTCACAAAGGGCAGAGTGAGAAAAGGCTGCAATTCTCACTAGGATGATGACTAGTACTTATGGAAGATTAAAAATAAGAATGATAGATTATGTAGAACAGAAGCAAAGATGGAAGGATAAGCATGGCTCAGCACACTACGGGGCATGCGAGATTTCATTTGAGAGGTGCTGGCGAGGCCTGGCGTGCAGCCCACACAAGTGCCTTTAAAAGCGTCATTAGACTCTGGATATTTGCCCTTCATCAATTGCTTCCTATGCCAGGATTTCCTTTTTGAGTGTTGCAACCTAATATTCTTCACCCAGGCAACCACAAGCCTGTTTTGGAAAGGTTCCCTATTTCAGAAGCCTCAGTGCTATTTCCATTTGGAAATACATCTTTATGAAAATATGTATCATCCCCAGAACTAAAATGCTTAGATATATTAAGTTTCAGCTGTAAGTGGTATTTTTAGAAAAGTGGTAATTTCAGAATCTCTACTTCAAAATTACAGAGTTGGTTTCTTTTTTTAATGGAGTCACAAAGTAGAAAATTAAAAAGACATACCAAAGATTAAAGTTCTCCCCTCCTGGTTTCACTTAAAATTTTAAAATGAATTTTCCTTAAATTCTTAAAATTACCAAATTGTTCATATGGTAAGAAATTTCATCCGATTTTTATCTTCATAAAAATCAAATAACTCAAAGCAAAGGAGCTCCTAACAGTCAGAATTCTCAGGGTGGTGCCGCCGCACAGCAGAGTGATTCAGTCTGACATGCCTTGGACACAGCAAAAAAATGTGTATTTTTAACTAAAGGAAAAGGACTTTACTTTTAATAGGCAAGAAATACTAAATTAATGTTATCTGTTCAGTTGTACTTCAATAAAAAGAAAAACGAAAGAAGAGACATTAGGGGTAAGGGGCAGAGGAGAGGGAAGGAAATCCTTGTTCTACGATTGTATTAAAAGCTACTTAAAACATGTAGGTGATGACATTTCATGATCTAAAATACTTGATCAGTGGCTATAACAGAACATCTTATATCTTTTCCTTCAACATTAACAGTTTTAAAGAGTTGTGTTCTTATCCAACAGAAACTCATTTTCCTTCATACTGGTTTGCAGGGCAGCGAAGTATGTATTTTGTTACAGAACTTACGTTCTACTGAGGATGAGTGCTACATGCTGCCAGGACTGAGAGCATTCCATTTGCCCGGCTCCGCAAGACTAAGGGACCCACCATCCAGAAATCTATTTGTAAAACAGAGTTAATGTCTTCTAAAAGGACGACTGCTCCCTCTCTTTTCACTACTCTCATACACCTGCAGATACAAAATTTATTCCTTTTCTTTCTCATATCTCATGTCAAAAGAGAAAACAAAGGCAAGTAGATGAACTCAAGTGCCAGGCAACAATGTTTACTTCTCCCCTTTACAACAGTATTCTTCAGTCCGGAGAAACTTTTCTGAATACGGAAAGTGAGATTATGCAGTTAAATTTCTTATGCAGTTAAATTTTAATACATGCCTGAACCACATCTGTGAGTACAAATATGTACATAAGGTATGATTAGAAGGAAATGAGCTTATTTTTATAAGTCACAAAAAATCAGTCACAAATAGTTATGCCACGTCTATATGTAATATATACTGCATTCCTAAGATAACATTAAGCAGTGGCTATTTTTTGGTTAAAGCATCTCAGATCCTAAGAAAAAACAAAATCCTCATTTGAGATATTAATTTGATTAATGGGCATCAAATATTCAGACCTTCCTGTTCTGACGTATAAAACAGGTTATTTCCACTGTATTGGCAAAAGCCCTGGATTGTTCTCAGCTTTCTATTACACCCATGGAATGAAACTATCGGCAGTCTTTTTACTAAGAAATCTGAACTGCCTCACACTGGAATATTTAAATAAACATTAAGGAGCCAGCAGCAGCAGCCACTTACTCCCCATGAGCAATGAATAAAATAATAATATTTGTAGCACAATTAAGCCTCTCTGGCTCAAGATAGATCATCCCATCAGTTCTGAAACAATTTTACTCGAGCTATATAAATCTGAGCATAAAGAAAAAAAATAACTTCTAATAAAATGTGGAACAACTTTTTTGCATGTGAAATATATCCATCATTTCTTTAAAAAATTCACTTCAGAACTCTCAAGAATATAAAGAAAATAAAACATATAAATAAAATAGCTTAATTAGGGGCACCTGGGTGGCTCAGTCGGTTGGGTGTCCCACTTCGGCTCAGGTCACGATCTCGCAGTTCGTGAGTTTGAGCCCCGGGGTTGGGCTCTGTGCTGACGCCTCAGAGCCTGGAGCCTGCTTTGTTCGATTCTGTGTCTCCCACTCTCTCTGCCCCTCCCCTGCTCACGCTCTGTCTCTGCCTCTCAAAAATGAATAAACGTTAAAAAAAAATTTTTTAAATAGCTTCATTATTTAGAGACTACAAATGACTGTGGTAAAGGACAATTTTTAAACTTTGAAAATGGACTAATATGTAGTAGAAAATGGGTCTTTATAGATAATAAATAATTCAAATTCAAACAAGAAAGAATTAAAAGAATTGGGATGTTCACTTTATTTTACATTTATGACTAAAGAACCAGAATAACCTACAAGTGGGTCACTGTTGATCCAATTCCTATAAATAAGAACCAAATGATCTTAAAAATTAAATCTGTTATAAACTATGAGCTCTAAGAAGTATCTGCTTCCCATTTTCAGCTGTTTTCCAATGTTTCCAGACGCCCAAACTAGAAGTATGATAATAGGGTAATAAACTATGAGAACACAATAAGCTCAGAATCTTTCAGCAAGATATACAATTAGGGCAAACGCTAAGTCAAAGCTAGAATTAACACAAGCATCTTACAAAATATTGTAGACTACAGTTTTTGTATGAATAAATCTGCCCTCAGCCTTCCGATCTTCCTAATATTTCCAAATAACCTCCACAAATCACTCTACATAAACAGCAAGGAATCTAAGAATGTACTGCTACACTCAACCTGGGAAGCTCCTCAAAATCAGTTCAACCACAGAGGAGGCTGTTTGCCTCAGAGGATGAAGTTATCACTTAATGAATTAACGCCATCTAGTGGGATCAGCGAGATTTCAACTGACTCTAGTTTACTCCAGGTTACCACAATCCATTCAGTTGGTCAAATATCTTGTTTTAAAAATATACAGTTGTATTAATAAGTGTACTATCTTGAATGCCTATTATAAAAATGTGGTAACCTTGCCTACAATAAAAATGGACCAAAAATATTTTAAGATCAGTAATCCTCACTTTAAAGGGAGTAATATTTCTATTCTTTCCTTCAAAGTTTGCACAAAATGTTAATCAAGATGTACTACTAATATATATTCTCAAAGATCTCAGAAAAAAGCAAAGCCAAATGCAAAACAACATCCAGTCAATAAAAAATTTAAAAAATAATACCTGTTATTTATGTATTATGGGCTTAGCATATGCCAGGCACTTCACAAAGTTTTCATCTTTAAAACTATCTTGTAATGTTGCTCTACGGAGGATTCCCGGCTACAAAAACATTTAAATCTGGAGTGACTAATGAAGAAAGTGATTTTTCCTCATATGACTATGATGTGAATGTCTCATCTATCAACACCAGCGCACTTTATATTTATGCACTTTTATTTACCACATGCCCAGAAACATGTCCAGGGATGACAAGGTTCTAAGAGTCCTTGAAGAAGGGACCTGGCCTTTCAAGGAGCCCAGACAGGGCTCTGAAGCCAGGAATTGGTGGACCTTACAGAGGATACTCACAACTACCTTTTATCATAGCTTTACTGTTAATTTTCTTCACATTAAAAATGAACTGCTAGCATATTAAATCCATTATAATTTTGATTTACATAATTTAAACCAAAAACGGGTGAGAAAAAAGATGAGTACCCTTCATATAACCTAACAATGGAAATATCTTTTCTTTAATTTCCATGAATATGATTTATTTTTATCATTTGCAAATCTTAGGAAAATGGACTTCACTTTGCTCCTCCATGGAGTGTGAAACTCTCTCATAAGGTATGGGCCTGGCTCAGTGGTCAGTGTTACTATGTTACTTACCTTCCGAATAGCATATCTGCTTCTACTAGTTCTTTTGAACTTCTGGGGATTACTGTGCTCCAGGTAAGAATCTAAAAGAACTTCAAGTAAAGTGCGTTCACTGTTTTCCCACTCACTGGTAGGTAGGAATTAAGATAAAGTGATGTTCAGGAAAGTAACCTGCAAACTATTCCATTTTGTGAGTACAAATGTTAACTTTTTAAGATTTCAGCATCTTCCCCTACACTGTGTATTTGTTCATATATCTCCCCCATATACTCTATCATATCAAATATTAGACTAATAATATATAATAATGCTTAGATGATAATTTAATTAAATTTAGCAACATTTGTGGGATTTTCAAGGACATGGAGATTTTATGTGTTTTAGCATGCATGTATGTCTTTACTAAAGAAAAGTTATAGAGTGAACTCCATAACGTAAAGCATATCTGGGCCACTATGAACCTTATATGGCCTGGGTTCTGAAAAGATTAGCTAAATTTAATCTAAACTCCTCTCTTCTTTTCCTTATAGAGTCGGGAAATGGGTGGTATACATCTCCTACTGACTTAGATTTGCTTCACTAGAAAAATGCCAATGGGTCAAAGGTAGAAAACGGGGAAAGCATCTACCTTGACTGGCTAGGCTGTCAAATCTACCTGTATACCTAGTAAAGGATGAGATAATGAAGTGGGGCTGGGTTTGGAGCATGAAAATCTTAAGCTGCTAGACAAGTTCTACCTCTCTGAGGTGTATCTATATACCTTTATTTATTTGCATATCTCATTGTAAAATAAGAATAAAAACATAATGTACAAGTCTCTTACATATATACACCTGAAAAAGAGTTAAATTTAAGTGAATAAATGTAAATGCAAACTGAACAATGCGATTTTCAGCCTAATAATCTTGTCTACCTTATCCACTCTCATTCTACCACTGAACTGACCCATATTCTCCCTCCGTCTTAATTAGATCCTTCAATAAGATCCGTCTCTTCCCAGCTCGAGCGCACTTCACAAACTGGCCCCCATGTTGAAGCTTTTGCTGATGATGGTCTCTGGGCCCGAAGTACCTTTCTTTCACTCCTCTGCCTCTGTTTGTCCCTCTGTCCTCGGGGGTTCTGATAAGTCCCAACTCTTCCACAAAACTTTCCTTCACTCCACCTGCCTAGAACGATCTGTGGAACCCTATTACACCACGTGTCTGAACCATACGATTTGACTCCTAAGCATGTAACAGCAACAGAAGCTGAAAAGTTGTATAATGCTTACTAGCAGGCGCAGTTCTCCAAGCACATTATATATTACATATGCATATATATATTACAGAATTAATCTGCAAAGCAAATCTTAGAAAATAGGTAAAATGTTAGTATCTCATTTTTCAGATAGAGGAACCAAAGCACAGAAAAGTTAAGTAACTTCCCAAGGGTCCAAAGGTAGTTAAGTGGTAGAGCCGGAAAGCAGGATTCTAACTCCAGGCAGTCTGGTTCCAGAGCCCCCGCTCTTACCCACCACACAGTAAGGATTCTCCTCACTACAGGTTTTTTTTTTTTTTAATATTTTATTGTCAAGTTGTTTTCCATACAACACTCAGTGCTCTTCCCCGTAAATGCGTGCTTTCGCCTTTTGGCCCAGAATGTGTGATCCCTGCAGACAAGGGCATTACAGCTAGTGCAACTCTTCCACCATCTTGTGTTTTTCTGGGCTATACAATTAGGTACTCATGGTTTCCTTGAAAGCAGGGATGGACCATTAGTCACTATAATCTGGGGAAAGCTCAACTTTATAGTGAGTCATTTCAGATTTCAGCATTTTCATTAAATAAATATCCTAGTTTGGACAGCTTCCAATGAAAGATCATTCCTACTTCTAGTCCTGATCAAAAAATGTGAAGATGTCTGAGGAACGTTCATATAGTCACTTAACAATAAATTACTTTTTAAAATGGCAAAAAAAAAAAGTCTGGTTTGAGAGTTAGTTGCAGGAGTAAGAATAATCTTTTAAAGACAAAAACTAAAGCTCTCTCTAGATTTATACCCATACATACAAAGCAGACTCTTGAGTACCTGCAAAGAAAATTAATAATGGGGATTTAATAATTCAAGGATTACGTCATCTGGGACCAGGTACAGTACCAGTTCAAGACATACAACTATTTTTAAAATGTCAGCATCCTGTAAATACAACTGACATTACAGTTTACAAAGCCTTTTCTTTTAAGTACATGTTATCTGTAACTCACAACAGCCCTGGGAAGATACTTATTTTAAAGAAGACTACAATGAAGTTCAAAGAGATTTAGTGATTTGTCCAAAATTACACTGCTACACGACAGAAACAGGACCCAAGTCTTTGTTTTCTGATTCTAATGCCGACATTCCTTTCTGCTTTACAACAGTGCTGGGAATAGTGGTGTGGATAACTCAAAATTAAATTATATTTGACTTTGGAGTATGCTTTTTTGGGTCTCATCTTTTGGTAATTTATAGTACTGCAAGTCAGCAATAATCATAAAACAAAAATAAAAATACTCTTGGCTCTGGAAGAAACAAATAGCAGATTTCCTAAGCCAGTGTGCAAAGCCTTGGCCCACAGAAGTAGAGAGCAAGAAGTCAAAATAAATGTAGGTTTGTACCTCTCTTTTCCCTTTACTTTGGAAGTTCATTGTCCCCTCCCTTAACTAGCCTCCCACTCTAACCCAGTGGACGGAGGGGTAATAATGATTAGCTGATTGTTAATCAACTGTAAGGCCGGTGTGCCGGGTGTACTAGAGCGATCAAAGTGGCCAGACAGTGAACATAGGTATCTCCCTCTTCACTGACTCCTTCCCCTCCAACTACAAATAAGCATCTTCAATCTCCTTTATATATATATATCTTGATCTGCTGTTCTTTCTCCTTCTCTTTCCTGAGAGATGAAAATGAAATATGCAATCAGCAGAGTGCCTAAAAAAAATGGGCACCCACTAAATTACAGTTCTCATTCCCCCTTCATCGCTAAATTTCTTTTTTGTTTTTATTAGGAAAGCATGTGATAGCTGTATGAGATTATATCATCACTTAATTTGAAAACCATGTGGCCTGAGGATATCAATTCAAATATGGATTTTTTTTCCATTCATTTAACAAATATTTGAGTACCTTCACTAAATTTCTTAATGGAGTTACTGGGCTCTTTGAACTTTCCCCTGGACGTGAGCTCCTTGAGGATAAGGAGGAACTGTTTTAGCCAGCAACTTCACTTTTCAGCCTGGCGAGTGGTAGGGTGTTTAAGCAGCGTTCAATGAACCAATTGTTGGAGTAAGAAGACTGACGATTTCTAAGATATCTTCCAGCTCTTGAAGCCTAGTATTTCATGACATCTCCCACTTGGTACTAAACATTGCTTTTCATTCCTAAATTCATGAAAGAGCTTTGGCTGAGATCCTTTTTCTTCTCTGACTTCTGCAGAATAGAGATGTTATTTCAGGCAATGTCTTTAGCTAACAAAATTTCCCCAAAGCAAAAAATGTGGATGTCCATGAGTTTGGCTGAGGAAAGTTTTAGAGCCATTTTTATTTACTGACTGACTCCTTTTAATTTTAAAGCTGTATATGCAGCACATCAAAACAGAAAGACCAAAAGCTTCTTTAGTATAACATTAATTTGTAAACTTTATGCACAAAAATTAGAAGCAAGCTGCACAGGCCAGGTCCTTCACTTTTTATAGACTTCCAGACCATCAGCCAGTCACAGCTTTGGAACCCCCTATGCATCTTGGGACCCATGGTAAAAATACGTCCATTGTGCCCTCCCTCACACCAGACTTCCTCTTCCTTTTGACCCTGATAATCCCTCCTCCTGAGCTGCTCATTACTACCAGATTCTGCGTTCATGCCATCTTTACCTCTACCTTCTATTTGTCCTGATGTGAGCACCTATCAATTTCCCTCAGACGCTACGCAAATCTCTTTCTTGACCTCTTTGCGCACCATGTTCTTCCTGGAACCCTCTCTCATTTATCATTATTTTCTTGATTCCCTTTCCCATGGCACTGAAAGCTCCTTTAAATTTAGATCTTCCTATATTCAGAAGGCTTTTCAAGTTTCTAGCCTGGGCCTCTTTCTTTCCTTTTCTATATTTATTCACTGGGTAACTACACTCAACCTCCATGCTGCTAGCATCTCCATGGAACAATGGAAGACCACATACCTTGGAAAGAATTCTGGCCTGGATGACTAGCTGGTTCACGTAAGTTAATAAACTTCAGTCTCAGTTTATTCACCTCTTAAATGGGGATAACAGTACGTACTTCATAGGGCTGCTGTGAAGGTTAAAGGAGGTAACACCATGTAAAGTACATAGCACAGAGCCTGGAACACAGTAGAGGCCAATAAATCTGTATTTACAGCTCTGGCCTCTCTCTAAACCCCCTTCTAATTTTAAGACCATCATTTCTATCTTAACGTCTCACCAACACCTCAAATCTGGCCTGGCCCGTTCAAGACCAAACACCACATTCTTCCCCTCTTGCAGTTTCCTATCTTAATAACCCCTAATAGCTCAGGCTGAGAACCCTAGGCATGTTCACTTCATCTTCCCACTCCTCTTCACATCTAATTAGTCCTCGTACGGGTTTGTACTTCTGTCCCACTACTGTCAGTCAGGCCTCTTACTAGGACAATTTATAACATCTTCCTAAACGGCATCTCTCCCATCTAAGAGCAGATAGATCCCTTTGCTGACAGAACAGTCTTTCTCAAAAAAGGGATCTCACCATGTCCTTTCCCTGCCTAAAAATTCCCGTGTCTTCTCCCTAGTAACGATGGAATAAAGCCTAAACTCCTAGGTGAGGCATTAAAGACCCTTCACAATTGTATTTCATCTCCCACTATAACCATTCCTTCAACTATTCTGAATTATTCACGATTTCTGGAACCTGAAATGCTTTTTCTTGCGTCTGCACCTTTGCTTAAATTATTCCCTCCCTCCCACCCAACACCTCTTCTACCTGCCTAGCCTCACCCATTCTCAAAGATCCAGAACAAACATGGTTTTTTTACATAAGTCCTTCCCTAACCCCCTACTCAGGATTAATATCTCCTTTCTCCATATCTGCAGAACACCCTGCTTATAACTCTATGATAATATGTACCGTGATCTATTTTGTGCTTCAATTTGTGGTTTAAACATCTGTCTCCTCTAGGCTGCCTGTGCCTTGAGCACAAGGGAGTCTGGGTCTTATTCATTTTTGTAGTCCATTGCCTAGAACTTGGTAGCCCTCACAGATGTTTGTTAAACTGACCAGAGCAGTTGGATGATTCTGTCATCCAGAATGCGGACCCAGAGCACTTAAAAAACTAAGTAAACAGACACTATCCCAACCAATGGCCAATGATCACGAATGACTAACAGGGTAAATGGACATGTTGTGCCCTGCTGTGAAGAAGGCACAATGTACTCTAAGCAGTACTCCTACCAAAAAAACATTTAACATGGATTTAATGAAGAAACAACCAGATAAAACTGCAGGGCATTCGGTACTGCAGCTGGCCTGGACTCTTCAAAAATGTCAACAAATAAAACATTCCCATCCAGCGCCCCCACCTCCTGCCCCCAAAAAGACCATGAAACTGTGGTGGGTTAAAGATCAAGAAATGGCAAGCAAATGCAATGCGTGATCCTTGATGGGATCCTGGATTAAAAATTAAAAGGCATAATAGCCGCCTACTAGGAAAATGTAAATATGAGGTTACAGCTACTCAAAAGTATATTCTATGAACACATGCTGATCTGTAAACTGTTACTGATACGCTATGAGGTAATTTTATATCTGTTAACCTTAATAATAAGATACTTTGTACCTATGCTATTTTTTAAGTTTTGTTTCTCTAGCAATGCGTTTTAAGGGATCTTACAAAAGTATAAACAATGGATTGAAAAAAATTCTTAAGTAGGCTCCATGCCTAATGTGGGGCTTGAACTCACAACTCTGAGATCAAGAGTTGTATATTCCATCAATTGAGCCAGCGAGGGGCTCAAATTAGAAATTTAAAAACAGGTCATTTACCACAGACAGCTTCAGAAGTACTCTATTAGAGAATAGTACTGCCTCAATCTTAACTTTCCTGAGTCTGATACTGTGATTATGTTAGAGATAAATGCTGAAGTATCTACTGAGGATTGAAACACCATGATGCCTACAAAAATCAGCAAAAATTAAATTAAATAAACAGAAATATACAGAGAAAAATAAATATTTCAATTCATAAAATGTGTACTTGTTAATTTTTGCAGGATACATTTGCTATCTTGTCATACCTCTAGTACAGTGAAAAATGAGATTTTTTTTTTTTTTTTTAGCAAGACTCAGAAAGCGTGTAAAGATACAGGAGATGTTGGAGTATACTAAAAGCTAACAGGAATGCAGACCACTCCTTGCTGACAGTACCTGGATGTCCTCTTTTCTTGCCTGTGAGTGTGGACAGAGGATCGTCTGTCTATCTGCATGGAGGCCCATGGGCCTCCTTGAAGCTATTTGGTAAGCTAAAATTCCTGGCAATGAAGAACTCTAGATTTATAAGTAACACTTCAGGATCTGCTCTTAAAAAGGCACCAAACTGAGAAAGACAACATTATTATCCTTACTCACCATAATGCCTTTTTTCATAATTTCTATAAAATTAAGAAAGATTACACAAATCAAAATGCTAATAGTTTTGTCCCTGGAAATGAGTTAATTACAAATATGCAGACTGGTAGGAAAAACTAATCTTTTCCTTAAAAATAAGCCAGGGTTCAACAGAAAAGACTATCCAATAGCAAAGTACAATGCAATTGGCTGCGTGAATTGCATGTTATACTTTTCCTTTCCAATTTTTGTAATCTCAACTGGTACAAAAAGGAAAATTTGCTACTTGGGTAAAATTCATTTCTCTAACTGTAGGGGTTAAAAAATGTGTCCTATGCTTCAAAAGCTCCCGTATAAAAAGTATCAAAATATGCTTCCCCAGAATGCCCCAAAGACCTGATAGCTGGGCGTCCTTAGGGTCTGGGCTCAAGCCCATCATCACCTTCAGAGGAACACATACTATTACCATTTAGCCTCTGATGTACTCGGCCAGTTGGGCAATCTATATAAAAAAAATCTTCTAAAATTGAAAGAAAATTGTCTGAGGACTTGATCTCTTGTCAATTCAGAGAAAACAGCTAACCTGAAATAGCTGTCTGTGCATAATTTAATTTACGTGTCCATTCAAACACCTTTAAAATCTAACCTATTTGACTCATTTTCTTATAGAAGGGATTCCATACAAATACAAGTATATATCACATGACTTGGTGATAGACAATTTGGCAAATATGAACAAAATCCTGAAATGGACACCAAATTATATTAGAAAAAGAAAACAGACAATTGGTGCTTGTAGGAAAAAAATGATGATGCTGTACTAAGAACGACGGCAGGTAGGAGCAGACGGTCCTGCTCACCGCGCACCACGACATACTCTCACAGGGGCGCATCACCAATTTCTAAAATAACATCTCGGAGCGGTGCAACCAAGCTCGAGACTTCTTATAACAAAATCAATGTATCATCACTGTAAGCAGCAAGAACACACAAATCATGTAAGAAGCTAAAATTATATTTAAAGACAAACTCATTTGGTCAAAAATAAGGTGAGAAGAAGAAAGAAGAAAGTAAGCCCTTCCCATTCTGGAAACTTCGTCTACTTTGGTGTTTTGTTTTTGTTTTTAATTTGGAGCCTCTGAAACTCACATACTCTATTTTCAAACTTCTGTGGATGTTAACTTTTCAGTTATTGGTTTTTGCTTTATCTTCTTTGAAGAAGAAAAGAAAGAACCGCTTTTTAAGGCTGTCCAGGAGACAGAAGACTGTCAACTTTGAACTGGGCAGTAAAAGCACTTTTTAATGAATTTGGGCTCTGAGTTTCAAATCCAGTCACATCAAAATTAAGCATCATACCAAATCAATTTTCAGTTTTTTCATTTGAGATCTAGATTAGTCTAGAAGCTAACTTTTATTGGTAAATATCCATGTCACGCCAAAAGGTTCAATGGCCTTTACAAACTAAGTAAATTAACTCGGGCCCACCAGCACTCGTAGTTGGCCAATCCGGGCAAAACCTGTTTAAAGGAGGGCTCAGAGGAATTTCGTTAAAGACACTCTGCCACACTCCTGAATAAGTTCTGGAGTTGGTATTACAAAGTATCATGTTCTTACTGATGCTATAAATTGCATTCAATCCACTTGAAACAAACTTTTTAAAGACTCAATGCTTTGCTTTGAATTAACTTAGGCAGTTAGACTACATTCCAATCTTGGCAATGAAATCGAGTCTGATCAGTCTGTTTGGATTTGACTGGGTCCTTTGTTTTTTGAATTTCTGCTTGAGAGTTAAGCAGCAGCTATGTTCTAGGAATGATGGCACAACACTGAAATACAGAAGCAAGTGAAATGAGAGTGATGCCTCGTAGGCAGAAAAGGACCGTGTAACCATAAGCAGCAAAACAACCCAGCGTGCCTGACTTTCAGGGTCCCTAATAATCTTAGCTCTCGTGTCACAGCATCTCAAATCCTTTGCCTTCAAAGGCATACCAGAATTCTCAATGTTTTAATTCCCTTTTTTTGACCATCAATTTGAAGATCCTGCCTAACATGAATGAAAGCAACTTAGGCCAATTCCAAAAAGCAAAGATACTCTAGTAAAAGCAGGTTTTCCATTACTTCATTTTACTTACCCTGGCTACTTATTACCAGTCATTGGGCAACTCTGCCCATCAAAAACACTCTGACTGGCAATATGATTACTTTTTCTTGGATCTGGTCTCTATTTTGTGGCCATCAGTGGAGTCATTTCCTAATGTCTTCTTTTGTTCCCTGTTGACATTCTCAGACATGGCATTTCATTCACACAGATTGCATCCGCAGAGTAAGATCCTGTGACATGTTTGGGGACAATACCAGAATTCCCTTAAGTGGCTGCTGATATCCTGCAGCAAACCAATTTTTCATTAGAACTGCCACGAAGGGACAGGAGAGCTGGCTCTGACATTGTTCTATCGGGCTTCGAGCGGCAGCAGGAAGGCAGAACCTTGTACGGACGCAGCGGGCCAGAGTCTCACGAGGCATGAGGGTTACTGCCATGGCTTTCCAAGCAGGCTCTCACACAACTGGCTCCCACTTTCCCTTTTTCTGTCCCCCTTGTTTCTAACACCATCTGATGATCCAGAATATAAAATCATATTCTCTTTGGTCCGATTTGCCTCCAGGAGTCATGACATTTCTAATAGGAACATGACTCCTAGCTCCCTGTATCTTAAGTTATGTCTTAGGACCTCTAACAAGTCTACAGACTCCAAATTCAGAGGTAACCGGTTTTGAATGCTGATGTGCCAAACCCATGACAGTCATAATCAAAAAAGATTATCCCTAAACAAAGCATTTCAAAAAATGAATGAAACCACTAGATTTTTAAAATACCTTCACCAAAAATTTAAGTATTAGCAGGCATATGCCACCACCTCCATCAGTGTCATGAATCTGGAAACGGTGTCATGCAGGGCCACTCAGCACAGAAGGTGCCAAAGAAAATAGTGAAAAGACAGCGACCTTTATCTTTTTTGAGTTCACATTTCAAGAATTCCTCAGGAGGGGCAGAATAATTCACTTTGCAAGGATAAAAACTAGCATAAGAAAAGAAAATAAATGCAGGCACCATACTAAATTGGAATGGAAAAGACCTGTGTGTGCATGTGGGGTGTGCTAGTGAAATAGATTAATCATAAGTCAATGATCTCTTCTTTAGAGAAACACAAATGCTGTAAAGGAGAGAAACAAATGAGAAAATGACATAAAAGAAGTGCCCAGCGGCTAAGTCAGTTGAGTCCGACTTTAGTTCGGGTCATGATCTCACGGTTTGTGGGTTCGAGTCCCACATTAGGCTTTGCATTCACAGGATAGAGCCTGCTTTGGATTCTGTCTCCATCTCTCACTCTTCTCACTTCCCCTGCTTGTGCTCTCTCTTAAAAATAAACAAACTTAAAATTAAAAAAAAAGGAAATGACATAAAAGTAAAAGTTCATCATATGTATAGGAGTCTGTAATGCTTCTATTATGCAACAAAACCATGTTCTGCTAGTTTCTATTACAGTTTATCTAGGCTGAATTTGTATTATTTGTATTACCTGGCCTGGGAAAGAAAGAAGTGACTTAAGAAAGGACACAGTGTAAGCACAAGCATTGGTTTCCAGGTTTCCAAGCCTTCTGTAAGGCCAGCCGGGGGCTGATACTCAGGTCCCTCCCTCTCTGAAAAACGTGTGAGTCTGTCTTGCACAAGGCTATTCTGCACAAAGGAAGGGGACCCGAGCAGAAGGGATTTAGGCAACATGTCAGAAACTAGACTAACATTTGAGAAGTGCCAAAACCCATTCCCAAAACAGGTGAAGAAATCAAGAAGGAAGACTGCGTGCGCTTGCACACACGCTTGCTCCCGCTCGCTCTCTCTCTCTCTCTCTCTCTCTCTGAAAGGGGTAGGTCAGCATTTCCAAACTGTGTAATGAAGAAGAGTGTGGGGTCCCGTGAGATAGGAGGTGTGCGTTCCTCGAAAAGAGGTTAATAAGTTTGCCAAATATCAAGTTCACTACAGTTAAACGATTTCTTTTTTTTTTTTTAAGTTTATTTATTTCGAGAGAGAGCAGCGAAGGACAGACAGAGAGGGAGACAGAGAGACTGCCAAGCAGGTTATGCACCAGCAGCACTGAGCCCGACACAGGGCTCGAACTCACCAACCGTGGGATCATGATCTGAGCCAAAACCAAGAGTCGGATGTTTAACCAACTAAGCCACCCACCCAGGTGCTGCCACAATTTATTACAAAATTCCAGAGTCTTCAACTGACAATGTGAGTTAAGAATCTCTGAGAGGCAAAGAGTATGTAACATTTCTTCAGATTTTCTAATTACAGGATGTTTTTTGCATTGAAACCTGTGATAACATTGTTACAACACTAACAATACCAAGGAAAAGGATCTAGATACGGTTTGGAACATGCTGGTGTAGGTACACCTGAATGTGAAAGCAAGAAATCGACAAGGTGGTGTCTGAGGATGTGTCCCAACTTTATGATTTTATATATATTGGGCCAATGGGGATGCTGACTGCTTTCTTTCTCTCTCTTCTCTTTTATGCCTTGATCCTGGCATAAGTCTACCTCCCATTAAATTATTATCTTCTCTGGTTTTCCCAATTCTCCTGCTTACTCATCTTGGCTATCAAAACCTTCCCTCCCTTCCACCCTTCCTTCTCACATCCCTTTCTTCCTTCCATCTCCTCCTTTTTCTTATTAGTCCTCTTTCTCCCATAAAAGCTCTTTCCATTTATTAATAAGCAACCTCACTTTTCTTCCATTAAAAAATGTTTGTCTTTGCTTTTCACCTAATATTAAATTTGCCTCTGATGTAACCGTCTAAGTTCAGATTCTCCTCTGTTTTTTCACTCTACACTTTAATTTATGTGTATAAGACCTGGGGACTTCTCTAAGATGGAACCTGCTGCTCTGATCATTCTTTAATCTCCCTGTTCTCTGCCGTCATGGCTCCCCACCTCCAGGCTGGTCTATAAAGCCACCATCCCTTATTATTGAACACCCATCCCTTCCAATAAATAATTCCTCTTCAAGAGGAGCATGATGCTGCGCTGCACCGTTCTTGCTTCTTAATCCTGTCACCACTAGATACCACTAACCAGCTTTGTAGTGGGTTCTAGCCACGTTAGGTAAATAACACATTGCCTACCCACAAGGGATTTTCTCTGAAAGAGAGAACACTGACATGGGTACACTGAAGGGAAAAAATTTTCTCTCAGTCACACAGATAAAGTTTATTCTTTAAAACTTTTCTCCATCTCCCAATAGATTACAATATCATACCACAGATTTAAAAAAGGAGGGGGGGGGAGGGGAGTTTTTATAGCTTATCACCGTTGAGATTTTCTTTGCCCAAGATCTTCCATAACAGGTTAAGTTAGTAGTGAAATCATCCTCCTGATAAGACAACATACTCCTAACCATTGATACGTAATTCTGAGCTACAAAAATCCTTTTATCTGAGAAGGAGTGATTCTCTGGCATTTGAGAACATTCTGATTTGACTGTTTTTCTTTTTTTCTTTCTTTTTTTTTAATATATAAAGAGGGCTCAAGTGAGCAAGGGGCTGAGAGAGAGAATCCTATGAGGGGCAGAGAGAGAGAGGGAGGGAGAGAAGTGGGGTTCACCCAAAGCGGGGCTCAAGCTCACGAACCATGAGATCATGACCTGAGCTGAAATCAGATGCTTAACCGAATGAGCCACCCAGGTACCCTTGTATTTTTCCTGTAATCTCAATTTACTTTTTCTTTAACATTTTCATTTTCACATAATTTTTGACTTACCAAAAAAAAAAACAAAACCTGTATGAATGGCCCAGAATTCCTGTGTGCCTTTCACCCAGACTTCCCAAATATCAACTCTGCCATATTTGTTTCATTCCCTTCTCTCTTCCCCCACTGCCCACACACACTTTTATTTTCCCTGAGCCTTTGGCGGGTAATTTGGAGGCATGATTTGTTCTTACTACTATTTTACTAACACATAAATAAGATGGATTTAAACACAGATGTGTGATGGGGTAAATGCCGACAGCAGGCATACGACTGTTCGGATGTTCATTATAAACTTCTTTCGACTTCATGTTTGAACTTTTTTCATAATAAAATGTTAGGGGAAAAATCAGGAAAATCAACACTGGTACAATACTATTATCCACAGACTTTATTTCAAATAGATTTTGCCAATGGCCCAATAATGTCCTTTAAGCAAAAGAAAATCCCAGATGATGCTTTTTAAGTTATTTAAATGTATCCTGTTTTCTCTATTTCTCTGATGGGGCATCAGAGGAAGTCAGCTTTCTGATTTATTCATGATTAGGGGAGCACATCGGACTAAGGATCAATTAAAATATCGGAATATCCCAAATTCCTTTATAGTTGGCTTTTAAAATGGTCAGTGCTTTCGGTTTAGCGGTATCTATATAATTGTGTTTGGCCTGAGTTTTAAAATTAAAATACCATTAGATTGTTCTGAAACGCCCAGGCTCTGTGGCATAGGATGTGGTTTTGTCACAGAGTGTGCCTCGGGGAAAACAGGCCTGGGTGGGAAATTCGGTTGCAGGCCGTCCGCGACGCAGACAGCACACACAGGCGCCTGGAGGCTGACAGTGCGTGTACTTAAGAACGCCACCCCAAAGCTTCACGATCCTTTGCAGAAACACCTGTCACGGTTATTTTTATTAATATACATACCTCTTTCTGGCCTTTAAAAATAAAACCTGAGGAAGAGTACTGAGGAATGTGTATCCCCTTCTCAGAATAAAAACAAGGAAAAGCTTTAGCTACCTCTTCTATGCCCTGCTTGCCCCTCAAACAAGTTTATGTGGTAAACTGTCTCCGTACTGAATGGCTGACTGCCTTTTATAATCTGAATTAGAAAATGCAAAAAAAAAATCCTTTAAAGTCAAACAGTGGAATTAACATATGAGCAGTGCTCCTGTGGGCATTTAAATCCGTAATTAAAAAACCTGAGACACGTTGGCTTGGCAATTGTTATTGTCTAACGTGCACAGATAGCCAAAAGGTACTGAAATGCGACATTCTGTTCCACATGACTCACTCAGCAGAGGCAGCGTCATGAAGAATGCTGAGGAGGCCTCACATCTTTAAATGCCTGGCCCACCAAAGGTCTCTCCCCCAGCGCCGATAAATGCCCAAGAGGTGTTGGGGAGAGACTGTTGAGTGCTTGGAACTCAGAAAATCTGCTTTTGCTAGCCATGCTCCATTTCTATGCAGAAAAAAGAATCCTTGTCTGAAAAATTAAAAGTCTGAGAGTAGGAACACACACACACACACATATGCACGCAAATCATCATTCCTATCTGATGTGTGAGAGCACAGCACACAGCACAGCAATCTAGCTATGCGCCTCCCAGATTATAAATAGGCTGCCAATCCAAGCAGCAGCTGCCTCACATCGCTCTGCTCTTTCTCCTTGATTTTATTCTATTTCAAAGATGATGCACAGATTTCTACAAGTTTTCCCTGTGCTAACAGGTACAGTGTGCACCGGCCAAGGAAATTTGTTTTTAAGATTATTCACATCAAACAATATTCCACGCTAATCTGCCATTGTTTACCTTATTTATACATGTATAAGAGGTTTAACAGGTTTGCACTCCTGCATTTTCTGTTATAAATTAGGCCCTCAGTATTACAATTCTGCACTCAATCGCAGTCAACCAAGAAATTGCCTTTATAAAGGCAACTGAGCACCCTGCCCTTTCTCGGCTTGGAAAAGAGTACTACCTACACCTGAATGCAGACGCCTGTATGGGAAACACACAAAATACAATGCAGTTTGATGAAGTCTTTAATGCATACAACTCTTTCAAGAATGAAGCAAACCAATCAACTAAATGTTCTGCTGAAGATCTTTAAAATACCCAGGTGCTAAAGCCATTCCCAATTCATCTTCCATCACATAAGGACTAACAGCCAAAGCTATGAGGAGACATCTTTTGTTCCCAGATGGAAAACCTACCTTCTCAGAAATCAGTATGCAGGGGACACCTTTTAAAAAATGATTCCTATCCTCTCTTTATCCTGCTTTCAGCATATAATTCACGTTTGGAAGAGACTTAATAAGCAAAGTGGCCAGTATATTACTTCCTTGTTTATAGTAAGTACATTAAGAAATCTCAATTGGCCACCACCAATCCATGCTAGACCCTATATTATGCGGACAGAAAGCAGCCTAAACTCCCATTTTCGTTGTCACTAAGAAACTCAGTTCACTTCGGCCTAGCGATACAGGCAGGAGAACACTTACTACAGTTGGAAATATTTAATGGGCTGGTATTTCATTCTCTAAATGCTTGAGATGGGAAATCTCAGGGGACAAGTTTTGTTTTGAAGGGCGGGCTTTGGGGGTTATAATGAAAAAGGATTTGAAAAAGTTGCCCCCCAAACGACACTTGTGTTTTTAATTACCAAGAAAACATCAACTTTCCAGCATTTGTTTGGTGTCAGGATGCAAGATTATCTCAATTTTCAAGTACGTGCACACACAGTTGTCTCTGAACATTTAACCGGAAAGTGTGGTTCTTTTGGGATAATCTCACATTAATTTTAATAAAAATAGTAATATTGTACACAATGAAATATTAACAGTTGAATGCTGAGCCGATAGGCAATCTTTGCTTTGCTCAATTAGTTGAAGGTTTACAATAAAAATATGTTGTTTTCAGAATTAGAATAGTAATTAGACTATTTACTTTTGGTAAAAAAAAATTTTCCCTCCTTATACTTTAACAGTTCCTATAATGCTCATTTTAAAGTCCATATGCTAAAATACTTTCATTATACTTTAAAACCTTGTCTTTTAAAGGTGTTTTAAATTTGTCATTAGCTTGAAGTGTGTACAACTACACCCCTGAAGGACACACACTCAGAGGATGACTGCACAGCGTCAGACGCACTTTCAATCCTACTGGATCTCCAAAGCAAGCCAAAGTCCAGTGTTGGTGTGATCATGGTTTATTACTCTGAGCCTTATCCCTTCAAAGCATACTGGAGCTCCTACAGAAGTGGTATCTGCCACGATGGACTAAACTTTGGGGAAATCGAGGCATTAACTCAAAAAGGTGATGTTAACTTCTTGTGCCATAATCTTTGGCAAGCTCTTTGTACTTAATGTTCAGAGATTCTCTTTCACTGATTAAATCCACTTGATACTGAGTTTCGCAAAGTCTAGCAATTATTTGAGTTGAATTTTTCCTCATATAATGGGTTCCCAAAACAATATTCTATTCTATTTAGACACCCAACTAAGTAACTGTTCTGAACAGACTGTTTTTGCACTCAGTCCTCTTTCAGGTTCAAAAAGTTCTTCACTGTTAAACTTTATTTCCTTAAATATAACCTAAAAACCTAGCAATAAATTCCACGTCATTTCCAATAGTGTACCTGGAATAAAAACAACAAATGCTTTTTTAGTGAAAAGTATTTCAACTTACTCCACCTTACCTATCCTGCAGTTTCACAGGAAAAATACCAAGGAAAGCATAAAAGTAAATAGGAATGTGAATCCCTAAACTGGGAGCGGGGAGACAGATAAAATACTCTTAATTAGGAAAGTGTTTTTAAAAGACTTTGGATAGTGTTCTAGGACTTGATCTGGTAATTATCCTTCTCACTGAAATTCATTCTCAAAACTGAAATGTTCACACACTACATTCTGCTGCGAGAAGAAAGCCCTGACATATACAACTAATACAGTCGGCTTTGTTCATTACAGGCTTTGGACAAAGAATCAACTACCAGACAGCAGAGCACACTGCTGACTCCCTCTGAACATCTTGCTCATCCACTTAAAAGCTACTGCAGGTTAGGAATCCCAGCCTCTGAAACGAACTATCCAGTGAGTATGACCAAGCTATATTTTAGTTTCTATTCTCTTGACTTCTTTGAGTGTCAACCAAAAAAAATTAGTCTTCTCTCCATAGCTCTCGTGCTTCAATCAAGAAGAGGACACTTCACAGTCTTTTATTTTAATTATATGATTTGCCCAGATTTTACACATTTGTGTAATAATCATGAGGCTCCTCTTTGAACCAACCAGCATGGACTAAAATCTGATTTCAATACTGGCCCTTAAAAAAAAATAAGAATCTGAAAAAACAAACAATGGAGAGAGTACTTACTCTTTTTGTGTCAATAGCTACTTTTCATTAGTCTACTCTCTGAATGTGACTAAAACTTAACTTTTAGGGCTGCTGGGTGGCTCAGCATCTGACTTTGGCTTAGGTCATGATCTTGTGGCCTTAAGCCCCGAGTTGGGCTCTGTGCTGACAGCTAGCTCAGAGCCTGGAGCCTGCTTCAGATTCTGTGTCTCCCTCTCTCTCTCTCTGCCCCTCCCTTGCTAGCTCTCTGTCTCTCTCTCAAAAATGAGAAATATTTTTGAAAATGTTTTTAATTAACTTTTAAACAACACTGGACACAAAACCCAGAAAGATCTTTTAACCTTAAAAGACATCCTTCTTAGATCTTTTAAAGAAACAATTGCATCATAAACATAATAAACCAATTTTTCACTAAATCTCAAATTTGCTTTCAAGTAATATTTTATGTTCTCATTCAACTATTTTTGCTTACATTTTTTACACTTGCAATTTTCAGACTTTGAATATCATTTCTTTTGAGCCACATTTTGTGTGTGTGTGTGTGTGTGTGTGTGTGCGCGTTTCCGTTAGCAATGTCTGCTATTTTGGGTTGGAATGGGAGGACTGACCAGAAAAAGCACAGCGGCACCCATCCATATTTGCTCACAAGTAAATAAATGTTTTAAATAGCAAATAATGTAGAACCATAGGAGCCAGAGACTATCAGTGAGTTCTCCAAGAAATGTATGCACAAGGCCGCACTAAAACAAGTGCTCTGTGCCACACGCCACACTTTGTTAGCTTTCTAAGCTCAAAGTCCCACAATCATCTCACTCTTTCCCCCTCTGCCCAGTTTCCATCAATTCCTAATCCTGTTGGTTCTGGTTCCGCACTTGCAGTACCTTTCCTCCTCATACCTGTTGCCCCTTGCTTGTGTCAGAAATAATCTACTTACTCCTAAACTGCAATTACAGGATTCTAACTACACTTCAGCACCCCATTTCTCCCTGTCCATACACAGCTACCAAATTAATTTCATGAGCGCATACTTCAGATTGACTATCTCATTTCTTGCTTAAAAAAGCAAAGCAAGAATCCTAGACTGTTACAGCTGGAAGGAGCCCTGGTGGTTCCTGAAACCATCTGCTGAAAGAAAGGGGAAGGGAAGGTAATGCAGCTGAAGCCTAGAAACAGGAACCCACAGGCAGTCCGCAGGACCCAATGAGGTAGAGGTCTGGTAGGATTTAACCTAACTGTTCATGCAGACTGCACACATTCATTATCTTCCTAAAAAGTTTATGATAAGCATGATAACAAGGCACTACATATTTTAAATTGTCTACTTAGCAGATCCTTTTCTGTTTAGACTATCAGGCCCTCTGAAGCAGGTCAAACGGATCTGGCTGGGATTCTTCCTCTGGTTTTGTCTGCAAGGCCTGAAAGTGTCTAGAAAAGAAAGCAATAATCTTTTCTCCCCCCAGAGATTTTATTAACACTATACTCAAAAGCTGAAATCATCCTTAAGTATTCAGGGTGACATTTTCACTCAGAGACGGTGGAAATGGGGTGAGACACAAATGTTTGATTAAAGTTAGTAGCACCATTATGGGTCCAAGGTCTCAAACTGGATTGGGTCACACAGTTACACAATTTTTGCCAACGCACATCTTTGTTCCACATGGTGTGGAAAAAGTTCTCTCTTCTTCCACACCAAAATGAAAACTATACTTCTACTGGCTGATAGCTTAAATCAAAGTCACAACCCAAATATTAAATGCTGCTTTAAAAACAAAACTCTCCTCCACCAAAAAAAAAAAAAATACCCACCTATTAGAAGTAATAAATGAATTCAGCAAAGTTGTAGGATACAAAATTAATATACAGAAATCTGTTGAGTTTCTACACACTAATAATGAAGTAGCAGAAAGAGAAATTAAGAAAACAATTCCACTTA
The DNA here is from genome assembly GCF_006229205.1 of Suricata suricatta. Taxonomy (NCBI): domain Eukaryota; kingdom Metazoa; phylum Chordata; class Mammalia; order Carnivora; family Herpestidae; genus Suricata; species Suricata suricatta. Next base: position 16,802,610 of record NC_043710.1, on the reverse strand, counting down.
TAATCGTACCAAAATGAATAAAATAACTAGTAACGAACTTAGAAAGACCTACACTGTGAAAACTATAAAACACTGATGAAAGAAACTGAAGACAACACAAATGGAAAGACATACTATGCTCAAAGACTAGAATATTTAATATCATTAAAATGCTCTTCTACCCACAGCAAGCTACAGATTCAAGGCAACCCCTATCAAAATATCAGTACCACAGAACTACAACAAATAATCCTAAAATTTATATAGAACCACAAAAGAACCCAAATAACCAAAGTGGTCTTGAGAAAGAACAAAGCTAGTGGTATCACAATCCCAGATTTCAAGATATACTACGCAAAGACAAAGCTATAATAATCAAAACAGTACAGTAAGAGCACAAAACACAGATCAATGAACAGAACAGAGAGTGGAGAAATAAACCCACGCTTATATGGTCAACTAATCAACAAAGGAGGCAAAAATATACAATGGAGAAAAGACAGTCCCTTCAAAAAACGGTGCTGGGAAAACTAGATAGCTTTAAGAGTAAACCTGAACTATTCTCTTATGCCACACAAAAAATAAACTCAAAATGGATTAAAGACCTAAAAGTGAGACTTGAAAAACCGTAACACTCTTAGAAGAAAACATAGACAATAATCTCCTTGACATCAGCCTTAGCAACATTTTTCTAGGTAAGTCTCCTCAGGCAAGGGAAACAAAAGCAAAAACAAAGTATTGGGACTACACCGAAATTAAAAGCTTGTGCAGAGAGAAAGAAACCATCAGCCAAAACAACAAGGCAATCTACTGAACAGGACAAAATATTTGCAAATGATATATCCAAAAAGTTAGTATCAAAATATATAAAGATCTTATACAACTCAATACCAAAAGAAATCTGATTTAAAAATGGTCAGAGCACCTGAACATTCTCTCAAAGAAGACCTACAGACACATGAAAAGATGTTCAATGTTACTAATCATCAGGCAAATGCAAATCAAAACTACAGTGAGATATTACCTTACATATGTCAGAATGGCTAGAATCAAAAGGACAAGAAATAACCAAAGTTGGTGAGGATGTGGAGAAAAAGGAATTCTCGCACACTGTGTGTGAGTGGGAATATAAATTGGTGCAGCCACTGTGGAAAACAGTATGGATTTTCCTCAAAAACTTAAAAATAGAAATACAATCCAGTAATTCCACCCCAGATATTTACCCGAAGAAAATGGAAACACTAGGGACGCCTGGGTGGCTCAGTCAGTTAAGCAACTGACTGCAGCTCAGGTCATGATCTCACTGCTTGTGAGTTTGAGCCCCGCATCGGGTTCTGTGCTGACAGCTCAGAGCCTGGAGCCTGCTTTGGATTGTGTCTCCCTCTCTTTCTGACCCTTCCCTCCTCACACTGTCTGTCTCTTCCTCGCTCTGTCTCTCAAAAATAAACATTCTAAAAAATTAAAAAAAAAGAAAATGGAAACACTAATTCTAAAAGATACATGCACCCTTAGGTTTATTGCAGCATTTTTTACAATAGGCAGCATATGGAAGCAACTTAAGTGTCTATCCACCGATGAACGAATAAAGATGTGGTATGTGTACACACACACACACACACACACACACACACACACACACACACACACTGGAATGTTACTCAGCCATAAAAAAAATAAGATCTTGCCATTTCTGATAACACGGATGTACCTAGAGGATACAATCCTAAATGAAATGAATCAGAGGAAGACAAATTCCATGGTTTCACACATATGTGGAATTTAAGAAGCAAAATAAATGAACAAAGCAAAAAAAGGGACAAAAAAACCAGACTCTTAAATACGGAGGGGAGGGGGGTTGGAGCCTGGGCAAAATGGGGGAAGGAGAGGGGAAGGTACAGGCTTCCAGTTATGAAATGAATCGGTCCCGGGATGAAAGGTATAGTACAGGGAATACACATCAGTGTTATCACAACAGCACCGTATGGTAACATACGGAACTGCACTGTGGTGAGCACTGCATAACGTATCATATACAGTTGTGCACCGCTATGTTATACACTTGAAACTAATGTAACATTGTGTGTCAACTACACTTCAATAATTTTTTTAAAAAGAGAGAGGGGCGCCTGGGTGGCTCAGTCGGTTAAGCCTCCAACTTCGGCTCAGGTCAGATCTCACGTTCTTGGGTTCGAGCCCTGCGTCGGGCTCTGTGCTGACAGCTAGCTCAGAGCCTGGAGCCTGCTTCGGATTCTGTGTCTCCCTCTCTCTGACCCTCCCCCTCTCATGCTCTGTCTCTTCTGTATCAAAAATAAATAAAGCATCAAAAAAACTAAATTCAAAGCTTACGGTTGTTTTTAAAAAAATAAAAAAATAAAAAATAAAATAAAAAGAGAGAAAACTGTCAACCTATAAATTTCTCAAAAGGAAAGGCATCAAAATTTGATTTTGGTAAGTCCAGAGAAACGTCCAGTGTCGTTAGGATCCTACTACGCAAAATGGTGCCAATCTCATAAGATAAAGATATCCTTTGATTCCCTATTTATAAACGTAGTAAATTTCACTTGGGATTTTTCAAAAAATTAAAATATTGTGTAATTATCCAACTGCCTCAGGGACAAGCACTGTTGTTTTATTTTTCTAATTTTATATAACAGCATTAGGATTATATATTGAACACTGACTGTTCTGCCCTTATTTTGTTTATTTAACAATGTGTCATGGACATGTTTCCATGTCAGTACATGTTTCATCTACTTCTTTTTCTTAACATTCACTCATGAATACACTATACTTAATTTAACCAATCCCCTACAATGAATGTTTTCAATTTTCCTCTATTATTTTAAAAAGCTTTAATGAATATCCTTGTAAATATATCTTTATTCATTACTGAATCTCTCCTAAGAATAAATTCTTAGAAGTTAAGTTGCTGGGCTAAAGGGTAATCCAATTTAGAGCTTGTATTCCTATTCCCAAACTGCTCTCCAGAGAGGCTGTGTACTATCATCAATCGTGTGTGAACTGCCTACTAGTCTATCCCTTCTAAGTACATGGATTTGACACCCTCAGAAATTTTTACCAGTTTGACAAGCAAAAAATATTTCATTATTGTACTAATTTATGATTCTTTGATTAGTAAAACTGAGGGTCAGTTCATATTTACTGCCCATCAGTGATTTTAATATGGTCAATGGTTTATGAGTATGATATATGCTATGCGTATGTGCATATGTAAATTCTAATAAACAGGCTGTTATCCACATCTTTGCAGCCCTGTGAGCCCTCCTCTGACTGCATCCCTCTCCTTCTACTCAAGAAGTAGTTATTATTCTGAACTTTATCATTCTTTTTCTTTTTAACTTTACCATTTACGTATCCATACATAACGTTATACTAGTTTTTATGTATTCTTCTGTGACTTGTATTTCGTTTTTGCCCAATATTGTGAAATCCTCCACAATATGTCTATGTTGACATGCAAATCTGTAGTTCATTCATTTTTTTTAAGGTACAGTATTCCACTGTGGGAATTTACTGGAATTTATCTATCTTGTCAAAGGACATATAAATAGGTTCCATTTATGTTATTACTAACAAGGCTGCTATAAATACACTAGCGTAAGAGTTTCTCCAGAGCTGCCCTGTCCCGTACAGCACCCAGCAGCCACAGATGGCTACTGAGCACTTGGAAAGTGGCTCTTCCAGAGCTGAGATGTGTTGTACATGTAAAATATAAAAACCAGCTTTCAAAGGAAGGTAAAAAACATCTTTGTTATTAATTATTATGACATAATTACAATGACTTCCACCTACTCACTTCTTAGTAATACAGGTACTAGAATATTTAAATCATATATGTGGCTTCTGCTCTGTTTCTATTGGTTTGGGCTTCTCTACAATATACATCTAGGAGGAGAACTTTCGGGTCATAATGTACACTTATTTTCTAATTTGGTAGAAAACACAAAATTGCTTTTTTTTTTTTTAATGTGTATTTCTGAAAGAGAGACAGGGAGACAGAACGTGAGTGGGGGAGGGGTAGAGAGAGCGGGAGACACAGAATCCGAACCAGGTTCTAGGCTCTGAGCTGTCAGCACAGAGCCTGATGTGGGGCTCAAACTCATGAACCACGAGATCATGACCTGAACCAAAGTCGGATGCTTAACCAACTGAGCTACCCAGGCACCCCTGTTTTTGAAAATTCTTTTTTTTTTAATTTTTTAAACTATTTATTTAGTTTTTGAGAAAAAGAGAGACAGAGAGTGAGACATAGAATCCAAAGCAGGCTCTAGGATCTCAGCTGTCAGCACAGAGCCCGACATGGGGCTCGAACCCATGTGAGATCATGACCTGAGCCAAAGTTGTACACTTAAACCAACTGAGCCACCCAGGAGCTCACAAATTTGCTTTCCAAAGCAGTGGCACCATTTTACATTTCATCCAGCAGTGGACACAGCTATCTGCTGCTCTATCCTTGCCAACTGGTATTGTTGGATATTATAATTTTTGCCAATCTGGCGGACACTAAATGTTATCTCACTAGTCTTTGAACTTGATTTTCCTAAATACTAATAAGTCTGATGAAGCTTCATATATTTGTTCATTGATGCTTCCTTCTCTGTGACATACACTAACATTTTCACTTCTTTTGTGAATTGACTGTTAATGTCCATTGCCTACTTCTCCGTTGGGATGCTTATCCTTTTCTTAGAGATTCATAAGAACTCTTCATATGAAGACTAAAAACCCTTTGTCAGACATGTGTCGAAAATATTTTTCTCAGGGTTTTTTATTGTTTATTCTTGCAATTTTGTTTTACTGCTTTTGCCTTAAGGTTTTTCTTCTTGTTTCCCCCCTTAAGTCTTTCCCTGGGTAAGTTCTAGTCTTATCACACGCTTAAGAAGGTCTTTTACAGTCTAAAACTTTTTAAAAAAACAAGAAAACTCTATTCTAATATTTTTATATTTTCATATTTTAACTCTAATCCATTTAAAAATTTTTTAATGTTTATTTACTTTTGAGAGAGAGAAAGCAAGCAAGCTTGAGCAGCAGAGGGTCAGAGAGACAGCAAGATACAGACTCTGAAGCAGGCTCCAAGCTCTGAGCTGTCAGCACAGAGGACAATGCGGGGCTCAAACTCATGAACTGTGAGATCATGACCTGAGCTGAGGTCTGACGCTTAACAGAATGAGCCAACCCAGAGCTCCATCTATAATCCACTTTTATTTTTTGGGTATGATATGAAATAAGAGCAGACAAAACTTACATGGACTGATCAACTTATCGCAAGTCCCCAGAGGCTATGGCTGTGCTACCCACCTCCTTTTCTTCAGGAGGCTTTCTTCTCACCATTATCTTCCCCATGACGTGCACACCCACACGTCCTCACAGAAACCAACACCAGTCAGTGCAGGAGCTTAGGCTACCCAGTCTCCTTGGACACAGTGATTGCTCTAAGCCTCCGATGAAGCTGGTGGGCAAACATGTGACCCAGCCACACAAATCAAAGTACTTCCTCAGGGATTTTCAACGGGGAGGTAAAGGTGGAGAACACGTTTCTTCAAAAGGGGACAGTTCGGGTCCTGAAAACTGCTGTAGGTTACATTCCCTGCCACACAGAGCAGTGTACAGTAGGAGAAAATGAAGCTGAGAACATCAGGTATAAGATGTAAGAGAAATAACATTTCAGCAGCATTCGAGTCTGTGAGGACTGAGGAACTCCTGAAGCTTGCACACTGCATTCCTAAAGCTTAGTTGTTCAGCTATTCCTTCCTTTCATGGGTATTTTTAAATTCTTCCAATAAATCCTCTTTTTGGCTTAAGCTGGTTTGAGTTTGTAATGTGCAATCAAAACGGTTCTGACAGTGTAGAAATCTCACTTGATATTTTTCCTAAAGTGGAGAGCCAACTGTTCTAACACCACTTATTAAGTAATCTATCTTCGTCTACTCATTAAATCCCAATTTATATGAAAGTTTCACTTTTGAGTTTGTTTTGTTCTGATCATCTGTTCTTGCCAGCATCACATACTGTTTCACTGACTGTAACTTGCTCGTATGTTTTGACTCTGGCCAGTACTTTGCTCGCTACACAGATTTACTGAAGTCATTACATTGTGCTAGGCACAGAGAATATCCCCTTGAATACAGATGACATCCTGACTCGCATGGAATTTAAAGAAGAAAAGATGAAGACTGACATTAAAATATAATGAATATAAGGTTAAGAGGAAAATAGGAGGCACTAGGTGAACATCCAACAGTTGGACGTAACCTGATCTATAGGTCAGGGAAGGCCTCCAGGAAGATGTGCGGCTTTTTGTTTTGTTTTTGTTTTAATGTTTATTTATTTTTGAAAGAGAAAACACAAGCTAGGGAGGGGCAAAGAGAGAGGGAGACACAGAATCCGAAGAAGGCTCCACACTCTGAGCTGTCAGCACAGAGTCTGACAGAAGGCTTGTAGTCGTGAACTGCAAGATCATGGCCTGAGCTGAAGTCAGACGCTTAACCGACTGAGCCACCCAGGCATCCCAGGAGGATGTGGTTTTTAAACTGAGACCTGAAGGATGGGTGTGAGTTCACCAAGGTAGGGAGAAGGGGAGAATAGTAAGTTCAAAGGTGTAGAGATGTCCCCAAATGACTTGAGTTTGAAGTGAAAGAGAAAGAGTAAATGAAGAAAGGCTGGAAAAAGTAGTTTAATCATACAAGTTTTTAAGTCATTTTGGGATTTTGGCCTTGGTCCTAACAGCAAAGCAAAGACATTGAGGCATGTTAAGCCATGGTTATGATTTACCTTTCTGAAGAGTCACTCTAGCTACAGTAATTGGAAGGGATGAAGACTGGAAGCAAGGAGATCCAAACATACGTAGGCTTTTTTTTTAATAAGCCAGGGAAGAGATGATGATGGTGTGGACTAAAGCAGTAATAATGTGAGCATGCTTTTTCTTTTCTTTCTTTCTTTTTTTCTTTTAAGTAGATTTCATGCCCAGTGCAGAGCCCAATACAGGACCTGAACTCATGACCCTGAGATCAAGACCTGAGCTGGGATCAAGAGTCAAACCTTTAACCTACCAAGCCACCAAGACGTCCCTGGAGAGAGGATATTAAGAGGAAGATTGGCAGGACCCAATGACTAAATTTTGGAGATGACTGAAAGGGAACAATCAAGGATGCCTTTCAGAGTCAAAAATGACTTTCAGGTTTCAGGCTTGATGATTACAGCAGACAGTGGTAAGTAACAGTTGCAATAAGGAACATCATGGCAAACAGGTGAAGAGAAGACAACGAATTCAAATGCACCCACTGCATTTGAGGGGCCTGTGCAACTTCCCAGTGCAGTTGCTCGGTAGCTGCTGGATTACAGGTTGGGCCAGAAATGCAGCATTCCTTGTCTTTCCCAAAGTTTCCCTGGCTACGTGTGAGTGGACTTTAGAATCAGTTTGTTACCTTCCCCAAAATATTCATTGGGATTTTGAATGGAGTCGTATTACATTTATAGATTTTAGGAGAATTACGTTTTTTAAATGTTGAACCTTTCCATCCAGAAAGAAGGTAGAGATCTTCATTTATTCAAATTATTTTAAATCTCAAAGTAAAAAAAAAAAGGTACAGGTATTATATATTTCTTATTAAATTTATTTCTGTGTTTTAAAAGAATTCTTGCTTTTGTGACTAGATAATTCTTGCCATTATTATCTTCTCAAAGGATACAGCTGATAAAAGGAAAGTTCTCGAGTTCACCTTGTATATGAACACCTTACTGTTATTAATTGTAATAATGTTCACTGATTTTCCTGGTTCTATAAGTAGACAATCACATCTTCTGCAGATAATGACAATACACATCTATTGTTTCGGTAGCATTTTTTATTTCCTTTTCCTATGTTGTTGTACTACCTAGAATATCCAGAATAATCTTCTCTTTTGTCCTTCGTCAGCATCACTAATGGTTTGTTAATTATGTCAATCTTCTCAAAGAATCAACTTTTGTTTACTGCTTCTTTAATTCTGACTAGTTTGGCTGGAGCGCATCCAATAAAAATTTTTCAGACACAAAATTTCTCAGAAAGGCTATATGAGTAAGTATACTTTGTGAGACCAAAATTGTCTTTTACTCTCACACCCACATGATTCCTTACCTTATCCTAAAGTTCTAGTCATAATTCTGTTCCCTCAGAATTCTATGAAGTTCCACTATCTTCTAACATTCAGAGCTGCTGATGAAAAATGTAATGTTTATCCAGCTCTATTCCTTTATAAGTAACTTTTTTGGTTGTTGTTATCAACTACTGAGAACTCTGGGTTACTTCTCCTTATTTAAGAACTTAAAACTTCTAAGGGCACCTGGGTAGCTCAGTTGGTTGAGCGTCTGACTCTTGATTTCAGGTCATGATCTCACAGTTGGGGGGATTGAGCCCCTCGCTGGGCTCTGCACTGACAGTGTGGATCCTGCTTGGGTTTCTCTCTTTCCCTCTCTCTGCCCCTCCCCTGCTCACAAGTGCACACTCTCAAATAAACATTTTTTTTAAACCCTTAAAATTTTTAGCAATAGGATAATCTTTTCTCCTCCCAAATAATCTTGCTTATAGCTAAGACCTTTATCTCAAGATCTGAGGCTTTTTCTTCCAGCTCAGTAATTTCTTTCTTATTTAATTTCTTTAATCACTGCTTTTCTTTTGAAACTCCTATTATATAGATATCAAATCTCTTAGATCTAATCTCCATATTTATTTTCTTTCATATTTACCATCTCTTTTACTCTTTGATATGTTATACAATTTCCTAATTTTCTTCTAATTTAGTAATTCATTGTCTTGCAGAATCCATTGTTATTCACTATCTCCACTGAGTTTACTTTTGAATATTCCTATTGATTTCATTCTTTCAAAAACTATTTACTGACTACCTACCAATGTGCCAGGTAGCCATCCTAGGCTCTTGAAGGAGGTAAAGGAGTTACCTGTGTGACTACATAAGAACTTACCAGGCAGAGAGAATGGTCAATATAAATCCTGAGGACTAGGCGTAGCCCAACACATTAAAGGAACAGCAAAGAGCCCTGTCTGGCTGGAGCAGAGTAGGAAATTAGGAGGCTATTAGGCCTTCCCGGCCACTGTAAGGACTTGACTAAAATTTTTATTCAGGGGTAAGAAAGATAGCCTGCTTTTGTTTTACTGATGAAATAATATCCTCTCAACCCTCACTGAAAATACTGATGAAAAATTTAAAAACTTATCTCCCATTTCTAGCATTAACTTTTAGCAGGGATGGGGTGGGGAATTTGTTTTGACTGCTCAGGTTCAAGCTGCTGATTTTCTTCATATAACTGGTAATTTTTTCTTATCTGTTTATACTTCCAAATCGAGTTTTAGCTATAATCAATATTTTCTGGCTATGAAAGTCCAGAAGGCTTTGTCCCAGGCAAAGTGCATGTGTGGAGAAGTTTGAGGACAGACAAGTATAAGACCAGTTTTGAAGGAAGCAGCTCACCATAATTTTTATCACAATATTAATTCTCAGGAAGCAAGCACAGTCAGCATAGAGAACTTGAACTTAAACCCAGAGACCCAGACTCTCATCATCACACTCTTGAAACAAGTCAATTATCTTAAAATCAGGATAGGTACAGACTCAACAATAGATCTACAAAGACTGAATTCAGTTCTGTATTTCACTCCAATCTTCCCAGTAGTAAAGACAAAAAGGTCAATATTATAAAGAGCAAACTAAAATTATAGATCACTATCAAGATCTCAGTCAAAACTGCACAATCTGCAGCTTTCTAGAGTCCTTGACTAAAGTCAGAGAAAATAATTTTAAAATTTTCCTGCGATTAAAAATATCTGCATGAATGAAGAATACTGAGTGCTTATCAATCTGTTTCCTTTTCTGCAGCTTCCCAAGACTTTCAAGCAACACATCTATGAAAAAAAACCCACTCAAATAAGTTTACTATTATTTGATATGAACAGCATTTTTTTTTTTTTTTGGAAAAGAGATTAGGTCTTTTATAAGCCTAAAGCACATATAACTGAAAATGTTCCAGTAGGAGAATTTAACCTTCCAAGTCTTTTTGTGCTGGCTTCTGAGTATGAACTCGGCCAGATATAACAGGGTTACTAGATGTGGTTTCTTCTGAACAACCTCTAGCAGTAATCCCAAGTGACTTTTCACTCTACTCTTATATTATAGTGGGTAGAACATAATACTAGTCACATAGGAAATGGAATTTCATTAAACTCAGGGGTCCCACATCAGTGGAAAACGGAGGAAGGCTGGAGGCAGGGCGGAGTGGTGGTAGAAGGAAATACCTACAGTACAGAGTGATGATACTGCTTCTGGTTATAAACAAAGAAGAATGGTGTGTTACATAAACTTTGAAGTTTTTTAGGGATTCTTTAATCCCAAAATAACTTAGCAATCTATAAGTAGAAGAGATGATGTCTGAACAGTGATTTTTTAAAACCAGGGAGGAGTGAGGGCTTTGGGGCTTTGTAACCTTGTACAATCTTAGATGACTTTGAGAGTAAAATAGGTGGGTTACTCATTGCGGTATAGTAGAAAATTAGAGTTCAGCAACTAGTACAGTTTAGTGTATGGAAAATAAGAATATATGCTAAAAGACCCACTGAGAGGCCCTGCTGGTAACAAGTACTTGTTTACAATTCAGTCCTGAAGTATCTTATACCAAACTGCATACGATGCTGGGCAGAGGAGGCTTCTGTGTATGTTTGCACTTAAACACCACTGCAGTTTTCTCTTAGCTCAGATTTTCTCTCATGAATTGATTATTTAAATGGTGCAAACCCAGGAATAGCTCCCCCTTTCCTCTTTGGTTACATATAAATCTATCCACCCTCAGAACTACGCTGACAGAGCACACAGGACACTACATACACATACACATGCACACACACACCCATACACAAGATTAAGGTTCTTGATCTAGCCAGAGAGAGGATTTCCCAGGTTGGTCCCATCTTTTATCAGTGTACTAGATTTGAGCATGCCTGTATGGAGTAAATAGGTCATCCTTGCTGACTTTTAATGGTGAAGATAATACAGTGAGCACTAGATACATGAACTTATTTCTCTCTCTCTCTCTCTCTCTCTCCTTTAAAACACGGACAAAAATCTAATCTCCTATTCTCTCTTGTCTCTATCACCTCTTTCCTCACTGCCCCCACCCCCAACATAGTTTCAAAAGCACAGAAAAACGAACTTTCATAGGTTTAAAAATTGAATTTTCTCAACACACACAAATGCTTTTCAGAATACACAGTAAAAGTCACTTAAAAAGGAAAAAAAAGTCAGGAGGATGGAAAAGACAAGTCGGCAACAAATGAGACCCTAGAAGCATGTGGGATGTACAGAGAAAGTACGAATGTTCACAGTGATCTCAATATTTGGTTATTTCTTTTGAGCAATAACATTTTTGCTGCACACTACTAAACACGCTTAAAATTGATTATTTTTTAGTCATCTGGGTCAAATTTATCTTGGAAATGTTAACCAAGGGGTTAATCTGAAATTCAGAAGTCTCTTTCCCTTGGTTCCAATTATAGGCGGGCCAAGATCACCTGCTTCTTTCAGGGGAAGTGTGATCTACTTAGTGAAGCATGCATGTCAGGATTCCAAAGGTACAGCTTCTGCCCAATTTGTTGCTTTATAAGCAGACCTAATACATGAAGACCCAGATTTAAAATAAGCGAGGAAGCATTTCTGTTTTTATTTTTATGACCTTTTATTTTGTAAAATTTCAAACATACAGAAATGTTCAAAGCATAGTACAATGATCCCTTCAATAAAGCCAAATAGCTATATCCTTCCACCTTCCACAAATCATCACGTATCTTTTTTTCCCTACAGCCTGAAAGTAGACAACATGACATTTAATCCTTATAAACTTCAGTAGAAGGCATTCCCATTACAAAAAGATTCTGTGCCTAACAGTAAAGATGTACACCAGGATTCTTTAAAGTTCTACAGAGTAAGAGATCTCTGAGAACAGGATTCATCTAATTTATCTTTTAAATCCTTTAAGTCTGTTTAACCATTAAAAATATCAATTTCCCCTACTATATTTAATATGTTTTGAGATTTACAAAACAATCTTCTGGAACACAATTCATGTCCAAAGGGCACTAATTCCTCCGAATTACCAGCTCAGTAATATTTTGGTATTTTTCAGGATGTCAGGGAACTAAACGGAGTCCATATCATTTTGATAAAAGCCAACACATCTCGGACCTGTGGGAAAGACCAACCAATATTCCTCACCAGGGCATACTGCAGATTTTTAGAGACACCCGAACCAAACTTTTAGGTAACAACCTAAATAAGTCTTTGGCCATTTTAAAGTGGAAGCTAGGATTTGAAAATGATTAAGAAGATCCTAAAAGAAGCCGTATTAGTCTGTGTGATCAGCATAATTCTGGGAGAATCCGTTACAACTTGAGCTGGTCCAGGGTAAGGTACAGGACAGGCCATGGATACATGATAAAACTGGACTGAAACCATCGACTTACCTCTGCAAACCCTGAGGAACTGAAGGAGTAAACTAGTGAAATGTGTAACTTTCCTCCTGGACCAGTAATTTCACCTCTCTCAAGCTCATCTGTGTCCCATGACTAAGACATGGTAATAAAGATCTCCAGAAGCTCTCTCTCCTTCTGGTCCCTCCTACTATTCTGATCCTCCCTTTCTCATCCGACATCCTTCCCTTCCATAAAAGATATTTACATTTTTAATTTTGTGAGGGAAAAAAATGACATTCATGTTTAAAATGCTATTTGGGTCCCTTAGATGTAAGAAACTCATATCAATAATAATCATTATTTTATATAATCATTAAGCTGAAATAAATGATGTAGAAATAAGATTAAAAATCTACCAATGATCCCATTTTATCCAAAGACCTCTTTTAAAAGTTACCATATTTAAATAGACAAAACAAATGTATGCAATTGTGGAATTTATTCTGAAACACTACGCTTCTGAAGACAGACTACTGCTGTTGACTTACATCATCACCTTTATCATCCGTCGACACATAAAAGACTGTTCTCAAATTAATCCTTTCTGGTTAACATAGTATGTTCCATACCCAGAAAAGCAGACAGAAAGGCAAGTAAAGCCCATATCACAGTCTATTAGCTATTAATATCTGCAATGCTCTCTCTCCTTCCAGTGGCCTAGCGAAGCCGTGGCCCCTGAAGTGATAAAGATGAGCTCTGCCAAACTATTCCCCAGCTCCAAGGCAGTATTAACACATTACAAAGTGCCAAAAGGGCCATTAAAAAAAAAAACTGACCCACTTTTAGAAGTCAGCAGCTTTTTCCTTCTGGTGAAGTATGAATATTTAAATCAGGCAGACAAGTCAAGGAGCAAACATTCCGCCCTGAATGCAATGTGTGCGTCTCTGGCTCAGAGTGGAAAGAATCCCGCTGTCATATCCCAACATGGAAATGAATGCTCACTTAGGACTCCAGAAGGGCAGTTTTCTAATCGTCTTACTGCCTTTCAGACTTCAAGTTCCAGATTTGGATGTGAGGGCAGAAAACAGCACAAGATGGATCACAGCAACTGCTTTAAATGATATATTTAATGATTTATATCAGGCATAATATAATTTAATTTGTAGTAAATCAAGCAAACTGATGAAAGGTTAGGTTTGTGGTTACAACAGCTGTAAATCTGTTTTTACCTTCATGATATAGTAACAATGCATTAGAGGAGTGCTCCATTTGAGAAGATGGTAAACCCATCATAATAAAATTGACTAGAATCAAGTTTCAACCTAAGCGCTACTGTTTAAATGAGATAAATAATAGCAACTATCAATGTAACACAAGATACAGGAAAAGGAACTGGAAAATAAATCAAACTGCTATTCAAAATTCTACCTACACCACAGCTATAGGTTGCAGGTTCTCTTTAGCTTTATTGAAAATACATTATTTACTGAAATGTACCTTAAATAGGTGGAAAAATAACTATCAGAAAATTCATATTAAGGCAAACGATGTAACTGAAAACTTTAGGGTCAGCTGTTCCTCCTCAAATCAATGAGTACAACAGAAACTCCCAATCCTCACACTGCTATGCCCTCCTGGACTGCTGGCTTCCCGCCCTCACCACCCCCATCTGGATCTCAGCTTTTATCTTTCAGACAAACAGCATTTCTAAGTAACAGCCTGTGCCACTTATCATAGGTAAACGTAGGATTTCTCTGATTCCTTCAGGCAACCCCAGATCAGGAAGCAATGTTATAAATCAATTTTGCTTCTGCAACAGCTATCCGCACTCTTTTAAACATTAAACCTGCCCTCTAACTCACAAACATTTTCATTTATAAACAAACAGGCCTGGATTCCACAATTAGGAAACAAAATTCCTTTTAAGGAAGAAAAACCCTGCTCTCTTAACTGCAGATGTTACTTCTTTCTACAAGATAACTGATTTAGTTTCCTGACTATATTGTTTTAGCAACACAAACAAACAAGGCAAACAGGCCAATGAAATCTTATTTCCTCCAAATACAAATGGATAATACCCCTCAAATGCTAATGCATTTATGGTAGCAATCAAAGTTCGGAAAGGCGGGTCCTGATCAAAGCTTTCTAAGCAAGTCTAGTTGCAGGCAAGGGACGGCACAGTCAATTAAAGCCTTCTCGTACCAGGCCCCAGAGTAACTGTTCGATCTTAATTTGGCGTGTTTGTTTCCCAACACTTACTATGAAAAATTCTTAGCATGCAGCGAAGTTCTTAGGTTCATTCTTACATATCATTCACTGCTGTATCTTTGCCTTGGTTCACATGATTTCCCAGACTTAGAATGCCTCCATTCTCTCTGTCTTTCTGGATCCAAGTCCCACCTGGGTTCCCAAGCCTTTCCTGCCCTCTCTCCTCATTATGTATACCACATACTGACTTTGATTATGCAGTGTCCTGTTCTACCGTGCGTGTTTATTCCTTTCTCCCTCCTAAAGAACATGGGTATTATATTGGCACACTTATCAGATACTAACACAAAAGAAAGGCTGAAAAAACACTTCCTGGTTGATGGATTTTTTTTATATAAATACACATAGTTGAAATTTGCTGAGGGGAGTTAGAATGGGTGGAGAGAAAACTAGAGAGATTGCCTGATACGTTTTTAAGACTCTACTATTACCCCGACTTGATCACTTGCTATATTTTACCTAAGTAAGCAAGCTAGGAATTAGAAAAAATTTATTCGGAGCCTCTTAAATAAGCATCGTAGGTCCTAGTAAACAGAATCATAAGAGTCAAAGCACTACAAAGCATTTCGAAAAAGAATGGTTGGAAATCAAGATGCTCTCTTTGTACATTTAGTTAATGAAAAAGGGCAAGGGCCCAACTTGAAAGGAAACCTGTTGTTCTATAAACGTACAGACTGCTCAACTTTGAGAAAGCCTTGCTCTCGCTTGCTGTGAGCTGCCCGATCCCTTTATGCCGTGAGGATGTGGCACCACACGTCTTGGGAAGAAGACTCTGGTCAAGGTTTACCTTCTTGGGATGCAGTTACCACAGACGTGAGGAGAAACTCCTCTTTGGGCTGGACTCCATGGCCCGTGAGTACACCACTGACTCTGTTTTCTTGCTCAGAGAGATAAAGCACCATATTAAAACTCAATATATTTTGGGAAGAAAAGATAAAAACACAAAAAGGGCCTTCTTATCTTCAGAAATGCAATTCTCAGCTTTGTGAGCTCTGGCATTCAGCTTAGCCAGATTACCAAACTCATTTAAAAGCTGAAGGCTTTACCCACCCCACCTTCATCTTTTGCTATTTTCAAGGTTTGTTTCCATGAGTGCGCCTCAGCTCATGAACATGGGCTTCACCCAATTCACACACATTGGTGAAGAGCGGCGGCAGGAACCCAGGTCCCCAGCAGGCGGTTTAATGAACTGTACACAGGACAGTGCTAATAGTACCGGGGCCGACTCCCCTGAGGGGGCACACCCACAAGGTTAATACACAAGGAAAATCCACTTCTGGAGGAGAAAAGCATGCCCCCATTGAGGAAGAGATCCAGATGACAAAAAACAAATAACCAAAAATACCAAATACACCCAAACCCCAAAACTTTGCCAGGACAGCCTCGGCAAGAAACCAGAGCTCCTCTTAACAGAAGAGAAAAGCCAGAATGTAGTGTTTTCCAGTGGATGGATCTGATTTACTCTGCTTTCCAGTGAGTTATTAGAAGCCACTCTAAGGCAGTCTCATGCAGGCCTTTCTAATCATTCCACACATTCCTTTCATACATATTCTCTGTCAGAGGGTTGGTAATGGGATTAAGCCATAAGACCCAAACAATATTAGATGATGATGGCAGTGGTGAAGATCTAGGTTGTAATCCAGATGGTAAATGAGCTTTCTACATGTAAACACACTGTAAAACTCAACGACTTGGAAGGAAGTCTGCCTTCACTCTATGAAGAGTGTCCGGACAAATGAGAGTACTTTCCCGAGACTCATCAAAGATCTCTCCTGTCTACACAGCAGGACACACAGTTGGCACTGCTCCCCATTGTGAATGTTGAAGTCAAAAGGGTATATTCAGGAATTTTGAACTGTTTTCTAGTCTAGACCAAGGATGAAACAATAAGGATGATCAAAATAAACAGCTTTACCCTCAATAAAGCTTAAGCTGACCTATGGTGATTCAGGAAGGCTGTACAACCATTTTTCCCCATGTTTAACTAGTGACAAACTCATAGAGAATAAGTGTAATTGACCAAATAAATATCACTAGGGGCAAATAAATGAGCGATCGGTATAGTATAAAGCGGGCCTGAGAAAGGCTTTAGGCAAGTTATGTCACCTCTCTGTGCTCTGGCTCCTCTGATACCAGTTCCCTATGTAACTCACAGAGATGTAGGGAGGATTAATTTGATAGTGTCTGTAAAGTGCTTTGAGCTCTTTAGAGAAAAGTGATACAAGTGATTACAACATCCGACTGAGGTTGTGAGGTTGCACAACATTTAAAAAAGATAAAAACAACTCTTTGATAGTTTATTATGAAGAATTTTTATGGCCTGAGAAGATGTTTTATAACCACTTTTTATTAGTCTTTATTATGTGCCCAGGAGATAGGAAACATTCCTAGCTCCCTCTTCTAAAGAAAGAAACCAAGACAGTGACTTTTTTGAGATGAGAGGTATTCTTATCTCCATTTTCCAGATATGAAAGGCAAGACACGAAAGTGAGTGGCTTTTCCAGCCACATTCAAGAGGTGAAAGGGTGAAGCGTAAGACTGTGGAAAACATTAAGGGTCACCATCACTTTCTTTGAAATTCTGACATTATTCTGACAAGAGTACAGTGAACTAGGAATCAGAGAGCCTGAGATTAAATACTACTTGCTCTGCCATGTACTAGTTGTGTAATCTTAAGAGAAGTCACTTTTTCTTTATGTGTGTCACTTCCACCTGCACACTGGGGTTCAGTGGAGGTCAAATGAGGTAAAGTACGTGCAAACTACGGGTAAGACAATGACCCGCTGTGTAAATAAGTTATTACCTTTATTAGATCTCAATATTCTTGAGAATATGGGTTCTCCTAACCTCTGCAACTTTAGGAAAGACAATTCAGTGCCCTCAGACTAAATGAAATATGTGGTAATAATTTTAAAATAGCTTTATTGAGATATAATTCACACACCATACAATTCACCCATTTAAAATGTACGGTTCAATGGCTTTTAGCATATTCACAGACTTGTGCAACCACCAGCACTATCAATTTTAGGACATTTTATCACCCTAAAAAGAAACTCCAAACACATTAGCAGTCACTCCCCATTCCCACCTCTCTCTCTCTCTCTCTCTCTCTCTCACACACACACACACACACACACACACACACACACACACACACTTCTTTCCACCCTATATGGTCATTAATCTACTTTCTATCTCTATAGATTTGTATAGTCCAGACATTTAATATAAGTGGAATCATAAAATACGGGGCTTTCCACGACCAGCTTCTTTCACTTAGCACAATGTTTTCAAGATTCGTCCATGTGGTAGCATGTATCAGCACCTCATTCCTTTTACTGCCGAACAATAATCCATCGCATGGCTGTACCACACATTATTTAGCTATCTAGCAGTCAATGGGCTATTTCCACTTGCTGGCTATCATGAATAACACTGCAATGAATGTTGTGTAAAAGTTTTGTTTGGACGTATGTTTTCACTTCTCTTGAATATATACCTAGGAGTGAAATTGCTGAGTCACGTGGTAACTCAAGATTAAGATTCTGAGGAGCTGCCAGGCTGCTGTCCGAAGCAGCTGCGCCACCTCGCACCCCGGCAGCAGTGCCGAGGAGGAGGCAGCTGCAGGAGGGCCACAGCAGGAGACGGTGACTGTGCCCACTTGGGAAGCAACTCAACGGGCTCTGCGCAGTGACCATTTGTGTTACGAACAACAGGGAAGAAAAGTTTCACACCAAGTTTTAGATACCGGCTGTTGGCGCGTTTTCCTCCTTTTCTCCCTCTGCCTAGGCCCAGGCTGAGGCCCACAGGACGCACGCAGCTTCTATCACGCAGACTAACGCTGCTCCCGTCTCTAATAGAAAGTAGTACAGAACCTGCAGAATCAGGCTTTAAGAAGCCCTCTCTCTCATCGCTCAGATCCAGGTGGTAAAATGTGTGTGAGTCTCTAGAATTGGTGTGCAAAGTGTATGAAATCTGGTATGCCAGGACCTCACCATCCCCTTCGGTGCACCAGGCTGAGGCCAGCCCAAACACACACACTCCACACAGGTCAGGCACATGCTGGCTCCCACACAGTGTGCTCCTGTACTGTGGCATCTGCAAGCCAAACAGAACTGGTAGAGGGAAACAGATGGCTTCTAAAAGGGGAAGAGAAGAAAAACAGAAGGTCAGGTATGAAAGGGTGGGGGGAAAGAAGGGACTGGAAAGAGGGTAAGAGAAAGGAGAAGCATATTTTCTGGTTTTGCTCTTCCCACCTGTCACAGCACTCTCCTTGCTGGCTGCCAGCATGCTCCCTTGCAAACACAGCTGCAAGTGACAAAGAGCAGCCACTGTCCTACTCAGGGGGTCCCCTCCATGTTCCATACTGTAAACTGTACTGAAATGCCAACTGCTTACAAGAAAGGGAATTACACACACATTGAAGCCAGGAGTAGTAAACTGCTGCCTATAGCCAGCAAATTAGCACTGAGACCCACAGGTTCCCTACAAAATAAGATAAGGCTACCCAGAAAAGATGAAAAAGCAACTGAATCAAAAGACTAAGTACTAAAAATCATGGCTTATTTTAATGTTGTAGACTTGTCAGACCTATGATGAACTCCCTCGATGTATGGCGTCCTGTCATAGATTTCACATAGCTACCACATGTTCAGTATGCTGTGGGGCTCTGCTCTTCCACAATTAAAAGAAAATTAGCAAGTCTTTTCCCAACAGAGTAAAGGACTGCCATGAGGGAAATGCCTCACACCAAATTTTAGAAAGGAGAGATACTGGCTCTTGGGGGCATTTTTTTTTCTCCTCCACTTTCCTAGGCCGAAGTGAAGCCGAAGCCAAGGCGAAGGGAATATAAGCAGCTTTTTACACACAGACTAATGCTGCCAGCAGAGTTCCAGTGGCCTTGCTCACGGCAGGAGAAGGCGTAGTGACTAATACCGCTGGGTCTTGCTGAAGAAAAGTGGCTGGCTTCCTTTGATCAACTGAGTGGTGTGCTGATCAGTGTGATTTCCCTGTTCTGCTGACTGTGAGCGTGTTGGGGAGAGCAAGAGAGCTGGCTTCTGAGAGGCCCACGCAGGGAAGCAAATTCCATAGCTGCCGAATCACAGAAAGCAACAAGAAATAAAAGAGGGCTGAACTGGAAGCAGACACCTTAATTCTGCCAGCATGTTACTTACCGATACAAGGATCTCTGGGAGGGGACCGAAGTGGGTGCCTCTAAAACTCTAATTCATCAACTGCAGGACTATACATTACTGTTCAACACAGTGATCAAGACCGGAGTCCAAGCTCCTGAAACCATCACTGTGAAAAGTTTTAATTGCTTTGTCTTGATGGGGGAAGAGAAAAAAATGGGATTGATTTTTTTTTAATTAAAATGGAAAAACAAAACCAGGAACTCATCAGCCTAGGTAGCTCTTGGCATTGTTCTTGAGACAAAAAGAAGTATGCCCAGCTCCTGAGTGTGTGTGCAGGCCTACAGCACCATTCCCCTCTTTCTATGTGCCAGAGAAGGAGGTGTTGGATTAACACAAATTGATGTGCCTACATGCTATTCAGATTTTTTCCCCTAGTAAACTGCAAAATTTACCTAAAGATAAATATAGCAGTCTCCTGGTTCCCTGCTCCATTCAGTTGCTACTGAGAAACACTTCTGTTATCTCAAGTTTCATCAGCAGACTGTACTTCTTCCTAGGGAACAACCCGCAAAAAGTAGTTTTCTAAAAGCATAGTTAGTCTATGAGGTAAAATAAACCCTATTTAAATGACTTCTTCCCAAAAAAGGATAACGTTCCATCTTTAAAGTTTTAATTTTTGATAAATAGAGTATGTGATTTCTTACACTAGATTCTAATCATTGCTGCTTTAGAGTAAATAGTCAATTGCAAATTGAGCAAATTGCTTTAGCTATCCTAGTACCAGAAATGAAATGGATTAGGTCAGCAGGTGGCATGTCATTTCAGTGCTGCCTGGGGGCCCAAAATACAGTTAGATCATTTTTAATTCTGGTGACAGCAGGAATGAAAACCAGAGCATTTAACGTTACCTCCGCCTCTATCCTCATAGACATCTTGGGCACTGAAGAGCTCACAGAAGCCCGCAAGCCTACATCTCGAGCACCTAGGCTGCTTCTAGGGCCTCCAGAGATGGCCACGTTGAAGCTGCCCATGGGTATCTGGGACAGGATACTCTGACTTTGCTTCTCAAGACACAAAGCTTCTTGTCCGCACAAAGCTGAATTCTCTTTAACCATTCTTAAGCATGTCAACATACAACTGTCCGTAGTACTTAGAGGAAGAGAATGGCCATTATGCCTCTACTCAAGAGGGTGAGGAAAAACTGTTCAGTCTGTTCTAAGGGTGGGGGAACTGGAGAAGGAGTGGACACAAGCCAAGAAACCAAAAGAGAAAAGGGAGCTGATGAGGGGTAGGGAAACAGGGAGGAGAAGACAGGGTGAACTGGGAGAAAAATCCTACTGTCCAGAAATCAGGGGTCTCTTGCAATGCTAGAACATTCAAACAATGCAACCACACGTCTTCTGTCAAGCTTCCTTTCCCCATATGTAGTTCAGATTAGTAGCAGAATTAAAAAACTAAGGCAGTCTCCCAAAGTTTGTTCCTGTGATATAATCAAAATGAATTCAGATTACTTAATAGTATCTGGACTCCAAGATGTTATGAGGTGATAATACTCAACTTGCCCTGAAGAAGGAAAATACATTTTGATATTAAACAATCTACAGATTTCCAGATTATATGTCCCATCTTTAGACAACTATATTTTTGTGATTGTACTTTTCTTGCCTTTTTTAATACTAATAAAATAGAAAATAACATCAGCTTTGAATCAGAAGTCTAGGTTCAATAACTTACCAGTTACTTTTTGCCTGCCTAGTACCTTTTTGGAGAACTACTCTTTCCCTGTTCATCGAGAGATGATCTCAATCCTGCTCCCAGGGTGGCATGTGACCCAGGTTTGATCAATGAGACACCCAGCTCCCTGGTCACACTGAAGGATTACTGGTTTATGGACTGAAAATCAAGTCCATGTCTTGTGCCGGCCCTTCCAGAGAAAAAGAAAGCCTTCTCTCTTTTTGGGGTTGACAAAATGGTAGGCTGTCACCATGAGCTGCCATAAGAAACCACTGCCAGTACCAGAGAGGCTATACACAACTGAAGCCAAAGGAAGGAGAATGTGTTCTAAAACACAGTTGAAGACCCTAAATCCAGCCATGTCCAAAAGACATGTCCCTGATTTTACGAGTTACATAAACCAATAATTTTTTTTTTTGCATCAACAACTTTGAGTTGAATTTCTATCACTTGAAATCAAGAGTCCTCACATTACTGAACCAGCCAAATAACCTTGGACAGAGCGTTCCATCTCATTGTATGTCAGTTTTCTGAACTCTGAGGAGGAGGCAGAAAAAACATGTTTACCTTATAGAATTGAAAACTGCTAAGTACTACACAGGAGGCATTGATATTTTAACTAAAACAGAAGGTAGAGATAGAAGAAATAAGATATTCATGGGGCTAAATTGCTCCTAGCTGCTAGTGCTGATAAGATAACATTCTATTTCTATTAGTTTTCTCATCATTTGCTCTGGTGGGGCCTGTGGAATCTTTATCAAACCTGTTAATCACCTAGTAAATCTTTAAGTATTTTCCCTTTCACTTTCAGCTGACAAGACTTTTCCACCTTCCTGGACATCTCTGACCAATCTACTTAATAGGTAGCTTACCACAATGGATAAGCAAAGGGATCACAGAAAGGGAAAATAAACAGTACCATCTTTAAGGAATATGTGTACATGCACACGTGTGTGTGTGTGTGTGTGTGTGTGAAAGTGAGAGAGAGTGTGTGTGCACGTGCGTAGTGACCATGCATACACACACGTACTGGGAGAGAGGAGGTAACGGAAGAATTCTCACAGGAAGGCAAATCAGGGATGAAAAGGAGCTACCACTACACAAGATGAAAATCTAAGTGCCTCAACTAACATGCTGAACCTTGCCTTCCCCCAAAGCACTAGTATTCTAAGAGCAAAACTGAAATATTAAGATGTTTTTAAGTCAAAATTCATAATTAAATATAATGTGTTTTAGAATTTGTTGTAGTGGTCTGATAAATGTTTGGTTTCACAGAACCCTAGATCACATCTCTCATGAATATCAGAAAGAATAAAAAGCTTTCTGTAAAAATGCACCTGATCTATAAAACATCAATAGGAAAGAAGGATTATTAGTGAAACAAATACCTAAAGGTGGAAGTGCTAACGTCTAGTCCTCTTTTGCCTGATATAAGTGGCAAGATAAATAAATAAGAAAAGCACAACTATATTTTGCCACTATATTTGCAAGAGCTAGGAAGAAAAATAATGAATGCACTACACTTTCAACTTTCAAAGTTTCTGGGCCTAAAGATTAAGTATGAATGGAATCATTCTGAAGAGGACGTTTTATTTCGAGAGATTTTCAATACCTCTGACATCAATTAGCATTTTCATTATACATAAAATTATAACTACATGCTATGCCTGGTAAAAAGAACCCCATGGCTCAGCACTTCCTAACCTTAATCAATGTTTCATATAAGCTGAACATTAATATTTTAAAGCAAATAAAATATATGATGTTTTTCTTCAGGTTTCTAACTCACTAAAATGTTTCTGAAAGCTAAAATACATTGGTAAACGCTGTATACTTCCAACTACAGAGAAGAGTCAAAAATTAATTTCAGTCAACTCATCTTTAATTTCTTTTCCCAGGGGAAACTTGGGTGGTTCAGTCAGTTGAGCATCTGACTTCAGCTCAGGTCGTGGTCTCATGAGTCATAAGTTCGAGACCCACGTCAGGCTTTCTGCTGTCAGTGAAGGGCCCACTTTCACTGTCTCCCTTTCTCTGCCCCTCCCATGTTTCCACTCACTCACTCTCTCAAAAATAAACATTTAGAAAACTTTTTTTCCCAAAAGGAAAAGCTGAAAGTCAGAGTATTCATAAAATAATTATTCTTACAAACCATATTACGTAAAGTTTATTTTCTAGTAAAATTCAAACAAATCAGTAACTCTAACAAACCAATGCCATATAGATTTCTTCTCAGATTTAAGAATAAAAATGCTATGTCAAATTGGCTTGGGGTTATCAGATTTAGTCTGGACAACACCAACCAACTTTAACTAAACTCAATTTGCTTTTTCCCCACACGTCTTTGTATGGATGGGCTCCACTCCCAGAGATTCTAACTTAATTGGTCTAAGATGGGGCCCAGATGCAGTATTTTTCAAATACTCTTCAGGTTATTCTAGGGTACCAGCTAGTGTTGAGAACCGCTAGTCAACAGGCAGATGTGGGTCTGGCCTTCAATATACAGACTAGATTTTATTGTGATAACTATTCTATAATGGCTGAGAAAAACCTTTACTCTTTAAATCTCTGTACTTCCACCAATGTGCTGCGAGAAGGTAAGTTCCATAAGAAGAGAAGTCCTGCCAGCCTTGGTCAGCACTACAGCCAGCAGAATCCCTGGCCCACGCACAAGTGCTCCATAACTATTTGTGGATGGACTAATTAAAAGCTAAAAAGTACCTTCAGTTTTAGTAACCTGAAGTACTACAGCAGAGGCTCTCTTAAACCAATGTGGTCAGGATCAGTTCAAAAAAAAGGGGGGGGTTAGGGTGTGTGGGAGGCTCAGTCAGTTAAGTGTTCAACTTCAACTCAGGTCATGATCTTGCAGTTTGGGGGTTCGAGCCCTACGTAGGGCTCTGTGCTGGCAGCTCAGAGCCTGCTTGGAACAACCTCTCTCTCCTCTCTCTCCGACCCTCCCCCTACCTACCCTCATGCATGTACTTTCTCACTCTCTCACAATAAATACATAAACTAAAAAAAATTTTTTTAATTATCATAATGCATCTTCTACCATTTCTAGTTGTGACTTCTTTTGTAGTTTCAAGTTTTTATTTAAATTTCAGTTAGTTAACATACAGTGTAATATTAGCTTTAGGCATAAAATGTAGTAATTCAACACTTAACGTATAACACCCAGTGCTCATCACAACAAGTAGCCTCCTTAATTCCTATCACTCATGTAGCCCATGGCCCACCCACATCCCCTGCAGGAGCCCTAGCGCATACTCTTTAGTTAAAAATCTAGTTTATGTTCGCCCCTCTCTTTTTTCCTCCATATGTTCATCTGTTAATGTTTCTTAAATTCCACATACGAGTGAAATCATATGCCATTTTTCTTTCTCTGACTGATTTACTTCACATAGCAATATACTCCCTGGATCCACCCACATTGTTGGCAAATTGAAGATTTCATTCTTTTTTATGGCCAAGTAATATTCCATTATATACATATATACACCACATCTTCCTTATCCATTCACCAGTCAATAGACACTTGGGCTCATTCCATAATCTGGCTCTTGTTGATAATGCTGCTCTAAACATCAGGGTGCATGTGTCCCTTTCAATCGGTATTTTTGTATCCTTTGGGTAAATAGTAGTAGTACACGACTGGATCATAGGATAGTTCTATTTTTAACGTTTTGAGGAACTGCCACACTGTTTTCCAGAGTGCCTATACCAGTTTGTATTCCCACCAACCCCACTTGTGACTTTCAAATTATGGTGAGAACTTAAAACACTTTGAAGCAATCTGAATGTAGAGCCTTCTAGAATTAATAATTTACCCCATTCTTTTACAGCTGTCTTACCCGAATGTAACTGGGCAACAGTTTTTTTTTTTTTAATCTGTTCACCTTTTTCTGTTCTTTTCCAAAACATTTCACTTGGTTTTCTTGGGAACAACTTGCTTTTTTATAAGTCTTTGGTTTATGTAACAGTTAAATTACATAATTACAATAACAAGAACAAATGGCATAAACGGGTTTAGGAACAAACACAACTCACTCTTGATAAGCATTCTACAACTGATGGGAAATGTATGTGAGTACCCTAGACAGCAGCCTACTGGCCACAGGCATTCAGAGGGAATGACAAGGGACAGTTAAGCCCGTGATTCAGTTAAGACTTTTCTCCGAATAGAGCTTTTACTCTTATACAAATGCTGGCCACAGGTTCCTTCCACTGACCTTTCCAATTCCCAGAGCAGTCAACTCATCCCTTCACTAGCAGATCATCTGAACTGAGACCCAATGAAAAGTAGCACCGGGTCTATACATTGCATCACCAGAGGATCATTAGGTACAGAGGCAGCAGGAGCCCTGGAATCTCTTAATAACAATGTACATCCAGACTCTCTAGTTCACATGGAAGGCGTTTACAAGTTAACTATTAGGAGATCCATTTAAAATAAAATAGAAGATGAGCCTAAAGTCAGAATTTTTTAAAATGTTTGGCACATTACAGTCTTTGTAGTAAAAGCCTCAAAAGGATACAGACAAGTAGAATAGGTCTGTTTTGCTAATTCTGAATTAGCTCCCATTTGGCAGGTGTCTTAAATGAGGACATTCAGACAACAAAGAACTGCTGCCACCAGGAGGCTCTGCAATGTACCTTTTATTGAAAGTCTTAAAATTTAAAATATTCTTGCTTCTCTTCCTTTTCAAATACACAAATTTTCCATGGAAGCTGTTTCTAGTAAAGTTAGAGCATCCCTGCTCCCTACTCTCATGTAATAAAACCACAGATTTTGAATTTTATCTTATAAGAAGAAAACAGAACTATTAAAAATGCTTTTAGATTAGGCAGCAATTTTGTTTTTATTTCAGCCTTCCCCAACAAAGTTGGTAACTCCAACCTTATTCCATGGGACATCTGGAGGAAAACTCCAAAAGCAAAATAGACTTTGCATTTTCACTGGCTTGGGCTATGTAGGCCAGCATCCATAACAAATTAATTCAAATTATTTCTAGGTTAAATATGGAAGCAATGACAATGGCAAAAGGAAAACTTTCACTTCAAGGATCTGTAAACCTTGACTGTTTTCAAATTAGTCTCAGTTAATATCACAGACAAGATTTCAAAACAAGGACCCAGACTTTTAAAAAATAGATCCTTGGTAATGGATTTTTAAAAGACAGTGGATAAATTTGTTGACAACTGTCAATTTCTAGGAATCTAAACTTGTTCAAGATAGACATGTCATTTCTACCGCCTATGAAGCCTTTATAACCTGTGTTGTTCATTTTCCCAACAGCTCTCCCAATCAATGAACCAGGGATTAGTTGTAAATACGTAATGCAGATTTCATAGATGCTCCTGTATGAAAGAACTTGAGACAGGGAGACTTTAAGATTAGCCATAGAATCTTTGGACTTTGTGTTAGTAAAAAAAAAAAAAACAAACAAAAAACAAAAAAAAAAAACAAACCATGTGCTGCCCCTCCCCCTCAGGGCTCAGTTCCATAAAACAGTTACATTATTTACAAGCACAAACAGTTTAGTCTTTTGCTGAGCTGATAGGCTTTTTACTCATCTATCTTAAAAATTAATCAAGGACCACATCTTGCAAAGATAACTGATTTTATCTGCTTTAAACAGAGTAAAAAAATCAAGATGGATAAAGTGTTGGGAAAAAAAACCCCCAAAACATTAGTACCAAAAATAAATAAAAATATTAATAGTATTAATCTGTTTTGGTTTACATAAAAACTGTAACTGAGGATTCTTCCTGAGTTCGTAGGGTACTTGACTAAAGAAGTGACAGAATAGTTCTTTTCACTAGATCAGGTCGACTGGGCTATTAATGCTTGAAGCCTTTGTGTTTCCCATCTTAGAACAACATCGGCAGTTCCCATGATCACTGCACAATTCGCACAGATATAATCTTTGAGCGTCTCCAAAGTTTTACTGGACAGGGCATCCCATCATCTTCAGAACAGCCTTTCTTACCCAAGATTCCTCATTTGAACCACAGAACACACTCATTTCAGTGACTATTTTCTCAATTACCACAAGTACAGTATACATAACTGTTATCATTCTACACCCGTCAAAATATTAATTCAACACACATAATGGAAACTAAGCACGTTAGGGCTCACTCTTCCCACCAAATCCAGTCTCATTCAGAAACTGTATAAAAGAATAAAATTTCCTGAATTACCTAGGGAAACCTAACACTTTTTGTTCTCCATGTTTTCCTTTCTAAATAGACCAAAAAAAAGAAAAAAAGAAAAAAATTGGTGTCTCTTTAAAAACATCAAAGAATGGGGAGCAGCTCCTGGGTGGCTCAGTCAGTTAAGTTAATCAGACTTTTGATTTCCGCTCAGGTCATGATCTCATGGTTCGTGGGATAGAACTCTGCACTATAAGTGCAGAGCCTGCTAGAGATTCTCTCTCCCTCTCTCTCTGCTCCTCCCCAACTTGTGCATGCACTCTCTTTCTCTCTCTCTTAAAATAAACATTGTTTTAATGTTAAATACGGCTCGAGCTGAAATAAGAAAAACCCACTAACTCACAAGGACAGCAAGGGGTCTCACAAGGGCAAACAATCAGTAGGCAGGTTGTTCTAGAACTTGCCCCCGCTCACTTAAAGGAGGTTTGCCCCAACCAAACTGAGATCAGGTTTTATGAGAAGGCACTACCCATGAACTCTGGCTTAAACACAATATAGATTTTCCAGTGAAACCGATCTCAGAGCAAAAAGCATAAAAACTGGATTCTTAGGGGAATTTTCCTCTAAAACTCGAGGCTTGCACAGCACATTTTCAAGTTCGTCATAGGTGGCTCAATGGCTAACCTGATGGGCACAAAGTTCTATCTGGAAAAAAGTCTAATCTGTTTTTGATGGAAATTCCAAACACACCTCTTTTCCTACTTTGCAAGGTTTTTTTCTGTCGGTTAATTTTCCAACTTGGGAGAAGAACTCTAGTCCTGTAAGGACATCTTACCTACAAGAAAGTCTAGTTAAATGCAAAGGATCGCAAATCTGCATAGAACAGAAACTAGAGAACACCTATCTGCACTCTACTGCTGCCTTCCCACAGGGACAAGGAAAAAAGGAAGGTTAAAGGTTAAATTGTTAAAACTCAGGGTGCCTGGGTGGCTCAGTCAGTTAAGCATCCGGCTCTGGCTCAGGTCATAATCTCATGGTTCTTGGGTTCAAGCCCCACATCGGGCTCTGTGCTGACAGCTCTGAGCCTGGAGCCTGCTTCGGATTCCGTGTCTCCCTCTTTCTCTGCCCCTCCCCGATTCATGCTCTGTCTCTCAAAAATAAACATTGGAAAAAAATTTTTAATAAATTGTTAAAACTCTAAGATGTCAAGTATCATAACCGCACAACTTCTAATCACTTTCTCAGAAAAAAATGGATATATCCAACAAAGGAAACATGGGTGTTTCTTTTTAAACTATGCTTCATTTATTATACACTTGGTAAAATGAAATCTGACTAAGACTCTAAAAGGCTATTTTTAGGTCAGTTCAAAGCATGTCAAACTTTTGACACATGACTAAAAGGAAGGCCTTGGCTTAGTCTTGTTGGACTGATACATTCTCAGCATCTAGAAGGATAGCTGGTATATAGAAACGTACTCAGTAAGTATTTGCCAATTAAAAGCTTTTCATTATAGCCAAGGTAGAATTCCATCCAGCAGGTTAAATAGCCTATCCTTTAAGAAAATGACCCTAAAAATGGGCAAAATCTTTCCAGAGAGCAAGCAGGTAATATACAAGGATTCGGAAATTTTGGGGGATATCAGCCTAACTCACAACCCCCTTTCTCTGAGAGGTGCTCCCTGATCTAGCCATGTCTGTAGTAGTGACATGATCCCCTGGTCAAAGCTTATCTCCTGGAGAGGGACTAGATACTTGGTCACACCAGGGTTATTACATTCCCTTTCCAAAAATCCGGAATGAAAACAAGCCAGTGAGTCTGGGATGGTCTCCTGACCAAAGATACAACCTGAGGAACTGTACGTGCCCAGCAGACTCTGCCTGCCAAGTGTACAGAGAAGCCGAGAAAGCCTGACTGTAGACAGGGGGAAATGAAGCAGATGCGGAGAAGAACAAAGAGAGACAAGAGACAGAAACTCTCCAGTTCTGGTCCCAAAAGCTGCTCCTGGATTCCCGAGTTGCTCCAAAACAGTTCCCATAAATCCCCTTTTACACTGACGCTAGTTGGAGGTGGATTCCTTCACACACAACCAAGTCTTTGCAAAGACACACACACATTTACTTACTCCTCGTCCTGTCATTTTTTACTTCTAAGAAACAATCAAAATTATGTGCAAGTATTTATGTTCA
Source organism: Suricata suricatta (assembly GCF_006229205.1). Taxonomy (NCBI): domain Eukaryota; kingdom Metazoa; phylum Chordata; class Mammalia; order Carnivora; family Herpestidae; genus Suricata; species Suricata suricatta. The sequence goes on along the minus strand of NC_043710.1, from coordinate 16,772,674 downwards.
AGGATGTATACTGCAGAGCTAGACATGAAACAGTAAAGAACGGGGAGCAATCCAAATATCAAAAACAGTGAACTAACTAAACAAACCCTATACAGTTATCTCCCGCTTTCCGAAAGTGTGAGTCACGCCCCTTTGCGTTCACAAAAGACCTATATTATTACCTGTTTTCACTAACAGACAAATCCAAAGAGGATTTTTGCTTTTAAGAAAAAAGCTGTTACCATATTAACGTAGATCTTTTTCATGAAAGCAAGACGGTGTAAAGCAAACTTTCAGAAAGTGGGGGATATGCTTCACTTTATGCCATCATTTTGGCTTATAAAAGGTTTCATAGGAATGTTCTTTATTTCAAACAGAGAAAACCTGTATCCCTATGATAGGATAACATCAAGCCACTAAAAATTAATATTCTTGAAGAATATTTTAAAATGTGAAGAAATGCACAAGACACATTTAACAAAATAGGTATTTCAAATATAATAAGCATAATGCCAATCTCAAATTTATTTTTAATATAAATGTATGGCATAGAAAAAAGAAAAAAAGGATGTAAAACATGGAAGTGAGATCACAGCTAAATTTGATTTTTCTCCTTGCTGAATTTTCCAAATGAACATTCATGACTTTTCTAAACATGAAATAAAATGTTGAAAGAAAGGATAGACTACAACCCCCAGCACCAATATTTTAGTCTCTTTTTATAGCTGTGGCATGTGCACGTGCACACACATGCAAACGCACACACAGTTATACCATAGTAATTAATTTTTTTATTTAAAAATCAACTCAGTGATATTAAACAACAGAGACTATTTTTTAGTAGATGGATTTGAGGAGGAAAGGAAAGATGACCTCCCAGCCGTTATTTATAATTTAGTAAAGACTCAGAGACCGCAAGCTTCAGAAATCAAGCTGCCCTGAAAAAGCAGAAAAATCCAACAAAAGTCAAAGAAATGGGTACATAAGGCCCTCCCCTTGTGATCTAAGTTTGCCTTATTTTTACACTTCCCAATGCTCTCCCTCTCACTTGACAATCTAATAATGTTCTCAACCAGTACATCTATCCATCCACCCCTTTAAATAAATGTAAATCTCTTATTTTTCTTTCATGTTATTTAAAATTCAAAGCAGTGTGAACCATATGGCCTAGATTCATGTACAGCTCTACCATTTACCAGCTCTATGACCCTGAGCAAGTGACTTAATCTCTCATCCATAAAATGGGGACAACAATACCTTATCACCTAGGGTCACTGCAATGATTAAACTAGTGTATTTAAAGCACACCGAGAAGTGTCTGGCAAATAGTAAGTGCTATATAATTATACTATTACTAATACGAGGGTTTTAGTAATTCCTTTCTAAGTAAGGGAAACAATAGTGCAAGTGCTTTGTTTTCAAGCCATCCCAGCTCACCTTCTAGTCTTCACCCGACAGAACCTCTCTTCTAGCCTCCTTCCTACCTATAGTTCCTCATATGCTTTGCTGGTCCTACACCTTTGCTCCCTCTGTTCTTTCTGCCTGGAAGACCTCCGCCCATTGAGCAAACGGCTCCTCATCCTTTGACACTCAACTCCAGCGTCAGCTCCTCTGTGAAGGCTTCCAGAAGTTATTCTCACCCAAAGAATTGCATCTCTCTGGGTCTCCTGCATATTCTGACTTCAAATTGATTGTAATCGCTCACAGGTCCATATTGCCTAAAAAGGCCTAAGCTCAGCAAGAGGAGGCTCCAGGGACACATTTGCCAGAATTTAAATAATTAGGGAAGTACTCATTTATTCAACAAATGTTGACTGAGAGCCAATACACTGATAAACAAAGCAAGGAAAACTCCCTGGCCTCATGGAGTCAAGAGTTTCTGGGCTGAGTATGGTACCAGAAGGTATCAGCTTAAGGGCAGAAGAGACATAACAGCCCATGCAGCTAAACTCATGAGCAGTAACAGGCACTTATTATGTTTTATATTATGATACTTATAGTATCATTATCAGAGCCGACATCTATTCTCCACCCAGAAAAGAAGTGCAACCAAAGAACATGTTCATCTCTCTGGCAAATTCCTAAGGACGTTCTTAACCAAACTGCAGAGCTGTGTGTGCCTTGTACTAAAAAATATGACAAGGGAGAATTAGGCCCAAAGTCCCCAGCACAGTTTGGGGATGGGTGGAAGGCCAAAGAGTCATCAGCAGGCGATGTGCCTCAGGAGTCCAGAGTACCCCGCGGAGGCTAAGTATCCTATCTAATGCCAAGTCGACTTTTATTACTCTAATTTTTTAATTGAAGTAATATATACAGACAGCTTCCAAAGACAGTAATGCAAGACTTGTAATACAAATAGCAGTCCCTTGTACCAACTCTCTCCAAATCTCCAGTTCTGTCCCTGTCAGGAATCCACGTGCAAGTCTCTTAGACATTTCTTCAGGTATTTATCCTACTTTAAACTATATCCTCATTGGGGCATCTGGGTAACTCAGTTGGTTAAGCGTCTGACTCTTGATTTCAGCTCAGGTCACAATTTCACGGTGTGTGAGTTCGATTCCATGTCAGGCTGTTCACTGACAGTGGGAAGCCTGCTTAGGATCCTCTCTCCTGCTCTCTACCCATCCCCTGCCTGAGCTCTCTCTCAAAATAAATAAATAAACTTAAAAAAATACTATCTTAAAAATACACATATAAGGGGTGCCTGGGTCGCTCAGTCAGTTAAGCATCTAACTTAGGCTCCGGTCATGATCTAGTGGGTTTGTGAGTTTAAGCCCCGCATTGGGTTCCACACTAACAGTGAGCGCCTGCTTGGGATTTTCTCTCACTCCCACTCTCTCTCTTTGCGCCTCCCTCACTTGTGTGCATGTGCTCTTTCTCTCTCAAAATAAACTTAAAATAAATAAATACATAAATAAAATAAAATATATACTCATTGTGATTTTCCAACTTTTCACTTTTACCATTACCTACTCAATTCCTACTACAGACAACTGAAATTTAGTTCTTACACTACATTCTCTCACCCTATCCCCCACTACCATTAAGGTCATATGGCAGTTTCAATTAAATCTATATTTAAGGTTTGTATGATTAGAATTACATAAATAACATTAATTGGTGAGACAATTAACTTACACTGTTTATACTTTTCTTGTACATTTTGTTGTTCCTGGAACTAAAAAGGATTTGCTTTGTTATTTGCTTGGTTTTCTATATTCCCATTATTAATTCTCCCCTGTACTCTCCAAAGAAGCTATAAAACCTCTCTGACGGCTCAGAACACATCACAGATGGGCACCTGGGTGACTCAACAGGTTGAAGGAAGTGTCCAACTTCAGCTCAGGTCATGATCTCGAGGTTCGTGAGTTTGGGGTTTTTTTTTTTTCTTAACATTTATTTATTTTTGAGAGACAGAGAGAGATAGATCAGGAGTAGGGGAGGGGCAGAGAGAGAAGAACACACAGAATCTGAAGCGGGCTCCAGGCTCTGAGCTGTCAACACAGAGCCCGATGTGGGGCTCGAAACCATGAACTGTGAGATCATGACCTCAGCTGAAGTCAGATGCTCAACCGACTGAGCCACCCAGGCGCCCTGAGGTTCTTGAGTTCTAGCCCCGCACTGGGCTCTGTGCTGACAGCTCGGAACCTGGAGCCTGCTTTGAGTTCAGTTTCCCTCTCTCTCTGCCCCTCCCCCACCAAAATAAATAAACACTTAAAAAACTTAAGGAAACACATCACAGAATATTTCAGTCCATTTTTTTCCAGGGCTACCTCTTTCCTGGAGTCCTCCATCCTGTCCAAACTACTGGGTAGTCTTTAAACCTGTTGTACAACACTCATCTGCATCTTTCACTCATCAAATAGGGTTTCTTCATCTCCCTTTGGTATGGGATTCCCTGTTTTCTGGATCCATGCCTTCATTTCTACTAGTTCGTTTTCTTGTTTTAATGGAGAACATCCTCCAATAGCTTCCTCAAAAAGGAGGTAAGTCTTGTGACCTTGCATGTCTACAACGTCTCTATTATACTTGATCAAGATTTGGATTGGATACAGAATTCCACATTGCAAAGCACTCTTTTCCTGAATTTCAAAAGTATCATTCCACATTCCAGTTTCCTGTGTTGCCACTGAGAAGTCTGATGTCATCTGATTCCCAATCCTTGTTTACAACGGTTTTTTCTCCTCTAAGGAAGCTTTTAAAATCCTATTCCTGTTGTTTAGAAGTTCTGCAATGATGTGCCTATCGGTATGGGGGTGTGGGTCTTTCTTCATTCAGTTTCTGACCCTCAGTAAATTCAATTAATCTGGAATGTATGGTCTTCAGTTCTGAGAAATTTCCTTATATTAGTTACCATATCATTTTCTCTTCTTCATTTTCTGCTCTCTTGGTCAGGCAGTAGACCTGGTGTGATGCTCTAAAATTTTTCTCTTCCATCACTGATCCCTTCCTCTCTTCCATTTACTGAGAAATTATTCCAATTTCATTTTCAAAGCCTTTTTTTTTAAATCATCAGTTCTTTTTGTTTTCTACGTGCTCCCTTATTCCTAACATCCTATTCTTGTTTCAAAGATGCAATATCTTCTCTTACTGATCTAGGATCCAAAATTATACTTATTTTGAACTGTCCCTTCCAATTATCTAGGTCTGTTTTGATTCTCATTTTAGTGGCTTCCCTCATATACCTGAGATTCTTGGCTGTTAGGTTTGTATTTAGGAAGGCTTAAGGATATGGAGCAACTAACACTCTCATACACTGTTGGTGGAAATGTAAATGGTACTCATTTTGGCAGTTTCTTTAGAGTTAAAAATACACCTACCATACCACCCAGCCACACCTAAGAGAAATGAAAGAACATCTCCACATGAAGGCTTATGTATGTTCATAGTAGCTTTGTTTCTAATAGCTAAAAACTAGAAACTATTCAAAGAGTACATACTGTACAAGCCTATTTATCAAACTTCTAAAATATGGGGGCATTGAGTGGCTCAGTCCGTTGAGGGTCTGACTCTTGATTTCAGCTCAGGTCATGATCCCAGGGTCGCAGGATCAAGCCCTATGTCAGGCTCCACACTGAGCATGGAGCCTGCTTGAGAGTCTCTTTTTCTTCCTCTGCCCTTCACACCCTCTTGCTCTAAAATTTTTTTAAAAAATCTAAAATATGTAAACTTAATCTGTACTGACAAAAAGCAGAACTATGTTTACTTGGGGATGTGGCTGGGGTGGGGGGGTGAGAAGAAGGGAGAGATTACCAAGGGAGACAAGGAAACTTTTAGAGGTGATGGATATGTTTATCTTGATTTGATGGTTTCACCCTGTCAAAAATTAAGCCCTTTTAAAAATGTGAGTTTATTTCATATTAATTATTCCGCAATAAATCTAGAAGAGAGAGGGACAATGGGAATAAGAGAAAAACCCAAATATCCAAAATAAAAGAGGTATTTTAAAAACGAGGCACTAAAAACGCATTGAAAACTGTGGGGCTGGAGGTGCCTGGAGGTGCCTGGATGGCTCAGTGGGTTAGGTGTCCGACTTGATTTTGGACTTGATTTTGGCTCGGGTCATGATCTCACGGTCATGAGACTGATCCCTGCATCAGACTCTGTGCTGAGTGTAGAGCTTGCTTGGGATTCTCTCTCTCTCTCTCTCTCTCTCTACTCCCTCTCTCTCTCTCTGCTTCTCCCCTGCTCATGCATCCTCTCTCTTGCTCAAAATAAACATTTTTTAAAAAGAAAAATAAAAATGTGGGGCTGATTAAGAGGGTCTTCTCATTATTCAGTATATATCCTATTTTCAGGGTCACATCCCTCCTGCCCTCGACTGTTCTACCGTGCCTAGTATCTCTGAAATCAAGTGTCTGGTGAAATTTCTCTAGAGTAATGGTTGGCAAACTTTTTCTATAAACAGCTAGGTCTTTGCCACAACTACTCAATTCTGCCATTGTAGCACAAAGGCAGTCACAGACAATATGTAAATGGAAGACGTGGTTGTGTTCCAGTAACTTTATTTACAAAAACAGGCAGGCGGCCAGATTTGGCCCAGGTGCGGGCCACAGTTTGCCAATCCCTGCTCTAGAGAATCATACTAGTCTTTCCATCTTTGGAGAACTAATCAATTTCTCTTCAGAAGTGACGGCTATAAAATGCTTTATACCTACAGAAGACAGTTAAGCAGATAAAAAGGGAAAGGCAAGCCATGAAAAAGGGATACGGGAATCCTAAATGAGTTCTGTATAATCTTAGCAGCTATTAGCGGCAGAGGCAATACTTCTGGTAGCTTGCAAAATGCGTCTCATCGGATGAACTCTCACATCTAAGACAGACAAATCAGAGCAGGAAAAGTAGGTCTTGAGAAGCTTTTGTGACAGGTGTTTATAAATGGCTTCCAACTGTTATTTTTGCCAAGCTTGACTTTAGCTGGGGGTTTTAAGGTATGAATAATAGTCTGGAGATTTTGCTCCAATTTTTTTTTTTTGAGGTACAACTGACACACAATGTTACATTAGTTTCAGCCATTCAAAATAGTGATCTGACAAGTCTGTATGTCATACTATGCCCACCACAAGTACACCTACCATCTGTCACCATACAACACTATCACAGTGCCATGGACTGTATTCCCTATGTTCTATACTTCTTCATTCCATAACCAGAAGCCTGTACCTCCCACTCCTCTCCCCCGGCAACCATCAGTTTGCTCTATTTATGGGTCTGTTTCTGCTTTCTCTCTGTTCATTTGTTTCATTTTTTATATTCCACATCAAGTAAAATCACATGGTATTTGTCTTTCTTTGTTTCACTTAGCATTACACCCTCTGGTCTATCTATGTTGTCACAAGTGGCAAGATCTCATCCTTTTTTATGGCTGAGTAATATTCCATCATGTTTGTGTGTATATCATATACTCCTCTGTTGATGGACACTTGGGTTGCTTCCATATCTTGCCTATCAAATTAATACTGCAATGATCATCAAGATGCACATATCTTTTTGTATTAGCATTTTCGTTTTCTTTGGGCAAATACCCAGTAGTGGAATTACTGCATTGTATGCTATTTCCATTTTTAATTTTTTGAGGAATCTCAATACTGTTTTTCCACCGTGGCTGTACCAATTTATATTCCCACCAACAGTACACCAAGTTCTTTTTACTCTACATCTTTCCCAGCACTTCTGTCTTTTTGACTCTAGCATTCTGACAGATCTCAGGTGATATCTCACTGTGTTACTGATTTACATTCCCCTGATGGTTAGTGAGGTTGAATCTCTTTCATGTGTCTGATGGCCATCTGCGCGTCTTTGGGGAAATGTCTACTCAGCTTCTCTGCCCATTTAAATGGGATTTTTTGCTTTTTTGGTGTTGAGTTGTATAAATTCTTTATATATTTTAGATATTAACTCCTTATAAAATATATCATTTGCGAATATATTCTCCCACTCAGTAGGCTGCCTTTCCGTTTTATTGATGGTTTACTCTGCTGTGCAGAAGGTTTTATTTCAGTGTAGTCCCAATAGTTTACTTATGCTTTTGTTTCCCTTGCCTGTGGTCACTCCAGATTTTTATTTATATAATCTTGAGAGAAAAAAACAGCATGAGCAGAGGAGGGGCAGAAGGAGAGGGAGAGTGAGAAAGGGAGGGAGGGAGAGAGAAAGAGAGAAAGAATGAGTCCCAAGCAGTCTCCACGCTCTCGGCATAGAGCTCCACACCATCAGCACACTATCACCATCAGTGTGGGGCTCGATCCCATAAACTGTGAGATCATGACCTGAGCTGAAATCAAGAGTCGGACACTTAACCAACTGAGCCACCCAGGTGCCCCTCTAATTAAAAGGTGGATTAATTCACAATCTTCTACAAATTTGTCTCAAATTTGTGACCAACTGCTACCATCCTTAAAAAATGAGATACATGCTCAGGAAAACAAACCTCAAGTTCTGTCAATTAACACACTCCTCAATTTCACTAAACACTTTTCCTTCAGGCATTATAACTTTTCAGGGGAAGTTTATCTGCGCTTCCTGACTCCACAGGAAAGGATACTAAATTCTTTTCCAATTACTATATTAGATGACAGAAGCACTGGATAAAATGAGATCAGCAATAATCATTCACTGTTCATAAAAAGAACTGGGTTCAGAATTGATCTCTACCTTTAGTTTTCTTCTTGGTCAAAATGATGTAATTTGTTTTGGCAAAAGGTAGAAAGGTTTTTAAAAAGGTGATGGAGGTGGGAGTAGGAGAAAAGGTGACAAATTAAACACATCAGTTGAAGATTTTTAAGGCCTCATTTTTCAGAGCAAAGGAATGTTTGGTGCTTAACCGACAGAAACTAATAATCACTCTGTCATTTTCAGATAGAGCTAGTCGGAGAGAGGTTAGCCAATCCCTGCTGATTCACACAAACATTTGCTTCCTGAGCTCCGAGTAAATCAACTCTGGGGAACATGTCTTGTGTGAAGATAATTTTACAAGGCATCTCTCTACCCAGCTACCATGAATAAACAGCAGCCCAAGAGAAAACGACTTCTTCCTGTCTGGTTCTTTCACCCTCATCTGTTGGGAAAAAGAAATGCAGGAATCTGAGATCTGGCCTGTCATTTATAGTGTTCAGCATTTTAAAAAACTAAAATCCATAAATGCCATTGGGTTCTGATAAACTATGGTTTCCCTAAATCATGTAGGGGTGAAGGGACATCTAGGCTGCTATGCTTCAAAGGCATGAAATAGTAACAACAAGGGTGATGATATAGTCTATAAGCAAATATTTTAAATATCAAACAATTTCAAAATGATTTCTATAGCTCACATTTGAAATAAATTACATTATTTTCTGTAACAGACTTACCTTTTGTACTAAGCTGCTTTGGCAAAGAGTAAAATTATTTTTGTATTCCTTGCCCTAAAGCAGGTTGCTAGCTAGGGTGCCAAAGGGAGACTCTTCTTAAAATAATCCACAAAACCCAGCAACAAGCATTAATGGAAATTGTAACTTTATAGTATTTGAGGATTCATACATATCTTCAGATATATATTACAACTAATTTACATTAGTAGAGAAAACTGTTACAGTTATAGATGAAGACAGACACTGCTGACTGCTTTTTCAACATCCATTATTCTCTATCCCTTCTCCTTCCTTCCTAACAAAAACCAATTTTGTTTGGGGGTCTGGCCTCAGAATGTTTGAGAGGTGAGTCCTTAGTTCTAGAACATAAATCAGTCTTGGATCCACTCTTCTTGCTGGTGACTACTTTAAGCACTGGCATGTGACAAAAATGGTCAATGAGATGCAAAGTCTGTTGAAGGGCCTTAAAAAATGTCTCGTAAAAAGAGACATTTAAGAATAACCAGTGCTTTTTTTCTCTGGAATGTTCACTTGTGAGGATACAAAGCCGGGAGACAACGACAATGACCATGAGCAATGCCTGCTGACACGCTGCGGGTGGCAGAGCAGAAAGATGAGCAGGACACGGGCTCTCCTGGTGGCGCCGAGCTGCTGGACTGGACAGCTCCAGCGACTTTTTAGGTGAATTAGCAAGTCCGGTTATTGTTTTAGCCACTGTGAGTTAGCCTTTCAGTTACATACAGCTAAAAGCATCTGAACTGACACAATTCTAATGCCCATAATTACAGATGAGGAAACCAGTTCGGAGAAATTCAACAGACACGAGGCCAGTCAGGAAGTGGCACAGTCAGGATTCCAACTGCTTGCTCTTCTTTAACAAATGTTTAAGTTCCATTGTGTGTGAAGCACTAGTTATACAGTGAGTGTTAAGGGTGGAAAGAATGCAGTTTTTGGAGACTCACAATCTCAAAGAGAGATAAACATACAAACAGTTAAGGAAATATGAGAAGAAAAACAGGGTGAAGAGTGATCAATTCACAAGAGAAGGCCTTTAACTATGCCAAATGGGGTCAGGGATGGGTATAAGTCAAGAGAGAATAAACCCTTTTTCTTTAGTGATTTAAAATGTCAAAGGACAACTTCTTATGATTCTTATATGTTAAAATAAATATTTTTTCAAAAAACTTCCAAAGAAAAGAATGTAATCTCATAAACATAATGTTTAATAAAATAAGCAAGAGGGAAGAGTCCACCCTATGTGATTTCATATGTAGGCAAATTGATCTATGCTGTTAGAAGTCGTGACGGTGGTCTCTCTGTTGGAAGGGAATGGGAATAAACTGAAGAAAACTCAAAAAAACTTCTGTAGTAATGGGTAAAATATCAGACACCAACATGGGTATTAGATCCAGGTGTTTAGCTCGCAAAAATGTATCGAGCTATAAATACATACACATAAATATATACACGTATATGTGAAGTTTTCTGTACCTATGTTACTTCGGTAGTTTAAAAAGCTAATATGTTCCTTATAAAAAATACAGACAATAAAAGTATAAAAGTTAAAAGTGCCAGCTACCTGGTTACCTCTCTTGAATCCCACACCTCTGAGAGGAAACTGTTAACAGCTCCATGCAAACCATTCTAGATAATCTAGAATTTTCCCCCACATATGTTCAAGTATAAATGACCATGAATGTATATATTCAAATGTTTTTTAATATTTTGTATTTTAAATAAATCATACTGTACATCTGTTTTAAAATTTGCTTTTTTCACCTTCCATTCATCTTTCCATTCAGTTAACTACTTCATAATATGTATATATTGTTAACTCTTTATTGTTATTACTTGCTAATGCACCCTGATATATTTGTAGTTGTTTTCAGTTTTTCATGTGAGGCTATTTCTGTACTAGGCTGTCGTGTAAGTGAGCCTGCCAAGTCAAAAAGTAAAAGATTACCCCAGATTTAGTATTAAACAAAGAAGACAGGAAAGAATATTCTAGGTCAAAGAAACAATAGAACTCAACCATGAAAATTTAAGTATGTGTCAAGTCTTGAGGACAAGGTGTATATAGGAGTTCAATGGAGAGGCTCATGGGTGAGATAATGAAAGAGCTACTGGAAGGAGTTTGGATTTCTTCCTAGAGTCTAACGCAAAGGGAGCTACTGCAGCATCACAAGCAGAAAAGCCAACATACAAGGGTTGTACTTAATATCTTCGTGATAATCGTGAAAAGCTGGCTGTTAAAAGATAGGGACTGGATACAGGGGAATGCCATGGAAAGGGAGTCGGGGGCACGGGCAATGGGAAGGAGCTTGAATAAACAGGACTTTGTAACTATGGATGAGAGGCCGAGAGAGACAAATAGCCCATGAGGACTTCAAGGTTTTGGGTGGCCACTGGATAAATGGAGTGTCATTAACCAAAAAGGGAGAGAAGTAGAGTTTGAAGGGGGTGGATTTGGGGTTCCATCTGGAGAATATGGAGCTCTGGGACATCCAACAGGCAGAAGCTGACAACGCACATCTATCTGAGCTCAGGAGAGAGAGGGGAAGAGGAATAAAGATTTGGAGGTCAGTGGCATTCAGTGGTAGTTTAAGGCTGTATGTCACCTACAGAGGGAAAACAGAGCAAGATGAAAAAAGAAGTCAAGGATGAAACACCACAGAATATTAACTTTTAAAGCATAGGCTGAGGAAGAAGTACCTAAGATGGAAAGTGAGTAGATGCATTCAAAGAGGTCAAAGAAACAGGAAAGGAAGGTTCTCAGTTCTCTGAAGAAGAAAATGGTCATTAATCTGAATTGTTGCAGTTAGTTCAAGTAAAATGAAGTAAAAAAAAAAAATGTACTTTAGATCTGGCAATTTTGTTACTGCAAGTTTCAGTGAGCTCACTAGAACAAAATGAAGACAGAAACTGACTGCAGTGGGTTGACAAAGGGTTGGAGGTAAGAAAAAGTAACATCAAATACCGACTAAGATAAAAAACAGAGATGAAACTTTTAGGAAGTTTAATAAGAGGACAGAGAGACAGGGCAATGGCGAAAGGAATTAAGAAACAAAGGAATTTTTGTTATTTAAATGGATGAAAGAGATGTAAGCATGTCTTATAAGGTCAGGAGAGGAAGTCTAAAGAGAACTCAAAGAAGGTACAACAGACAGAGATATCTGCTGTAGCAACACCACGGAGAAGACTATTTCTAGATATACCAGGTTTCCAGGCTGCTGGCTCATTTATTGGTTTATACTACTTTACTTCATAAAGTTTTCCGTTTCTGAAACCAAGATAAAGCAACCTTGAATTGAAAAGGGTTTTTTCTTTTTTAATGTTCATTTTTATTTGAGAGAGAGAGAGAGAAAAACATGAGTGGGGGAGGAGCACAGAATCTGAGAGAGGGAGACACAGAATTCGAAGCAGGCTCCAGGCTCCAAGCTGTCAGCACAGAGCCTGAGGAGGGGCTTACACTCACAAACTGTGAGATCACGACCTCAGCCAAAATCGGACACTTAACCGACTGAGCCACCCAGGCGCCCCTGAATTGAAATAGTTTAAAATGCTATTGAACACTCTTAAAACATTCAGGTAGGAAACAATATTGAGAATATTTTTTCTCAAAGACAGGAAAATGAACTATTTGAATGGGAAATCTTTTAATGGGAAAATGCATTAGCCATTATAGGCCATCACACTAGGCCATCACATCACAGGCCACCTCACCAGACTACGAGGCTTCTTGAAAGCATAATGATTTAAAACGTTCCAAAACAACTGCTGCACAGCATGCTAGACTTGAGGGCTACAAATATGAGGAGGACACGTTCTCTGTCCTCAAGCTTTACAACCCAGTGCAGTGAGTACAAATGAGAGAGGTGGGCACGAATACCAGGAGGACACAGAAGTGGGAAATCTGGCTTTGCCTGGAGAGTGGCAAGAAGTCCAGGAAAACTTTCTAGAGGATCTTTGTTTACACTGGGTCTTCGAAGGACAAGTGGGAATTTACCAGGTAAAGAGGAAAGAGAATTCCAGCTGTAGAGAATAGCATATGCAAAGGCATAGAGAAATGAGTAAGCCCAGTAAAGAGAGGTGGCACCAGGGAATTTCTGGAGTATATAAGGCAGGAAAAGATACAAGAGAATCAATCAAGAATGAGCTGCTAAAGGCATCAATGCTAATGAGCCTGAATGTCCTACAGGTGAGAGCCAATCACAGAGAAGTAACAGTGCAAGATTTTCTTTTCCTTTTTTTTAAATCTTAATTCCAGTGTAGCTCACATCATGTTATAGTTTCAGGTATCCAATACGGCGATTCAACAGCTGCATGCATTGCTCAGTGCTTCCCAGAGGGGACTGCTCATCCCCTTCGCCCGCTTCGCCATCACCCTACCCACTTCACGTACGGTAACCCGCTCTTCTCTAGAGTTAAGAGTCTGTTTATTGGTTGACTTTTTTTTCCCTTTGTCTCATTTCTTAAATTCCACATATGAGTGAAATCACATGATATCTGTCTTTCTCTCACTGGCTTATTTCACTTAGCATAATACTCTCTAGATCCATTCATGTTGTTGCAAATGCCAAGATTTTATTCTTTTTTATGAATAACATCCCACTGTATGCATAAACCACATCTTTATCCATTCACCTGTATCAGTGGGCACATGGGCCACTTCCATAATCTGGCTATTGTAAGTAATGCTACGGTAAACACAGGGGTACATATATCTTTGAATTATTGTCTTCATATCTTTGGGTAAATAGCCAGTACTGAGATTACTGGATCATCGGGGTCATCCTATTTTTAATTTTTTAAGGAACCTCAATACAGTCTTCCATAGCGGCTGCACCAGTAGCCTTCCCATCAATGGTGCATGAGGGTTCTTTTTTCTCCACAACCTCCCCAACATTTGTAGTTTCTTGAGTTTTTGATTTTAGACATTCTGATAGGCATGAGATGCTATCTCATTGTGGTTTTGATTTACTTTTCCCTGATGACGAGTGAAATTGAGCATCCTCTCATGTGTCTGTTGGTCATCTGGATGTCTTCTTTGGAGAAATGTTTGTTCATTTCTTCTGTCCATTTTCTAATTGGATTATTTGTTTCTTTGGTGTTGAGTTTCATAAGTTCTATGTTTTAGATACTAACCCTTTATGATATGTCATTTGCAAGATTTTCATTCTTTGCACCCTCCACAGGCCTGGTACCATGCTCTTCACTATAGAAAACTCACAATAAATGTACGCAGAATAAACAGAAAAGTCAGAATCTTAGAATGATAAAGACATTTTGAAGACACACAAAGCCTAGGGTGAAGGGAATAAATTTAAAGGAAAAGAATATTTAAAAGCACAAATTAATTTCCTAATACAGTAGGAAAATGAAGTCAGGGCAAAGGCCCTATTAAAAAAGCATTTGCTGACCATCCTACCAGTCAAAAGTTAGCTTAATATTCTCCAAAGACTCAAAGTGAAGACTCCCTAAATACAGGGCTTGGGGAAAGTTCCACAAACTTGGACCTTGACTATATTTTCATTGCTTGAGGCAAATATTCTTTGATAATTAAGAAATGAGCAAAGAAGGGGAAAAATGCAGTAGATTCTAGTAGTTCAGTGTCAAAAGATGTAACATCTGATGACAAGCGTTAAGAATTTCAAATTGAATTTACTTATTTTTAAATGTTTATTTTATTTTTGAGAGAGAGTGAGCGAGAGGAGGGGAGGTGTAGAGAGAGAGGGAGACAGAGGATTTGAAGCAGGCTCTGAGCTAACAGCAGAGAGCCCCATGTGATGTGGAGCTTGAACTCACAGAAGGTAAGGTCATAACCTGAGCTGAAGCTGGATGCTTAACCAACTGTGCTTCCCAGGCACCCCTCAAATTGAATTTAAAAAGTCATACCAGGAGCACCTGGGTAGCTCAGTCAGTAAAGTGTCCAACTTTGGCTCAAGTCATGATCTCACAGTTTGTGGCTTTGAGCCCCATGTTGGGCTCTGTGCTGACAGCTCAGAGCCTGGAGCCTGCTTCGGATTCTGTGTCTCCCTCTCTCTCTCTGACCCTCCCCTGCTCGCACTCCATCTCTCAAAAATGAATAAATATTAAAAAAAAATTTTTTTAAGTCATTCCAGGGGCATCTGGGTGGCTCAGTTGGTTATACATCTGACTTTTGATTACAGCTCAGGTCATGAGCTCATGGTTTGTGAGATCAAGCCCCACATTGGGTTCACACTGACAGCACAGAGCCTGCCTGGGATTCACTCTCTTCCTCTGTCTATGCCCCTACCCTGCTCATGTGCTCTCTCTCTCTCAAAATAAATAAATCAACTTTTTAAAAAAGTCATTCCATTCACCAGCATCAAAAATAAATGATTAAATGAGCTGAGAGTCCCCTAACCTACGAGAAGCAGACTGCTGCGTTTGGTAGAAATCACCACCTTACCTGACTTCTTCCACCACACCGAGGTAAAATGTCCTACAGAAACATGGCACACATTATTAAAATATGAATAACTTCATCAAACTTCTCTATCTTAAAGAGATAATCATATTTTGATTAGTTAGGTATAATACTGGCAATAGCAACAACTATACTCCAAGATAAAAGTTAAAAAAACAGAAGGGAGAAGAGGCTGATGTTGTATGTACACAAGACGCAGGAAACTCAACAAACAACTGGACCAATGGTTTCCCATAAATACTGTGTGGGAGGGATGAACTTGACTAAATCCTAGGGAACTCCTAAGCTTTGGATAAAGATGAAGTCAGATTCCCATCATAATTCAAGGATCTCTACTCTAAGAAAATAACAACTCTATATTCTAAGGTGATACACCACTGGTTTGATTATGAATGAGAAATTGTGACATTCTACCGTCACTGGCATCAGAGGCTGGAGACAGTCATGTATCAGGTTACTGTACTAGACAACAAGAACTAATTTACTTACTTGACTCCAAGGCAATGAAGCCTAAAGGCAATGTACCTATTATGCCTAATATCCTATTTAAAAAAATATTTGATAAAGGTCCACGAAGTACTTTAAGAATATAATTAACTAAATAAAACTGAACAAAGAATACAGTGATCTGAATTTTAGTCTTGAGTCAGATACTGATTAAAGATATGATTATATAATCATAGCTAAGTCACAGTCCATGTTTCAGTTTATGTACTACACTGAAGTACTTACTCATGACTGCATTAAATGTTCTAAGTCCTTAAAAAAGTAGTATTGAGTAAAAAGTAGTACTTGACATGTAAGGGTAAAGGTGTTCCATATGACATCAAGTTAACTACCATGAGCAAAGCTAACAATTTCCATTTAAATAGAGCTTACCTCCAAAAACATTCAGTGCATTCAAAAGATACATGTTCATTGACTCCTAAAAGGCATTATCCAAGCATTCCATAAATAAGGAAAGAGACACAGTAAATGACTAACTCAACATCTATCAAAATAGTCTGTTACAAAATCAGGAATAGAATCAAACTCCAAGTTTCCCTTCCCCCACCCACAGTCCATTGTTCAAGTCACCTACTTAGCTTAAATTATGTTGTTCTTTGCATCAGAAACATAATTAGTTATGACAGGAACAGAAACTACTCTCCCAAAGGCTTCAGAATCAATTTTAGTAAAATACGTTCAAATTTAAAATGAGAATGGTTTCATAAATGGCAACTATTTATTAAATCCAGAAAATATTTCATCTTGTATTAGGTTAAGCAATCTGTACGGAATAGAGACTATAATTTTTAAACACAGAATCAGAAAAACAATCCAGTAGCAAAGACCAAAGACTATGAAGGTGCCTACCTCTGTAAAGAGGAACAAGAAAAAGAGGAGAAAGGGTAAAAGAAAAGTAAAACCTGCAACTACAATGTTTCTAAGGAATTCTAAGGAATACTATGGAATATCTACACCTCCAGATAAGCATCAGATACCTATTAAACTATCTTCCCAGCAAAACGTTTTTCTCCCCTTACAGGGTATCTCCTGGGAAAAATCAAGGTACTCTCATATATGCTGTTAATCTGATACAACATTTTCTGGAGGCTATTTGGAAATAAGTAGTAAAAGTTTGTTGTTGTTTTTAAGTATACTAAAGTTTTTTTTATACTAACTTTAACCAACTATGGCAGATGGATTATTGTTCTCAGTTCTTTATATTCTCTTACAAAATTATATACATCCACACCCTCTGTCGTGAAACATTCCAGGACTTGGCCACAAGATTTGTTTTGGCTAATGAGATGTTAAAAGACTTGAGGCCAGCAGAGGATATGTATTTCGGTAGTTTGGCCTGCTTCTGTATTCCAGGGATAAACCATGAAATGGGTATGCTCCAGGTGGCTGCCGCCCCTTCGCAGTAGTAGGGCTCAGCATCAACACATATAGAAGAGATCTAACCCAACCTGCAGCCTAGAGGCAGGGCCAGCCAACCCACAAATTGAGGTAGACGTGTCCAGCCAAGCTTAGCCCAGATCAGGGACACCCCAACTGATGTACAGACCGAGTGTGTTGTGAGCCACTCAGTAAAACACTGGTTTGTTACGCAGAACTATCACTGGAACAGCTGACAAATACACTCGGTAATCTCACCTACGAATTTATCTTAAGAGCAATCAGAGAGAAACAGATTCACACACATGTATGTCTATCACAGCAACATTTACAATAGCAAAAAAAAAAAAAACTGGAAACATCCTATCATCAAATGTTAGAGGAATCACTAAATTATAATCTAGTCAGACCATTAAATATCTGAACCCATAAAAATCGCATGTTACAAAAATGTAAAATGCTCATAATACTTTCCGTTTAAAAGACATAAAAAGCAAGATGATTTTTTTTGAGAAAGAGACAGAGGGACAGAGGAAGAGGGAGGGAAAAAATCTTAAGCAGAATCTGCAGAAGCCTGCTGAAGATCTCTCTCTCCCTCTTCCTCGGCCCCTCTCCCCCAGTCCCATGCTCTCTCAAACACAAACATTAAAATTTTAATTAAAAAAATTAAAAATTAAAATATTATCTAAAAATAGAGAAAAATCATCAAGTGGCTAAAATAATTCACTATAGAAATACAAATGCTTTTCAGTACTAAATACTATTTTATGCTAAATATTAAACAAAATACAATACTCAGAATAAAGAAGTAAATAAAACAAGTATGTTCCCTAAAACTGTTTCTTTTTTTATTATTTAAGTATATTTATTTACTTTTAGTGAGAGACAAAAAGAGAGAAAGCATGAGCAGGGGAGGGGCAGAGAGAGGAGAGAGAGAATCCTAAGCAGGCTCTGCGCTGAGAGCAGTGAGCCCAATCAAGGCTTGAACTCTTGTACCGTGAGATCAGGACTTGAGCCCAAGTCAGACGCTTAACCAACTGAGGCACCCAGGCACCCCTATTCCCTAAAACCTCTCAAAACTAACAGTCTGTTGAGGAAGATCTATATTAAAAAATAATTATTTTTTTAATTTTTTAAGTTTATTACATGGGTAATTACAAATAGTGATAAGCTACCGTGACAGAAATTGCTAATTATCCCCAGTGTTTATTACCTACTTCTTACCCAGGACTGGAGTCCCTGATTTTATCTGCCTACGGCCACCTGGAACAGACCACACTTTCCAGCCTTCCTTGCTCCTAGCGGGGCCCACAGGACTAAGCGCTCACCGACAGGATCTAACTGGAAGTAGGATATACAACTTCCAGGAAGCATCCTTAAAAATAAAGGGCTTGCTTTCTATTGCTTTTCCCCCTTCTTCCCAGATGGAGCTGGTATTTTGGACTATGATGTGGAAGCTCCGTGCTGAGAGTGGCAGAGCAACGGAGTAACAGGAGCTTGGGTTCCCTGACACTGTGGAACCACGATCAGCAGCCCGAGTACACCTTCAGAGCTTTCACATGAGAGAAGAAGGAAATTCTACCTTCTTTAAGCCATTTTCACTTTGAGTTTTCAGTCATTCGCAGCTGAACCTAATCCTAACTGGCACAGCTATGAAAGAAAAATGAAGAGTTCAATAAGAGATTATAATAGAAACAGTTGATTTTGACAGGAGAAAGGCGGCTGAGGGGCAGGTCCTCTGAAGCAGTAACATTTAAGCTATGACCTAACACCCGGCCAGGAGAGCACCAGGTGAAGAGAGGTTGGGTAACAGACTGTTCAAGGCCGGGGAAATCAAAGATGCAACTGCTATGACTTAAGCCTGAGTCACAACAGGGACGGGCAACAAATTTGGGGATGTTAAGACTGCTTCTACAGGGAAACAGAATAAAAGCAGCGTAAGTAGTAAAGCGACTACATGGAACGGCTCCAATATCAGAACCTCTATTCTGACAAGCGAGAGATCACACATCATGCCAAACCGAGGAGGAATGAACCTGTTAAAGAAACTAATAGTTGCCTCTACACTTCAGTATTAGTAGTGTTTAAAATAGTTGGATTCTCTGATTAGAGCGGTTCACATACCGGGAGCAGAATGTCATTAGATATTTAAATGCTAACTCTCCCAGGAACAGACAAAAGTTTGGTGTTAACATTTTTAAAAATAATGTTTCTTGTCAATTTCTGGTTATAAAAAGAAAACATATTTATCGTGGAGGTTAAAGCAAATAAACTAAGACTATAAAGAAAAAATAAACTACCTGTAAATTCATCACCTCCCAACATTTTATGACACTGTTTTACATGTGTTTATACGCTCACATGCATATGTATACATACAACACACTAAAAAACCGGGGTTATAATGCATAGGAAGCTGATGTGTTTTTCACTTGCTTTATCATGGGCACCTCTGTATCATTAAAATATTCTTGAAACCATGATTTTTAATGGTTCCATAACATATAATTTGTTTAGCCAATCAAGTCGGGGGACTTCCCGAGTTAAACTGTCAACTGCAAATTAAAGCCCTGTGGGTCAAGGGGCTGACTTCAAATCTGCAATGAAGAGTTTATTCAGAAATCTCAAGTTGCAGTTTGAAAACACTGGAACCTTCTAACCAAGAATTCAATAAAATTCACTGAATTTTAGCCATGAAAGATGCTCACAAAAGACCATATTTTCCCAAATGGAACATAACATTTCACAGTTAATCTTGAGAAGAAAACTGAGTTAAGTACCAAAGATTGAGGCAGCAATAACAAATTAGAACTAGTAAGTGCCACCATAAGAATTAATGACTATCTGCATGTTTTTTTAATAAAGCAAAAGAGAAAATGTATGCGTCTGGTTTTTGCATAAATTAAGTTTTCAAGTGGATATAGAAAACATGACTACAGAAAAGTGCATATAGATAAAAAAATAACAACAAATATTGACAAAGGATTAATAGTTGTTAATCTTGGAATATAGCACTCTTTGAACTTTGCTATATTTAGCATTTTTCTCACAGCCAAGAAAAATTAATGTTAAATTAAGATAGTTGTTATGTGAGTAAGGTAATTCAGATTTTAGTTATTAAAGTAAAAGGCAAATCAGTGTTTTGCCAGAGGCTTAAGTAGATCTTCTGAGAAGGAAAAGCAAAATGCTAGGCATTCAGCATTAGGCATCTGTGGTAAAATAAAGCTATTTAAAACTAATTATCAATGTTTCATGTTGGAAGTAAGTCTGAGGAAGGACCAGCTTTTGAATGTTATTGCTGTGCTTTCTTCAAGTACTAGCTCACCTAAAAATGATATATTTTCTGTTCTATCAAAAAGGTTGTTTTAACAGTTAAGCAAATTTTCAAAAATTGCAAGACTGCATTTCAGCTTCTGACTCTGTTCTCTTTACTCTGTATACCCAAGATTTTCCTGATCCCAGGCCCATTTTTTAAAATTCTAGTTTCTAAAATTCAAACTTTGTTAGATGACAGATTTTGCCACTTGATGAAATGTCGTACTGAACATAAACATAAAAGGCCTCAATTTTCCATTAAGTGAGGCCCCCTAGTAGAAAAAAATTAAATAATAAAAAGGTATAGAAATAAACCAAATCTTTACATCAGTTGTCACAGACAAAAATTTCAAATAAATGTACATTTTTTCGATTGCCCCATTTTCCCCAAATGTAGCCTTAGGTTGTCTTAACTTTGTGACAGCATCCGCCACTCCCGACTCCACTAATCAGTTCTCACCTTCTTTCCCTGCTGGAACACGTGCATTTTTCAGCAAAAGTGAGTCATTCATTGGCATCTTGTCAAACTAACCCTGAAACTATAAGGCAGCTCAGTGCTAACAGAATTCTAAAGCTAGAACACTTTCACTAACACACATCATTTTGACTTTAGAGAACTGAATCACTTTCAGAGCCAAATACATACTAACACACTCTGTTTATACTTTTTCCTTACGAATTGTTCTCTACCACGCTACCTCCTCCCAATTTTAGTTTGGCAATTCCCTAATCTAAAATACCTCCTGTCTCTGGAGGAGACAGGATGGGGAAACGCAGAAGCATCGGAACAGGAGCAGGGAGGAAAAAAGCCGCTGTTCACTCAGCTTGGATAAAGATTCTATTCTACACCATTAACGACTCGAATCTGTTCCAGATAGTTCACAAATTCTCTCCTTAGAATACACAAGACAAATACAATCAGAAATCTCTCAGAATAAGTTACTCTTATTACTATTATTTCACTAAATAAAAGTTTAAAAAACCACACAAAGATCAATTATTGAGAACTAGTCAGTCAAAAATCCTCAGTAAGATGTCACTAGCAGGAACTATCAATTGCAAATGACCTTATCCCTTTGGTTCACACAGTCACCTACTTCACGACAGAAAACTGCTCCTTTTCACCAGAGGGAGGGTTGTGGGGAAGGAACAGGAAAACAAATGCTTTGTGGGAAAACCACGGACAATGTACTTAGAGTTCTACCAATTGTCACACTCCACCTGGTGGCAGGAGCTGCCTGAATTGGTGAAGGAGAGGTCATTACACAAAAAATCCCAAAGAATACTTTCCAGACGTCCTTGGGGAAAAAAGCAAGATGCTCTTCTCTTGCTTTTTATATAAAGAAATCTAACAAGGTCCCACTGAAGTTTTCTCACATAATAGGTCACTATCTAATAAAGAATAATATAAAGGTATGACGATAATCAGAATAGGAGACTTACATTTAGAGGAATTTATTTACAACCATTTTCTCCACAGTAAGTTAAACGTCATTTCAAGCCTTTAAAACAGGTTAACAAGTCACATCCAGCAACTACAAGATTCCTGATCACGTACTCCCACTAACTTTCTTTACCTCCTTCCCCTATGGGTAAACTGTGGAGTTTAATTAACACAGTTAACAGCAGCCTGCCGCGCCTCTTGTAGATATTTGCCAGCAACATATACCCATGGGATACTCTAGACACTGATTTCAACCAAAAATAAAAATAGATAAACAGAGCTCAAACAAAATTAAAACTGAGTCTGGCTGCCCACACTTATTTTCACACATGAGGAAAAATAGCAGTTCTCCTAGAAGCCTCCAGCAGACATATCTTTAGAACACAATGTTAAAAATATGGGCCCCCTCCTTTTCCCCTACCTGTTTCTCACTCAAAGCTGTGATTTTGGCTTGGAGTTCATGAAGCTGTTTCTTTAAATCAGCATTCTGATTGGAAAGAAAAAATATCTGTGAGAAAGATATTTCATTTGTTAACAGAATAGTAGCAAGAAGACTTTATGCACACTGTATTACAAATCATGAAGCAATCTTAAGCATTTAGCCAATCAACTTTGTCATGCATTAAACTGTAGTCATACGATCACCGAAATCCTAAATGTAGCTTCTAACATTGGAACAGGGGTAGTTTCTTTGCATCTGTTTCAAATTACAAGAAGTTTTGTATTTTAGCATCCTGTACTGTAATAGTACTTCTTTCTATTGAAATACTGTTATTCTTTTTGAAAGTATCAGTTGACAAAAAACCTAAAGCTCCACTAATCGGACAAAAGCAGGAAAATGGAAGTTATAAGCATGTGTGCACTGCATGCTTAATAGTATTATCAATAAAGATAAGAGTTTTTCTTCCACTTGCCCTCTTCCTTATTTCGTAGAGTACATTTGTTATTTTAGCCTGGATCTGAAAAGCTGTCAGTGCTGCACCTGCCTTAACACTACATCATTCAAATTAACACGCTGACTACGAGGGTATTTTCTCAGTTCTAAAATTCTAGGAATCCAAAAAGAATACTATTTTAGATGAGATACACTGAGCATGCCGGCTTTCTACTCAAGTGGGGAAAAAAATCCAAAATTAAAAATTTCAAATGCTCAATGTAGCAGGACAGCCTACTAACACACTGAATATCACCCCAATAAAAGACTAATTTTTCTTCATTGTTTTCTATGCATTTCTTTCAATTCACCCTGCTCGGTCTTCTGCCAGGCTTGGGGCACACATCCTCCCCCGCTTATGCTACTCTATGTTGTCTTTTTTTATAAGTGTATGTGATATAAAGCTTCTCTAATTAGATCACTCACAAGATTGTTCAACAACCTTCTGCCCCCTCTCAGATTCTCTGAGTTAAAACTGCTGTTACATGACCACCAGCTACATCAGAAATGTTAATATTTTCTAATAATATTTCAGTTGCTGACAATGTAGGTTACCATATTAAATATAAAAGAGACTATTAATCTAAGGTCTACTGCCTCTTGATTCCCTAATCTAATTTAAATTTTAATATACTTTTAAAAATAAATAAAAATGGAAAAGCTTCCCAAAGAAGTTGGGCTGTCAAACATGAGTTAAGTTGGGTTATCAATGCCAGCTCTCAGAATCCATGGATTATGTTAAAACACAATAGGTAGGGCCCTGGCTGCTCAATTTTTGTAGAAATATATATATATATCCCACTTCCAAAAATCAATCTGTTCCAGTACCATTCTTCAATCAAGAATTTATTTTCTTAATTTTACAATAAGGCATGCATGGTATGTTTAAAAAGTTAAATACATACACATTTATTTACATATTTACATATTAATATATATTTATATGGGTCTAAGTGTTCTATAAACAGATTATGGGTAAATAAATCCTGAGAGTCTGATATTCTCCAAACTTATGACCCACTGTCTAATAATGGCTGCAAAAGAGACACTTCCTGAACAATAAATATAATCATCAAAGACAAGATAACTTTTTTATTATAAAGCAGGCTTTACACCTAGCACGGAGCCCAATGTGGGGCTTGAACTCTTGACCCAGAGATGGAGACCTGAGCTGAGATTAAGACCTAAGGTGAGATCAAGAGTTGGGTACTTAACCAACTGGGCCATTCAGGCACCTCAAAGACCAAGTAAGTTTTTAGGAAGATTTCTCTTCAGGGACAGAGACTAAAATGCCTAAGTCAAAACCTCCTATGAGAATTTAGAGAGAAGGTAAGATCTGCTGGGTTATTATATAAGGTACTTCTAAACCCCCTTTAGAGGGCTCTTTCAAAGATAAAAAAAATTTTTTATGCTTTTTAAAAATTATTCTGAAATTATTTAGTCATAGAGGAATTAAGTATTTAAGTGTTCTGTACTATAAACTATGAGAAGATGAGAATGTTTCTGGGCCATATACAATAATTCAGAGACTACAGAAAGCCTCACAAACTCTGAGTCTAAGTAAGTATGCTTCTGGAAATAAAACTTAAGCTACATGAAGAATATTAACTCTCAGCTTTCCCCCCATATACTCAAAGCAATTAATCTACAGTGATGATGAAACAAAGATGAAATGATAATAGCTACACTGTAATAGAGTGACTGGATTTTTCTCAACCCTTATGACATGAAGACCAATATGCTAAAAATAATTGCTGTTAGACATGAGATAGTTTTTTAAACTTAAGTACTGGTCTGTATTAGCATCTTATGGTTACTTTATTTTAAATTATTTTAATTTAAAAATTAAAAAAATAAAAGTAGTATTTTACCTGTGGATCCTGCTTCATTTGAGCAACCAGTTTCTGGTGATAAAGAGAGAAAAAAAGCCATTAGTCTTACATGTTAACCCACTATGGCTAATTACACTTGGCCCCAAAAATCTAAAGTTTTAAGTCCACACAAAAAAATTAGCAACATGCAATCAGAATGGACCAAAAGCTTCTATGAACCATATAAAAGGTTAACGAGACACTCTGCCTTATATAAACATATATAAAATGACCACTTTGTATCCGAAATGAAAACCTCCCGCTTTTAACAAAACTGGAGATGCAGGGGGTGATGGGGGCTTTAAAAAAGCAATTTAAACAAGATGGATGTTCCAAAAGCCAAACATCCCTTTAAAATGTTGTCATTGTTTAGAATCCCAAAAGGCCCGGAAAGAGGCTGCTCCCATAACAAAACAGGCCTGTTTGTACACAGCAAAGTACAGATTTGGCAAGTCTGCTGGTTTGGTTCTTAGCCACAAAAGGAGCCTAGTGTCAGATACTACTTTGCCACTGTCTTCTCTGCAGGGAGTGTAGTAAGTAGAGCAGTGATGCTTAGTATTTGAGAGTAAGGAAGTGAAGGAACAATACAAAACTCTACCTACCTGGGTCCTTTGGGAAGGAGAGTGCTACCAGAATACTTAGAAGACCTTTACTAAGGAAAGCAGAAGTCCAAATAAATGAAAAGAAAAATGGACATCTGTTGACCTAACCCAACTTCTAAAAGCATCACTGCTCAAAAGTAACAATAACCAGGGAGAGAAGAATTTGAAGGATTAAAAAGAATAATACCAGGATGATTCCTAAAAGTATCTGGAAATAAGATGTTCCCCAAGTGAATTTTTCATGTAACTAAAAAGTCTGTCCCTCTCTTTGAGTGATATTTTTTAGTCATAAAATATTTCTAAAATATATACTTAGGGGCGCCTGGGTGGCTCAGTCAGTTGCCTCTGACTTCGGCTAAGGTCATGATCTCACGGTTTGTGGGTTAGAGCCCTGCATCAGGCTCTGTGCTAACAGCTAGTTCAGAGCCTGGAGCCTGTCTTCAGATTCTGTGTCTCCCTCTCTCTCTGACCCTCCTCTGCTCACACTGTCTCTCTCTCAAAAATAAATAAAACATTTAAAAATTTTTAAATAAATAAAATAGATACTTAATCTGCCTTCTTAAATAGAAAAAAAGTCAGCTTTTATTGAGACATGATTATATCAATTAATATACTATTCCATAAACAACACAATAGGTCCTTACAATAAAGTCGCCTGCTATGATTTAAGGAGTTCTCATGTCTGCATTTTAGTTTTTTGGTCTATTTTATTTTATTTTATTTTATTCTATTTTATTTTATTTCAAGTAGGCTCCACTCCCAACCTGGGGCTTGGACTCACAATCCTGAGATCAAGAGTTGCATACTCTACTGACTAAACCAGCCAGGCACCCCTTTCAGTCTACTTCGTAATGCCAAGGAGTTAGCTAGCAAATCTTGCTAATATTATTATGTCTCCTCCAAGAGCCCTTGAACCCCCAACTCAAATTTGCTCCTTGTGATCTGCTGTGTGATATGCTCAATGAACTAATTCTAAGATGATTGAATAGGCCGTAATAGCTTAAGAAATGATCCCCCTGGAGTAAACTGTATACTCTCCAGTGAATGACTTCTATTATTTACTACAGTCAGTCAAGAGTCTTACTTCAGGTTCTAAGATACATTCTGGATAGCTGAGGTTGGCAATACAAGGTATATGTAACTATATTCTACTTCATATGTGACAGTCGTAACTCTTCTATATCCTGTCCTTAATCTACAAAACAGAAATAACGCATTCTAAGAGTTCAGTGAAACTGCACCATGTTTTAAACATACACATTTTTGCCAGTGCAGCCTAAAGGCTAGCCACACTCTTCGATGAAAAAAGCCCCTTGGTTTTGTTTTTTAGCTTAATTACTAGGGAGTTGGCTACTACACTAAAGGTGCCTTTTTAAAGCTCAAAAAAGGTTTTCTTTCATGACACTGGAACTTAAAAACTGACTGATAACTACATTAAGCCTCCCCTTTTGGAGCAAATAAATAAATAAACCAATTTTTCTATCTATAAGGAGTCAAGCCGCATTTTCAATAATCAGAGGCAGGATAGGACAAGCTGGGCAACTTAAGTAGACCATCCAAATGCCTAGTGACTTTAAGCTGACACTGTGTTATCAAAGTTAAGCTACTTTCTTTTGCAAGAATGCAGCAATGTTTTATGAGGATATACTTTATGCTAAGGGTGGGCATAAACTACAGCCCAGAGGCAAATCCAGCCCACCCCCTGTTTTTATAAATAAAGTTTTACAGAGACACTGCGTTGTCTGTACAGCAGCAGAGTAGCTGTGACAGAGACCATGAATGACTCACAAGGTATAAAACATTTCACTATCTGGCCCTTTACAGAAAAAGTTTGCTAACCTCTGCTTTATACTATTCTCCATTTCATGTAAAGTAAATACGCCAAAAGTTTAAATATGGCTTCCATCAAATCTGTGCGAGAATAATCAAAAAGGCAATTTCTCAAAAAAAGATGAGATGCCCATCACAACCATTATGATTTAAACATTTACTCAACATCAACCATGTGTACATTGCTACTTTCTTAGCCATCTCCCTGTACATAAAGAACAAAAATATACTTCTACCACAGCAATACTTTCCTAACATGCTTCTATCCGGTCAACTCAGTTTTGGCCCTAATTCTATCCCTTACTGGCTATGCCAAAGGGGTGGCTTTTGCTCTGGTATTTAGCCAAATATATGATCTGGCTTTGGCCTCAGCCTAATAGTCAGTGCCTACTTTGATGTCATTTCTGGCATTCCTGAACCTGTCGCAATCAGTGATCACGGAGCTTAACACATATCCAACCAGAATAAAAACATCAGATTTACAAACCAGGCAGGTCACTTGTATTTACTGTTAATACTTAATTTTTTCCCAGAATAGTGTTCTAACTGTAATTATAGTGAAAATGTTTTCTAAGTATATAAGTTAAAATATTATCGACCAACATATAAATGATTATTGTTTTACAAACAAAATATATAATAATTAAGGATGACTATAAAAGCTCTGATTTATGCTAAAAAATAGTTAAATATATAGGGAAATAGATGATGTAAATATTAGGAGACTGGGATAAGTTTCAGAAGAATGTATTATTCCTTTTGAGTCAACAAATGTGATTTTACAAATTAAATTAGATTTTAAAACAGAAAAAAAACATTGAATTTTTTCATAATTATAATTTTCATAAAATGCTATGCTTGAGTTGAAAAAATAAAACAAAAGAATATATATGTATTTTAATTAATGTTTGGGGTTTTTTTGAGAGAGAGACAGAGCACAAGCAGGGGAGGGATGGGGAGAGAGGGAGACACAAAATCCGAAACAGGCTCCAGGATCCAACTTGTCAGCCTGACGCGGGGCTAGAACCCACAAACCATGAGATCATGACCTGAGCCAAAGTCAGACACTTAACCAATTGAGTCACTGAGGCAACCCCCAGGCGCCCCAATAATATTTAAGAATTCTCATTTTTAGTAATTTAGTTCAATTTATTTCTTGAGAGGAGGAATATCTCCTAAAATCATGTACAACTTTGTTAAATATCTTTGATCCATACAGATTTCAGATTGATTACTATTCTCTAGAAATTTCTTCTGTGATGATGTAAGCTTTGAACAAATTGTTGTCATTTGCCATTCAGCCTAATTAAGTATTCCACAAACTTCTTGGTTAGAATACTTACAAGCTGGGAAAAAGACAAACTTATTTTTATAAACAGATTTTTATTCTCAATTACTAATGGAAGCAAGGCCAAATGAAATAAAATGTGCCTAACTTATTACATACTAAATTTCTTAGAATTACCATGAAACAAAACACCCTTCACACAGAAAAGCCCACCTGTACACAGCAAACTATAAGACTACTGCTGAGCAAGAGT
Organism: Suricata suricatta; assembly: GCF_006229205.1. Taxonomy (NCBI): domain Eukaryota; kingdom Metazoa; phylum Chordata; class Mammalia; order Carnivora; family Herpestidae; genus Suricata; species Suricata suricatta. Next base: position 16,743,977 of record NC_043710.1, on the reverse strand, counting down.
TTAACGCTGCAAAGCAGCAGCAGAAATTCTGAACACAGAGACTTAGGGGTGTGGGGGGGGTGTGGGTGTGCGCGCGCACCTTTGAACCTTTCCTATAATTCTCATCCACCTTAATTCTAAGCAACTTGCAAATTTAGTAGTAGTTATCAAATGCCCAAGGTGAGCTACCAACAATGTCAGAAGTTAGCTTTACATTATACTCAGGTAAAACAAGAGAAACTATACCTAGGAACACACACCTTGAGAAAAGTAATTCCCTTCTCCTTTTTACTCCCACACCCCAAACTGTCAAAAGTAGTCAATTCATCATCCATTATCACTTTTGATTGTGTATATGCATTTATCTTGAACCAGGACTACATCCAGCTAAAGTCTAGAAAAGGAATATAAACAGTGATATTCTGCTTACAAAAATAAATGCTAAGGATCCAATTATTTAAGGATAGTTTTATGTCTGGGTTGCAATGAAATAAGATGTATTATACATAAAAAATATATTAAACATATTTAACATTATTTTATTGTTTTATATAAACATAAAAATGTAATTTTACTTATATACTTTTAAGGTTTGTTTAGCCTATGTATTTGAGGTAAATTGTAAGAATTGTGAAATGTGAAATTTAAACATGTGATGTTCTATTTACTAGAGATTGGAATCAAGGCATAAAGCTGAGTTATGCATAAAAACTTTGGTATAAATGGCAGTTAACTTAAACATGTCTCATTACTTAAAATATACAAGTCAAGGCACATGAACAAAGTTCTTCAGATGAACCAAAACACAAGAAAAAAAGCGTTGTTGGTTTTTTTTTGACACCTTTGTCGTATGAAAAAACCATGCCATTCTTTTCTCTAGAAAGGAAGTCAGGAATATTTTATTAAAGTTCTTTTTTTTAATTCTTTTTTTTAATATTCAGAGAGACAGAGACAGAGGTGGACAGGCAAAGAGAGGAGACACAGAATTCAAAGCAAGCTCCAGGCTCTGAGCTGTCAGCACAGAGCCTGTCATGGAGCTTGAACTCACAAACCACAAGATCATGTCCTGAGCTGACGTCAGATGCTTATTAACTGACTGAGCCACCCAGGTGCCCCTGAAGTAAAGTTCTTAAAAGTATTATCAGTGAGTTTGTTATACAGTGATAAAAAGCCAATGACATGGCTCTTGGACAACTGTCTGAAATATGATTAAAAACTACTGAAATTCAGAGACAGGACAGTTTGCTAATCTTAGTCATTACTTCGTAACACAATGTGGGAGAAGCCACCAATGGAACATACCTGGTGAACCTGAATTTCCACTTTAAGAGCCTCCTGTAGAGTCTGCAACTCCATCCTCCACCTTCTCCACTTTCTCTTATGTCTGCTAAGTCTACAGTTTCTTCAGCCTCCGTTTAAAATAACAAACTCCTCTTCTCACTGCAGCTGTAGAGATCATAAGATGTTTTTGATCATAAAGAAAATATTCATATTAAATAAATTATATTAGTTGAAAATTATTTGATATTCTAACACAGGGCATGACATTTCCTAAACAGATTTCTTTCCAAAATGAATGGTTTTGTATAGTATTAGCATTAAAACTTTCTGGATTTTATTCTTTGAACATTCCTCTACAGAACACTTCAAATAAGTAAGAAATTGAGGGGGGGAGGTATACTCTGGTCATGAAGGCATCTAACCATGCTTAGCTGCTCAGCACTGCAGTACCTACCACATTCTGAGGATACAGAGCTGAACAAGACCACTTCTCCCCTAGATGAGCTGGGAATCTAAGGGCGAGACTACAACCATCCAGGACACACTGTCCTTAGAGACACATAACAACAGGGTCATACATTTTTAATCACACAGAGTGAACTGGAAAGTTCAGGGTCCCTCAGAGGTCAAAGAAGGCCAGGGTTTACTTTCATCTGGATGGGTTCTTATACTATTTTGAAAACAAAACTCAAAACAGTATCACTTAAAGGTTTACATTTAACAAATTAATACTTTACACAGACACAATGCAACATAACTGTGCCTTCCACAAAGTTATGACAGGCCTATTAAAAAAATATATCTATAGAGGTGGTGGTCTAGCAATAGATTAGACACTTCCAGCTTGACAACGAACACCATCTTCTTCAAACCTGTCAGTGCATCCCTGGTGGCTGTGTGCACAACTGCAAGCGGATGGTGTCAAATGTCTAGATCTGTGAATGTGAACCTTCCCATTCTCCTCTGCTCATCACTGCTACAACTGAAATTAATTCAACAGCTAATTTCCCTTTTTTTTTTTCTTGAATGTGGCCTTAGACATTGATAGTAGGTGCCCTCCCAAAGCAGAAGTTTGCTTTGCCAGAATAAATTTAAACTTTACTTCTTTCTCTTTTCTTCTTTGTAGCTCTAAAACCTGTAGTAGTAAGAGCAGCTTTTCGGCATTCTTACAAACTGAGGAAAGGAACAACCAGGAATTTAAACCATGTCAATGAGATTCATAATCTTTACACTTTACAAAAATTATTTACCTATGAATCAAGTCCATATTCAACCTAAGTTTTCCCTGACTTAACAGTTACAATGGAATCATTAACTGTACAGTATATTCTTGTGAACATTAATTTTCATTATATTTGCTTACTCTCGCTAGACTTAAAACATCACAGGCGATATCTCCCCTGGGATTTATGTACTATGTTACGTAATCTCAAAATACTCTAACTTAAAAAACAGTAAGTTTCAAAAATTGTAAAATTCCTTCAAATTTACATATATGGAGGCTAGGAAAGGATTATTGTACAATGATAATAACAACCAAAAAATTATCAACCAAAAAAGTCATTGTGTTTAGGGGAAATCATTTGGAAAAGGAGACATATTTTGATGAACAAACTACAAAAGCATTTTTTAAGCTACTTATCTTAGAAAATCTAAGGAACTGTAATAAATATAAGAATTATGAAGTTACTAAGACTAATAAGTAATAAGGTTTTTGCTGTCATGTAAGTTTACTTTATATATAAAAGCAAATGTTAAAACTATACTATCAATCTAATTTTATTTTCTTATAAAGATTTGTTTTTAAGTTATCTCTACATCCAATGTGTGGTTCAATCTTAAAACCCTGAGATCAAGAGTCACACACTCCACCAACTGAGCCAACCAGGTGCCCACACTTGAATTTTAAATACTAAAAATAATCTCCCTACTCGAATTTGTAACTTGTATGTATTAGAGTTCTTCCTGAAAACAGTACTTGATTTAGTTGAATTAATTTGTGTAAGGAACTGTCAGAAAATATGTCCACAAATGATTCCTTATAATTTTTTGTCAAATTAAGAATCACTTTGAAGTTAAAGGAGTATTTTCAATAATAGAAAGGCCATATTTAATTTTACTCATGGTAACAAAAAACATCATACTTCAACTCAACATAAAGACTCTGGAAATAAAGGGCAGGTTAAAAACACGGAGAATTTACAATATAGAAACTTATAATATATACAACAAAGGGTAAACATAAATTATACATTAGTGTTCACAAATTAAATTTTAAAATATGAAAAAGCAACTCAGAAGAATAAGAAGAGCCAATAAACACGAAAAACATCCATCTTCAATAATCATAGAAACGTAGATTTTAGAGGCGCCTGGGTGGCTCAGTCAGTTGAGCGTCTGACTTCAGCTCAGGTCATGATCTCACAGTTCGTGGGTTCGAGCCCCGCATCAGGCTCAGTGCTGACAGCTCAGAGCCTGGAGCCTGCTTCACATTCTGTGTCTCCCTCTTTCTCTGCTTCTCCCCCATTCATGTTCTGTCTGTCTTTCAAAAAACAATAAATTTTAAAAATTTAATGTATATTTTAAGAAGATAAGTTTCGTCTATCAAACTGACAAAGATTTGTAGAAATAAGAATACTCTGAGCTGTCAAGATCTGGTCAGGTGGCACTTTCATAAGTTGTTCCTGGTTTTCTTGGGACGGTAGCACTAAAGGTTATTTACTTTCAATTTTTCAAAATACTGATGTTTTAAAGTTTTTCCACAGAAAATATGCACTTATTTTTAAATTTAAAAAATTAAGTAAGGATTGCTAAAGCCTCAGAAAATTTGACAGTGATGAAACAAAATGTTCAGGAAAAGAAAAAGTAAAACCAGGCTTTAACCTGAAGGCTCTAAATGTCAAGGAGTGCCTCGCAGGATACGAAGCCTGTAACTCAAGTTAATGAGGAGCTGACAGCTTTTATTCCTTCATCAGACTGTTGTCTGGTTATTAGAGACACAGAGAGGCACAAAATTTTATTTGGCGATGACTAAATGCCAATTATTCATTTTATTTCAAAATAACACTGAAGGGTTAAAAAAGTTAGTGACCTGTTATAAAAAAACTTATGAAGGATTAGGAGAGTCATTTTATAGCCTTCTTCTTCAAAAAGTTCTCTTTCTAGATAGCAGTTTTAAGAGACTGGTCTCAACCTAAAGAAACATATTATATTCATATATTTATAGCTTATAAAAACAAGGCAAGATAACATAAAATCCTTTTAAAAAATATTTTGGGGGCTTAGACAACACATGCGTTGTCGTCTGAAGACTATTTGGGGGCAGTTCACAGCATCATAAAAAAGGTTTTATTTGCTAAATTTGTAAAATGATGATTTATCATATTTTGGCCAATTCCAGTAAGTTGTAACTAACAAATCAGTTGCTACAAGGTAAATCCAAACAAACTCACAAAGCAGTAATTGACACACTTTATTGAGATCCAATGCCTTTCAGCTTTCGCATCCAGCAGCTCTAAATGCTACCATCAGAGAGGGCGATTGCCTAACACAAAATATCAACATCTGTTACCTTAAACACTGTACATGTCAAACTGCCGGGACACCTAGCAGCCTCTCACCTTCAAACAACAAAAAACCAAAAACATGAACAAGTAAAAACTCCACAAACCAACAAAACAAAAATAATAATCAAATCCCACTAAAAAAAAAAAAAAAAAAGATGTGATGTCTGGAAAAGAACACTATCCCCCAAAAACAAACAAACAAACAAACCAGAAAAAAACAAAGCAACCAGATTTCATTTTCTCACTGTGTAACCACTCTTAGCCTCAGGGTTTTTAATTTGTTTGTTTGCTTCTAAATCAGAAAAATGGGAACAGTATCATCTACTTCATAAAAGTGTTAGGAAGTATAAAAGGGATGAACTTCTATGAAAACCCTTCGTAAACTACAAAGTACTACACTATTCCTAACATACTTAACTCCTTTGTTCATACACACAAACTTTTTAATAAACTTCTCAACACAGTATACTGCTGACAAGTCTGTAGGTAGGCTTTCCTATTCTCCAATTCTCTGAGAAAGGGACTTCTATTTTACTAGTTCTTTTTTTTTCATGTCCCCAATATTTTTTTAAATTTTTTTATGGATTTTTTTATATAGTTTATTACCAAGTTGGTTTCCATATAACACCCAGTGCCCTTCCTCACAAGTGCCCCTCTCCAGGACCATCCCCCGCCTCCCCTTCCCCCCTCCCTCTTCAGCCCTCAGTTTGTGCTCAGCATTCAAAAGTCTCTCATGATTTGCTTCCCTCCCTCTCCCCAACTTTCCTCCCCCCTTTCCCATTCCCAGGGTCTCCTATTAGGTTTCTCCTGTTAGACCTGTGAGTGACAACATATGGTATCTGTTCTTCTCTGCCTGACTTATTAAAAACATGGAACACTTCACGAATCTGCGTGTCCTCCTTGAGCAGGGGCCATGCTAATCCTCTCTGTATTGTTCCAATTTTAGTATATGTGCTGCTGAAGCGAGCACTAGATACAGTTCTGTGTAGAGATACGTGACCTCTAGGTCTTTCCTTAGGAATCTGATGATGAAGTAATGCCGTACCCCTTAAATGACTTCTAAGAAACTGCTCTGTTCCTGAATTGGTATAAACCTTTTTCCAATCAAAACCCAAGTCATCTATCAAGTTTTCTTTCACATTAAGACCATAAAACACTGTACTCTCAGATTGAATTCCCTAAAAATGGACAGCTCAGTGTTCTCTATACCAAATATTCATTCAGTTGGTATAAAATTCCACTATTTTTTTTAATTAAAAGTAAACTCCATAGCCAACATGGGGTTCAAACTCATGACCCTGAGATCAAGAGTCGCATGCTCTACCGACTGAGCCAGCCAGGCACCCCTCTAGTTCTTTCATAAAAAATTAATCAAACCTAAAGAGTATTTTGAGTAATACATAGATCAAAAGCGAAGTCTTGGGGTGCCTGACTGGCTCACTCAGCGCATATAACTCAGAATTGTTAAGTTCGAGCCCCACGTTGGGTGTAAAGATTACTTAAAAAAAAAAAAAGTAGAAAGTCTTGACAGATCTATTTGTCCTTACTTGTCACATGTCTAATACTAAAGTATTAAGTTTCAAATTTGTACAAATTACTCATTTCTTACTGTGTATCTAGAATGCTAGGAGATAAAATATTATCTTTAACTTTTAAATAATAGTGCTAAAAATTATCACAGACACTAAAAGTAATAAAATTCTTTAGTGACACTTACTGAAAACTAACATCTGGGGCACTTAGGTGGCTCAGTCAGTTGGGTGTCCGACTTTGGCTCAGGTCACGATCTCATGGTTTGTGAGTTCGAGCCCCATGTCATGCTCTGTACTAATAGTTCAGAGGCTAGAGTCTGCTTTGGATTCTGTGTCTCCCTCTCTCTCTCTCTGCCCCTCCCATGCTCATGCTCTCTCTCTCTCTCTCTCTCTCAAAAAAAATTTTTTTAATTAAAAAAAATAAAAAGAATACTAACATTTATTAATACGAATAAAAATTATATTAAGAAAACAATGCAATGCTTGTTTTCTTATTTTTGTGGTGGTATTTCTTGGATGACACTCCACATGTCAACAGAAAATGCTACTGCACATAGAACATGGCAATCCTGATTTCAAAGGCTCCCTTCTGAAGCTGCCAAGGTTCCTCTGCTCAAATCTTGGTATTAATAGTTGTTGATCAAATCACCTCAGCTAGTGAGACTGATGCTTCCTAGCCACTGGATGAGATCTACACAAGCACACACACAATTAGATGCATGGTGATGTCTGAGTGTGTTTGAATATATATAGCTCTCCTCTCTGTGCTTTGGTGTTTTAGGGGAGAGGCTAGGTCCTCACTTAGAAGAAGAAAAGGAGTACCTACACAGGTCATATCACTGCAACACAGGGTCAAGTCAGGGTTTCCCAACAGCACCCTCTCCTTCGCAGGTCCGCTGCAGGGTCTGCGTCTCTCCCTGGAGACCACCCAATGTTCACTCTGATATGTAGTTTCTACCTCGGGCTCCCGGGCCTAGGCCTAGCCAACACACACACATTCTTCTATTTCTTACCCTTCTTTACAGAAATCAAGCACATCCACTAAAATCACACCAACTATATCCAACAACAAGAACACTGGAAGTAAATTTTAAAACTCACAGAAATTCAGAATCAAGGAGGCTGGAGTGTAGTGTCTAAGAACATAGTGACAATGAGGCCAAGATTTTCAAGTTGGTCGCCACATTTACTAGGATGCTATTTAATGATTAAAAACAGTCCTGACCAGAATCAAATAAATATTTACTACACAGAGTAACACAAGAGTGTCTGGTGGTCTCAGCATAACCAATAAGAATTTAACAGACGTGGGAGTTACGGGAGGATAGATTTCAGATCAATTTAAGGAAGAGCTAAGGATTAGAGCTGTACAAAAAAGGAATGGGTTACCTTATGAGGTAGTGGGCTCCCTGTCATTAGAAGTATTCAAGAATGCTGCATATCATATCCCCCTCTTGGAGATTCACAATGCACATTAGCATATTAAAGGTTCTGAGAAGTCCTGCAGTAAAGAAACCTGTTTAACTTTAACGCAGCATTTCCCAAAGAATTTGACCACAGAACATTTTTCCCACCCCCGCCCCACCTCAATAATATTTACTCATTTCCGTGGAACTAGAATTGCTCAGTATACATACATTATAGAAAATAATGAGCTACACTTTTTTTTAATGTAATATTCAATATGTACCCAAATAAGAATCTGTCAGGGATATAGAAGAAACTGCCATACTGGTAAAAGGCTGGAAGAGAAAACCCTTAAGGTCCCTTCTCTAAGATTCTGTGTTTCTATCACATCTCAAAGAAAAGAGCTATAGGTTCTTGATTATTTATTTAAAAGGGTTCCATGAGGGAAAGGCAAGTAGAATAAAAATGTAGTAAAATTTAAGGTTAACTGGTTCACATGCCTCCCTTTCATGTTCAAAACCCAACCCCTAAAAGATAAAAGAAACACCTCAAGGACAGTAAATTATCAAAATGAAGCCTGAACCAAATATCTACTCCAGCCACTAAGTTAATTATGATTTGAGAGAGAGAAATTAAAAAACAAAAACAAAAACAAAGAAGAAGTACCTTGTGTCAGGGAACTATGCTTTTCCAGCTCTCTTGGTTTTTTTTTTTTTTTATTTTAATACATGCTTTCCAAATAAGGTTAATATTTGTTTGATCCTTAGTCACTAGACTGCCCTGTACAATGTGCAATCTTGAATTAGACATTCAAAAAAGTGATTGAAGTGTGACGATTTATAAGCCAGTAGAATAGATATTAAAGCAGATATTAAGGGGAAAATGTGTTTGCCTATATGCCCTCATACTGCTACATTTCACTCTCTCTCTTTCTATTTTTTCCTCTTTGGAATTATACAAACAACACACACTGAAAATGTACTATCAGACATGAAGCCAATCCAACATTAAATTTAAGGATATAAATGCTTAAGAGTCCCAAATTTCTAAGTCAAGGTTCCCATAGTTACATTAATCTAGCCATTTTGCACATATACTAAGGCCATCAAATTTAGCAGCGTATTAAGGTATACAAAACACAATAGGAACCTTAACTTTTGAAATTCCTGACTTTAAAAATTTTCAGCTCTAACCACCACATTAAGGGCATTTTTGGCAAAGGGGACCTTCACGTTTTAACAGGTTATCAAATATAGGAACATGCAAGCCTAGCAGTATTATTAGAAACACAAATGCATTTGAGATATAGCTATGTGAAATTAGACAAAAATTCACTTTCACTCAGTGCAAACAGTAAAGTCTCATTTCTGGGAGAAAGCTTTTTTGCAAAAAAAAAAAAAAAAAACAAAAAAACCAAAAATCACTGAACATTTGAATTATTACCCAACCAGTATCAGGCACACTAGGCCTGCCTCAAGAAAGTACTTACCAATTTTGGGGAAACTGGCTCTCCTTCAACTCTCTTGCTCCCTACAGCAGAAGAAGGGGAAAACGGAATTAGACTACAAACACAGATTTATGACATGTCATCAGAAGCTGAAGACTTAAAGATTTCTATCAGATTTTAAGAAGAAAAAACAAAACACACAAAAATCTACAAAGCCTTAGCCAATCCCACCCCCCACCCCCAAAACGGGAAGAGAGAGAGTTTTCACAGCAAGGAAAAATTTCAAAGGCAGTTAAAACTCTAATTTTCCATTTTTCACTTTCCCACAGTTTTTTCAAGCCAAGGAAAAGTAGTTGAGTTTCTCTTTCCTAAGAGACACACGGAAATAAAAGGCACCTCATCTAAATAACACACAAACACAGGCTCAGCTCCAACAAACGGCCTTCACTGTTCCTTCACTGTTCGTTGCTTTATACTAACAAACGAAGCTAACATCATTGGCCCTTAATTTGGTCTATTTAACAGGCTTTTTTTCAATTAACCTCAAAATGGACCTGTCTGATACAAGGATTTAATATTGACATCATTGACGACCATATCTTCGTAATTTCAATTAAACTTTTCATTCACATCTTTCAAGTCTCACCGCTTTAGACTCTAAACCATACAACACAAACGTGCCTTTCTCTATGCCACATGTTTAATCAGTGATAGAGCCAGAAAGAAAATTAAGGTTTTGGAATCTCAATCTAATGCTCAAGGATGCTTTTATCAACTGTGTTTTTTTAAAGAGTAACTAAACTCCATTAAGCTGACTTCATAGTTAAAAAAGTCAAGTCAGGCTACACTGTTTATTTTTAACTCTTCCCCACCCCAAACTTCTTTTTTAGTTAAAAAAAATTAGGAAACAAAAAATTAAAACTTTTCTCCTAACATTTTAGTGTTAAGTTAAATTAAATTCCACATGCCATGTTCTACAACTTCCTTATGTTTAAACACAGTATTTTTGCTGACTGTTACTCCAGTAGTGTTCTCATTTCAAGGGATATTTCAAAAATCTTGTCATGCAGATCATAAATTTTTACTTAATCGTGTACCATCATATCGAACATACAGTAAGATAATTTAAAAGGGCCCCAAGTCATACAGTTAACATTCATTTCCAAAAAAGATTCAATTTGCCGTTTTATCCTGCCTTTTCTTTAGCAGCAGTATTTCTCAAAGTTCTCAAGTCCATATAAATGGCTATTTTAATCACCAAGATTAAAATGACTTCAACCAAAAGAAAAATCATGCAAAGGTCTGTAGAATGATGTGGTTATTAAAAAGCAGATCCTCACAAGTAAAAAAAAAATTGTAACTGTGGGTTAACTAAATGTTAAATAAAGTTTAGATGTTAACTAAATTTACTGTGGTAATCATTTCATAATACACACACACATCAAGTCATTATGCTATGCAACCAAAACTGACAGGTCACATAAGTCAATAAAGCTCCATTAAAAAAAGGATTTCTTAACATTCCAGATAGTACCCTACAGGATGTGTACTACTCAGAACAGTACCAGGCACATAGTAAATACCTGATTACTATTTGTTAAACAAACAAACTGACTGTGGACTCTTAACTCTTGACTTATTTTCCCTATTAAACCTTTCTTATTAGCTCTTTCATGCTGGTGATAATTTCTTATGCCTCAAATTCCCACAGCATTATTTGTTAAATGAATGACTCTGGATAAAACAGTAGAGATGTTACCATTTTAAAACATAATAAAAGGGAAAAAATTGATATGTTGTATTAAGTTAAGAACTTCCGTTCACCAAAAAAACACCATTAAGAGAATGAAAAAAACAAGCCACAGAATTGAAAATGACAATTCCAACACATATAACAATGGTTTAAAACCAGAACATATAAAATATGTTGAAATTCAAAGTGATCAGGATAGAATTGGGATTTTTACTTTTACTCATAATGGCATTTGAGAAAGTAGAGTCACATCAACTCTTCTGAAAAGTCATATTTAGTACAAAGACACAATGGATGTACACTTTATCTCTAGGGCATTTTCTCCAAAAATCAATAGCAGAGTTAATCCCAAATTGATAAAGAATTTTACCATGAGATCATGAAGCCATGATATCATAAAAATGCTCATAAAACTGCGTGCAGGGACTGCAGATATCACATAGGAAATCAAAGCCTGCGAGGTTAAGTCACTTCCCCGAAGGTCACACACCAATTGGTTATAAAGCTGGACAAAAGCGTACAGACTCAGAGATTCCTTTGACTGAGCCGGCCTTTCCACTAGACCTCACTGCTTCTTAACCAGGCGCAGCAGTAACACTTCTAAGAAACAAACTATAGTAAATACTGGCAAAATATTTTTGGAAAAGTTGCCATATAAAGTTTTGAGGAAAAATTAAGCTATGAGGGCAGGTTTTAAAACTTTATGCCCAAGGGATCCTCATGAATGGGCTTCAGAGGCGTTTGCCAACCCTACAATACTATATGCTAAGTTCTGTATGTATAAGAATTCTGGGAAGAGGACCCACAGCTTTACTAAGATTTGCAAAGAGGTTCAGATACCCCCAAAAAAGTCAATTAATTTTTTTAGACTAGTGATTCTTCAAAACTGTGCATCACAACGATCAAAGTGTTTCTTCTGATCAACTACCATTTGGAAACTGATGAAAAAGAAAAGATTTTATTTCTATAATTTAGTAAGAGTAAACAAAAAAGTTATATATAAATGTGTATTTTATCACTATCTATATGCAAAATGTATTTAAGTCTGAAATGTAAGTTTGATTTCCTCATGTTAAGCTGATTTAAAGTCCACTTAATTTGTTTTTCACATACTCTTGACACATAGCTAAGGTAGTAAAAACTTTGAACCATATCTGCTTAAATTTTTCAAATACAGATTTGTTCTTAAAAAACACACTCAAAACATGTTAAGTTGGACTAAATAGAATTATCTTTGCTTTTACAGATGAATTTTATCTTGCTAACATAACTTCCCATGATTTTTTGCAAACTGAAGATGGTTCACCTCTCCAGAACTTCACAGGGAGCTGCTTTAATTAGAGCTGGTAAAGAAATGAATCATTCAGATTTCTAATATGGTTGTAAAATGTAAAATATCATCAATAAATCAAAGGTGATTAATAACAACTTAAGTACCTTTTGTAAAAATACCTAAACCTTTGTATATGAAAAATATAAAACAATAGACAAATTTTACAGAAAAAAAAGGTTTAACATTAGATCGTTTTAAATTAGGCTAAAATTCATCCCACTACAAATTCGAACAATTAAGTTTATAGTCTGTGCTCAATCATAAATTTTGATAAGGGACTAGAATAGCACAGATAATTGTCATTCAAAGACACTTTAAAATGTCACCTTACGCAGAAGATTCAATCTCTTCTCCTCTACTACACCAAGCTGATACACTAATTTTATATACAATAAGTTTTACTGCTTTTTATCTGTCCTTCCTAACTTCCAACAGAAAGCATAATAAGTTTGAAATAAATTTAAATGCAAGTAAGTGCTCAAAAGGAAAAGCAGAATCCTGCATTTTAATGAAATTTAGTCCTTTAGGTCCCATTATCATAATCATCCCTGTATCCCCCCATCACTCTGAATCTTACTCTCTCATGGACATTCTAGCACTTCTCCCCTCAAGAAGCATCAATTTACCCCTCACTAGGATCATTTTGTTTCTTCCATCTTAAAAAAAAAGTCTCCCGTCTCCCTTGACTCCATATCCTTCTCTAGTTACTGCCTTACGTCTATGTGCCCACTGATAGCAAAACTCCCAGAAAGAGTTAACTATACTCACTGTTCTCTAGTTCCTCCCTTCTCATCCTCTACTGAACTCACTCCATTAGGGGTTTGGCCTCCTTCTATTCTTATTAAGATCACCAATGACCTCCCCCTGCTCCCTCCCATTACTAAAGCCAACAGAAAAGTCTCAGCCCTCACTTCCATGTTTGATCAGTAGTATTTGATCCAGTTGATCATTCCTTCCTTCTTGAAACTCTCTCCTGACTCCCAGGACACCACCTGATCTTGATTTCCTCCTAATCTCTCTCACCACTCTTCTGCATTTCATATGCTGGTTTGTTCTCATCTCTCAAGACCTCAAAATGTTGAACTGCCCCAGGGCTCAGTTTTTGGAATTCTTCCTGTTAGGTAATTCACCCACTCTCATGGCTATAAAAGGATCTGTACACTGGTGACTCCCAAATTTTTATCTCAGCTCAGACCTTTCCCCTGAATTCCAAACTCCTATACCCAACTGCCCACTCAATATTTGTCAAATAGGTTTCTCAAGCTCAATAAGTTTAAAACTAAATTCCTGACTACCGTGGCCCCTTCAGGACAAAACCTTAAAGTGATAATTGACTTTTCTTTTTTCCACATCCTAAATCCAATCTAACAGCCAACCACCTTGCCTCTACCTTCAAAATACACAGACTTTGACCATTTGTGTCAACTCCACTACAGCCTCATCCAATCTACCATCATCTTTCACCCTAGATTGTTACAATAGCCTCCTAACTTCCTTCACCACTTCCATCTTTGTCTTGCTACAATCTATTTTCTCAACAGCCAGAGTGCCTTTTCAAAATCCAAGACAGATTTGGTCACTCCTCTATTCAAAATCCTCCAGCGGCTTCTCATCATACTCAGAAAAAAAGCTTAAGTCCCTTAAAATGGCCCACAAGAGGGTGGGTGGCTCAGTAGGTTAAGCGTCCAACTTCGGCTCAGGTCATGATCTCATGGCTCATGATTCAGCTCTCTGCTGTCAGCACAGAGCCTGCTTCAGATCCTCTGTCCCCCTTTCTCTCTGCCCCTCCCCTATTTCCACATATGCATGCTCTGTCTTTCAAAAATAAATTTTAAAAAAACATTAACAGAAATTTTAATGGCCCTCAAGACTCAAAGTGATTTGGGCCTCTGCTACTCTCAGACCTCATCTGTTCTCCCCTCCTCACTGCTTAATCTGCTCCAGCCATACTGACCTCTTTTTTGTACTTCAAAAACTCCAAACAAGTTCCCTTCTCAAGGCTCTTCTACTTGGTATCCCCGTGACTGGAACACTCTCTTCTATCAAATATCTTCCCGGCACACTCCTTCAAAATGTTTAGGAAATCTACAGCAGTTCCAGGAGCAGAATACTAAAGTAAACACTACAACTGTCAATAGACAGTCATCAGACAATTGTCCCCAAACTTACTGTGAGGATGTTCTTTCTTCTACCAACAATATCCTTTTTACCTTCTCTCCACCTAGCCAAATCTCAGCCAGTCATTCAGGTCCAGATAAACACTCAGTGATAAATGGAGGCCTTTCCTATAACCATCCCAAATGCCAGTGACTCCTCTGTTTGAAATCCTGGATAGCTTATCATCACTCACATTCATCTTACAATTTAACCACATATGGTCTCACATTGTAACTTATAGGTCTTATCTCCCTGACTGCGCGCGCACACACACACACACACACACACACACACACACACACACACAACTAGAGTAGAAATGATGCCTTGTACAAGTCATTCTCAAACCTTGATCAGGACAACTCTAAAACTTCAAAAAATACATAAATTCACAGCCCTTAATAATTCTGAATTCATGACCTCTGATTTAGGGACCAGATACCTGCATTTTTTTAACTTCCTCCAGAATAGTCTGGGGCAGCCAGGAAGAGGTATCATTGCCTTCTAGTCCTCTGTTTCCTTCAGTACTAGGAAAGTCAGACTTCAAATAGCCTACAGCGAGAATGGACACCCCAGAGTACCAAATCCATTCCTTCATTCCACAGCAATTCCAAGAAGTCTAGATGACCAGCCAAAAGCTACAAAGATAGCAGGAGGCAAATCCCAGCATAAAACCCAGATTTACTGCTCTCATCTAGGAATCCTTCCATTAGACCGTGCATAAATAAAGTAATAAAAATCCACAATTCACAGATAGGCACAGTAAACAGTGATTTTCTAATACTTGACCAGTGATTGCAATGTCCAAGCGCTAAGAAAGTGCACGTTATTAGCTTCTATATGCTTGAAAAATGTGAGCAACATTAGCTGACAAAAGACTTAAGAGGCCAGAGAGTAACTATGGGAAGGCTTACAAATAAAAAAATAACTTTTACCAAGT
This sequence comes from Suricata suricatta, assembly GCF_006229205.1. Lineage (NCBI taxonomy): Eukaryota > Metazoa > Chordata > Mammalia > Carnivora > Herpestidae > Suricata > Suricata suricatta. The sequence continues at coordinate 16,728,582 of NC_043710.1, read as the reverse complement.
CGTCTTGCAATAGATATAAAAACCTGTAAAATTATTTCTTTCGTAGCTGAGAAGTACAAGAAATAAATGGAAAGAGGAAATCTTGCTTCATCATGCTATAAAGTACAAAAATCCTCATTCACAAGCTTCCACAGCTCACAAAGCTGTAAATGTTTGCAGAGTCTAATCATAACATAAACTTCTTAATTACAGATCAGACTTAGTAAATCACCCCATATCCCAAGATAACGCAAACTCTTATCTTAATAATCGGTTAACCCCAGGACCAAAACTCTTGCCATCAACAACAACAACAAAAAAAACCAACTCAGCTATCTAGAAGACATGACAAAAGAGTCTGGGTTTATGCCGGTGTACAGGGATTTAAGCAAGTGTCTCCTATGAACACTACTGGGAGTTCCGGGTGTAAACCATGAGCACCAAGGAGGAGGGTCAATGCCCAGCACTGCATCTATGCAAATCCTGTCTACTGCACTAACTCAACTACTGGGACTTGTTCTCTCAGAAACGGGATAATAGACCCAAACTCCTATGTCTCTAAAGCACAAAGATAATTCAAATAAAAGTCACTAAGGAAGGGCACCGGTAAACACTTGATTTTAAAAATATATAACAAAAGGCTAAACTAAAACAACTGACACACTGAATAAATTTTATAAAATAGCACCAACCAATGTGCACAGAAGAAACTAGTGAATTGCTGGAGAGAGAAAATACCTCACGCAAAAATTCAACAGGATTAAGACAACAAAATTCTTAAAAAATCAGAGCACAGTAAGTCCAACGATAGCCAGAAGCTTGTTCAAAGAAACACACACACACAAAACAAAACAAAACTCCTCCCCTGACGGAGCCCTAAGTACACCATAACCCTTGCTTTTAAAACACAGAAGAAAACTCCTGTTGCACTGATAGCCAGGAATAATCACAGAGTACTTCCAGACAAACGGATAACAATCACAAGCTGCCAAGGACAACCAAAATTAACTAAATAAAAATTATAGCACCTTATTGTGTTCCATACTGCCTCACTTCTCAATATAGCAATGCTGTACTCACCAGCCTGGAAAATGAGCAGGTGCCTTTCAGGCTATAGAAAAATTAGTCACACACACACACACACACACACACACACACACCCCAATCACAAACACAAACACAAAGAGAATGATATTCTTTCACTTGAAGGGGCTTAAGAAATTCAAGGCTTTGCTGTAGGCCTAGAAAACTAAGAGTAGGCCTTACCTAAGAAATGAGGAAAAAGGCAAGGTTTACTCCATATCCATGTTCAAAGACTAAAAGAATTAACATTTATTTCAATTAAAATGCTTTGGCAACAATCCTTTAAAAAAAAAAAAGAAAGAAAGAGAAAGAAAGAAAAAGAGAAATTAAGATTTGCTCTGTTTCTAACGCCAAGAGAAAATGAGAATCTTTTCTCTCTACACAGGTTTAGCTCCACAACACAAATAAAAGAGAACTCTGACTTAAGGCCTGAAAACTAAAAATGGTTCCGTAACATTCATGTTAAAAAAAAAAAAAACCTATGTAGTCTAACATATTGATTCTTTATCACAGCTGCTATCATTAATGAATATTTAGCTTTTTATCTGCACTTTGAAATGTCAATGAGAAATTGAAAATGCTATAATATGCTGGAGATTTCAACTTTTGAAACAAAAACCACAAAGAAACACGAGTCTGAAACATAAAGCCTCAATCATGCTGATAAGTAAGTGGTCCTAAAAGTTGAAAGTGAAAGCAATACACACACACACACACACACACACACACACACACACAGAAGTTTGCTTGATATTAACGCTAGCCTTTAAAACCAAAAATATGTTCTGTTACAGAAGACTGAAATCAGGGCTTCCATTAACCTTGTTTAAAAAAAAAATCCCATGAGCATGGATTTTTTTTCCTAAGTCTCTTCATCAGAGCAGCATGGGGTCCCATTAGGCACCCTATTTTACTTCCACCTTATAAATAACGTTAGCTATTCGCTATTTCCATGGAAACCAAGTACAGAGAAACCCACTTAAATGAATACCGGTTAAAGGAATAAGTTTTATTTTAGAAAGATTTTGCTGCTCCAGATGAACTCTACCAGGGAATACTACGAAGTCGTCTTTAAGTATAATTTTTAAAAATATATCTTTGGTGTGAAGGAAGCTTATTAATGGTCCTATTAAATAAGTACACTCCTTGCACTAAACTAAACATGCCAAACAGCATCATAACATTAAAGATACCTTTTCAAGGCACTGCACGGGGGTTTAGATGCACAACACCCAATGACTATGCTTCCTCATGCATTGGGGTGGAATAATTACTCCTATGGGTCTAATTTAAACTAATAAAAGCAAGGAAATTCAGAAATAAGGCTACCATCACCTTGCAGTGACTAGAAATGAACAGGCCCCAGAACTGCAGGCACCACACAACTTACTACTCCAAAGAGAAGTGAACAAGGGAGCAAATAACTTAAGTTCCTAATCACTGTTATCAGGTCTAGGATAGCAGATAATCAAAATTCCCTCCTCAACAAACTATTTTACAAGTTGTAACATGTATTCCTTAGTTGACAGATACATACATGCAGATGAAGTAGCAGAACCAGAGAAAACAGAAAAAGAACATTAAAAAGATAAACTGCAGAGAAGATTCAGGCATTTCCAACTTTTAAGTTCCCCTACATACTCTAGAAAAGACCATTACTGGTAGCCCATACAAAAGTTGCCAATAGGAAAGTGTACATAAAATGAAATGAAATTAATACGAATAGTAAATTCAAAACTAATAATCCTGAGTTTCTAAAGACAGAAGGGGTAAGAAAACTAAAATCTTTCTAGCAAAAGTGGCTGACATCTTTAATAAGTTAAAAGACAAATGAAAGCAGTATTATCCTAACATGTGACTACCAGTATTAAATTTACAATGCATGAAAAGAGTTAACATTCTCATATACATTTTTTCCAGTATACCAACAGATCTACTTTTACTGCATATTTTAAAAACATAAAGTTACTTTCCTTGTATGTTTCACATACTGTAAACATTGGCAAAATGGTAACTGTTGAAGTTGGGTTAAGAGGTATGTAGGGTTTGCTAATATTATTCACTGTGCTTTTGCATGTTTTTAAAGTTCCATAAAAAGTGGTTTTTAAAAATCCTACAAAGTTAAAACTCTTTTCTCAAATATTTTTGATATTTAATATATATATAATAGATAGAATGCCTTGGATAGATCTTAGAAGCCTCTGAATTTAAATCCAATATAGCCATTAACATTTAACCACAGCTAAGTTCCAAGTTTTACTTTTCTTACCAAAACAGTTCAGTTAACAGTTTAAAACCACTAGGAGAAATCTGGAAAGGAAAAGCTCTGTCTGCAACTACCAACTAATGAAACGCAATCAATGCCTAAAAACAAGGCATCGCAGCCGCACTGTGTACTTTACAAAGTAAAGAAAGAAAAATTCTAGGGGCGCCTGGGTGGCTCAGTTAGTGAAGCGTTTGACTTCAGCTTGGGTCATCATCTCATGGTCTACGGGTTCAAGCCCTGCGTCAAGCTCTGTGCTGACAGCTCAGATCCTGGAGCCTGCTTCAGATTCTGTGTCTCTCTCTTGACCCTCCCCTGCTCATGCTCTCTCTCCCCCAAAAATAAATATTTAAAAATTTTTAATAAAAAACTTAAAAACTAATAATTACAACAGTGTTTTGTTTTGTTTTTAAGAGAGAGTGAGAGGGCAGCAGCTTTGGAGGGAGTAATGAACACCACGTGGGAGAGTGCACACAGAGGAGAGATGGCAAAGCCGAGTCAGGGAAGAGGAAAGGCAATGGAGGGAGCATGCGCAGTAGAGGTGCATCCCTCTATGAAGCAGCTAACAACGCACAGGTTTCCACCTAAATCTAACAGGAGTGCAGCCCTGGCATCAGTGTCCCACCTTTTACAAACTGGGCAGAGACCGACTGATTTTCTAAATTGTACAATTCTTTAAATCAACCCCAAAGACCTCATACGGTCTATTTCTAACTCCTGCATTTATTAAAATGAAATACACTTCTAAACTTTCTACAATTCCATTCGCCCAAGAGAAGCCAACTTTTATAAGCCCTACATAAAGAAAACGTAGTACTGTGCATCACTATGCTAATTCTAAAACTACAAAACTTCACTTACTGACCACTCCAGCAATTGTAAAGTAATGTTACATTTTTTAATTGAAAGAAAACCATATGGTCTGCTATAAAATTGTTTAATTTTTTAAATACTTGTTGAGCTTAAAGTACAGCACTTTATCAAAACAAATTTCTTGGAATTTCTGCTCAGAAAGCAGAAACGTTTTAAGAACACAGACAAAATAAAATCTAGTAAATGCTTCTATCCACCTACTAGGCCTTTACAAACTGGTACAGTTGAGTAAATAAGAACAAAAAGTTAACAGGAGCTATTATTCTATTTTAACTCAAATGCTCATTGGTGGTACCACATGCCATATTCAGTGTGTTGTGGTAAGCTATTATCAATACATTTGTTGAATCTTAGGGGAAAAAAACTCCACAAAGATCAAAAAGTCTCAGATCCAAACTGGTAGTAAATAAATAAAATTAATTCAATTTCACACTAATGATCATTCCCCTTCCCTCAATTACTGATTTTACTTACCAGATAGATACACACACACGCACACGAACGGACATATTAAAAACTCAAATACTTTCCCCCAAAATGTCTTAATTCTAAGATCTCTGTAAGGTAGAAACTTAAAGAGTAGCTTTTCTTATAATCAACTTATTCTTAGGCCCAGTTTCTAGGCTCCATATAGGTAACATATGACAATTAAATATAGAAAGAAAATAACAATCACCATAAGAAAAGACCAGGCACCAGATGAGAGGAAATTTCAAAGGCAAAATGCCCAAAATCAGAAGCAAATAAATGATGTCCATCGTTACTAGAAAGCATTTGTATGCCTCTACAATTGTTTCTATTAGTTATCCCCTGTGTTCTCAAGGGTTAAATACATGATTTATCTGAAGCAATTGACCCAGGAGACTTACCAGCTGATTAGGACTTCAGACTTTTGAGTTATAATGCCTAGTCTACCAGCGACTCCACGCTAAGTGACATATTGTAAACCACATCACTATGTTGATGCAAAAAAAAAGGCTTAGATCACTAAGACTTTTAGTAAGCATAAAATGCCCTGAGATATTTTTAAAAGTCTGTTAAAACTGACATATTCCCACATATTTTCTATTTCTCCCAGAGCTTTCACAGACAAGAACTCATTAGATACACTTTTCCCATCCATACCTCTTCTCACCATGACATTCAGGGTAAAAACCCTCCTCCAGCTAAGCCGTTCCTTAGTCACGCTTTCCCCATAATCTTCTAGTGGGACTATGACCATAACAATGCTAACAGCAGCTACTGCCTTATCAAGTGTCTTAAGATTTCCTCATCTTGTCTTCACATCAATCCTAGAAGGTTGGTACTATCATCCCTATATCATAGATGAAGAAACTGAAGTCCAAATGAAGAGCACAGTGCTTGGTATGAGAGACATCTTTGTGGAAGGGAACGTAAATAATCAGTCTGAGGTCACACACTCAACTTTAAGTGGTTGTACAGAGATTCCAACCCAGGGGTCAGATCACAAAGCTCAGGCACGTTCCCCACTATGCAACATTTGTCTTAGGCCTTGACAAGAGAAAGGACTTGAGAATTAAGGTTAACTTCTAATACCTAACAACCATTTCTTTCGTACATATTCTGTGTCAAGAACTTATCGTAGTTTATACGTTAACTTTTGAATTCCTCATAACAGCCTCAAGCTATGGGTACATTATTTATTTATATTTTACGTACGAAGAAAAGAGAGGCAAAGGCACAGAGGGTGAAGTGATTTAACCATTATCACAGAACTAGTGCAAAGTGGCAAAGCCATTATCTGAGCCCATGCAAACTCTCTCCACCTGATACTTAACCAGTGATCTTTATCTACTTCCATGCTAAAAACTTCCTTCACCTGAATTGCATAAAAGCAAAACTTTTCACCTTTCCAACAAAATTACTAAATTGTAAGCCTTCGTGCTTCCACGAAGTAAGAGAAAAGTAGTAGTACTCTTCTAAGCATGCCCAGCAGACTTCTTTATAGGCTCAAAGGATATGCCCCTGGTGATTAGATCACTGCGCTGCTCAGGAAGTGGCACGTTGTAAATCTGGTTAAGGGCCCCTCGCCCATCTCTCTCCACACTCAGACCCACAGCAACCATGCACTGCAAGGAACAGACAAGTCAGAGATGTCCCACTGCAATCTCCTATAAAATGAATGTCATTCTGCAAGTATCCAAGTGTGTACAGTAGTACCCTTCCAACACCCTTTCTTCTTCCCAAACACCATAAAAAAATACCACAAAAGGAATGAATGAATCTAAGCTACTTAAAAATCATAACAAATGTCCAATGATAACTACAAATTTAAATGAGAAAAAAATGCAAAATTCTCATAGTTTTGTAACTTGTCCAAATTTTACATTCAAAAAAGGATGGGCCTCAAAAAAAAAAAAAAAAAAGCATAGCCCTCTTTGAAAGTCTCAATTCTTAGACTACCTTATTATCATAAATGTGCCTTGAAAGGTGAGAGAAAAATCCATTTTTACCTCAAATTCTGAATATTTTCATACACATATTTAAAATAAAAATCATTACTGATGCATTACAAGTTACTGGGCTTTTCACCCTAATATCTATTACTATGACCATGTATTTCATTACATAAATAAAAATGAGCATGGATTTAAGATCTGTATATGAACAAGTTATATATAAAGAAAAATAAATACAGAAGAAGAGGACTGGACCTAGAGGTGCTGAGAACTTGACACAATGAGAAGAGGAACTACGCAGCTCCCCCCACTGACATCGTAAAGTTGCCACATTTTCTGGGCTCTCTTTTGAATTAATGTGGCATCTGTTCCAAGTACAGCATGCTAACATTTTACTAAAAGATATTTTCATTCTACATTTGTATGTGGTTTGCTTTTTATTTGAACTCCTGTTTTATTTCAGTGGTCATTATTTCTTTATACCAAGTTGTCCATTTGGCACTCCTGATCTATCTCCCTTGTGCACAAAAAGGGTGGGGAACCATCAGTTTAAAACCCTCTAACAGCAATAATTACAATAGGCTTTGCATATAGATTAAATAAAGAAAATAAGCAGCACAAAGATTTTTGTAGGCTTTTTAGTATCAGGTCCTGATAAGTTAACAGCATCTGTTCCTTTCAGAAAAAGAATTCTGCTCTGAAGTACTGGGAGGGGGGTTGAGGGGGGGGAAGGAGAGGAGAGAAATAAACAAATACTAAATAGAATAATTCAAGTTACAAAGTTTGGTCTTCATGAAATGATGATTTCAATAATTTGCACATATCCAACTCTATCGAGCGAGAACTGCTTTTTAAGACATCCTTAAAAACGCTGCAGCAACAAGCCAAATACAACCACTTGTACTTAACATGCATGCTGCATACTCCACACTGTTACGTCATATCAGGCACAGAGAAGACGCTTACCAAGCTATCCTGCGTTCTATAAACTGCCTAACAACAACAGAAAAAGGCACTGCCATCTCTATAGTAGGGAGTAAGAGCTGTCAGGGTAGGCAGCTTCTTCCCTTTGGTCAACTAGAAGAAAACAAATAAGCCTTTTATTTCTGTCTTTTAAGCTCACCTCTCCCAAGGCCTTTACTCTCAATCTTTCAGCCTTTCTCAGAAAGAAAGGCTGTTTCTTTAAAATTAAAAAGCTGCAAAAGATCACTCCAACTTAAAAGCCCTACACCTTGTGCCAACTGTCCTCCAGGTGTCCCCACGGCTGCCTCTTCTGCAGAATGGCCTTTCTGGAGCACTAGTTTCCACGCGGGTGCACCCACCCTGGACAAGGAAGGGGGCTATGGAAGGAATTATTATAACTTATATATGCATATTGTTTTTGAGAGAGAGAGAAAGATATTCCAGCATGGGGGAGGGGTAGAGGGAGGGAGGGAGGAGGTAGAAGGTGACAGAGACAGAGAGACAGATAGAGAACCCTAAGCAGGCTCCCGGCTCAGAGCAGAACTCGATACTGGGCTCAATCCCACCACCCTGGGATCAGGACCTGAGCCAAAACCAAGAGCCAGACACTCAACTGACAGAACCACCCAGGCACCCCAATATCAGCCTTTTTTAAAATTCCAGCTTTCCTATATGTTTTATAACATACATAAAACACGAATTCAGAAAATTACATATAAATATACATTTACTGGTAGCCATAAGTTTTTAAAATTTGGAGACAAGAGGCGACCAAGGCCAAAAGAAAGAAAGGAAAATTGGGCTCTGCCATTAACTTACTCACATTCTTGTCTCTGCCTCAGTTTGATCACCCATGACATGAACTGAGCCCTCTGTACAGTTATTAAGACTATTTTGAGAAATAATAAAATGCTTTCTAGGGCATGGTCTGAGCCACACAAAATGAAAAGCTACCAATGAGAAAACTCTTGAACTGGCTTGCTAAAACTGACTGTACCCTAGTTTAAATAAACTGTTATGCCCAGGGCCCTTGGGTGGCTCAGTCGGGTAAGCATCCAACTCTTGGTATAGGCTCAAGTCAGGATTTCAGTTTTGTGGGTTCAAGGACCACATCAGGCTCTGTGCTCTCAGCTCAGAGATTCTCTCTCTCCCTCGCTCTCTGCTCCTCCCCCACTCACACTGTCTCTGTCTCTGTCAAATAAAATAAAATAAAACTTAAAAAAATAATAAATAAACTGCTCTGCTCTAGCAGATCCAATTCTTAGCATTTTAAAGCCAGACTTCAGCACTTCACTAATTAGGAGTCTAAAGCAGCATTAAGGCACCTTAGACACCAGGAGTCCATTCTGGGACTAGGAAAGCTTTTTTCCCCCCAAAAAACTTTTATAATGAAAAATTTATTCCCTATGAAATAAAATTTTTAATTTAAAAATTACAAAGGTGAATTATAACTAATAACCTTAGCACCAAGATACAACTCTCAAAGCCTTAATGTAGATTATAAGGCCTTGACTATGTCTTATTTTACACAATGCCAGGAAAAACGAATGGCACTCATATAATTTATCTTTTTCTTTTTTTGTTGCTTTAAAAAATGGTGAGTTATCAGTATAGCATTTGGTAGTGGTTAAGTGAGTGGGAATGGGGATGGAGGTAAGGTCAGCCAACAGTGCTCACAGGAAGGGAGAGTATCAGAGCTAATTCCTGCGCTGGGTATCTATCTACCTGCCCATCACGTAGTACTGGCGCCTGGTATCTATGCGCCCATCTCACGGCACTGGCGCAGGGTATCTGTGTGCCCATTGCAAGGCACTGGCGCAGGTATCTGTGTCCATCGCGCGGTCCTGGCGCCGGGTATCTATCTGTGTGCCCATCGCGCAGCCCTGGCGCCGGTATCTATGAGCCCATCGCACGATCCTGGTGCCGGGTGTCTATCTTTGTGCCCATCGTGCGGTACTGGTGCCCAGTATCTATGTGCCCATCGTGCGGCACCGGCGCCGGGTATCTATGTGCCCATCACGCGGCACTGGCGCCGGTATCTATCTATGTGCCTATCACGCGGCACTGGCGCCGGTATCTATCTATGTGCCCATCACGCGGTACTGGTGCTGGGTGTCTATCTATGTGCCCATCGTGCGGCACCGGGGCCGGGTATCTATGTGCCCATCACGCGGTACTGGTGCTGGGTGTCTATCTATGTGCAGATTACGCGGTACTGGTTTGAGTTTCCATTAATTAAACTATTACAATTATTTCCTCAGCTTTAAAACACTGTTCTAATTTGTAAATGTTGAATGAATGTCTCCTAACAACCAAGAAGAGAGCCCACCAGTTTAAAAAAAAGTTATGTGAAACCATAATTGATCTCTTTATAAATAGTAGCTACCAAAATAAACTAGCAGAACTTAATTCTGAAATGATGTCTCCTAAATTACTTGCACAGGACAGAAAACAGTGTTGTCATTTTAAATTGGTTAACCTTTTTTAAAGTTTTAAAAATAAGAATGACCATCTCTAAGGCATTAGGCACAAGTAAAAAAAACCTAAAGTGCTTTTTGCCCCATAGGTACCCATCAATCTATAGTGCAGGTTTATAACCTTAACATAGAAATCTTACCACTCTCCTTCCAACCTCACTCCCATTTCCTAATGAGCCTTTTTTTTTTCAAAAACAAGTTTTTAAAATAGCCACTTGAAAAAAAGTAAACTTCAAGACAGTATTGGTGTAATTCTATTTATTTTTGAAATGGATATGCATAGTACATATTTAAAACACAAGAAAATTTAGAAGTAGAACGGCGTGACTTTAATTTTCTACTTTATAACATCTATATGGCTAGAATTACTCAGATGTACTGCCTTTATAATATGTCTTAAAAGAGAGGACATTTCTCATCAAACCTTCTAAAAATTTTTTAATGTTTTATTTTATTTTTGATACAGAAAGAGATAGAGCATGAGAGGGGGAGGGGCAGAGAGAGAAGGAGACACAGAACTGAAAGCAGGCTCCAGGCTCTGAGCTAGCTGTCAGCACAGAGCCTGACGTGGGGCTCGAACCCACAAATGTGAGATCTGACCTGAGCTGAAGTTGGAGACTTAACCAACTGAGCCACCCAGGCGCCCCTCGTCAAACCTTCTAAAACTCTGACATACCTAAGGACTAATTAAAATAGCAAATGTATAAAATGACCTACCATGCTTAAGTGCCCAAATTCCAACCTTAAGAAAGAGATCTTCGTCCCACTCCATGCTAGGCACTGAGTTTCACAACCAGCTACAGTGATGAACAAGAAAGGCACTGTCTCAAAAGCCTTCATTTCCACTCCATTCCAAAGTATACTATTTCCAAAATACTCAATCTAACCCAACCAAAATCAACACGAAACATTCTCGAGATGATACATCATAGATGTGGCCATTTCAGTAAATTAAAATTTTCTTTAGTAATTCATTTTCTAGGGTTTTTACAGGAATTATTACATAGTTTGGCATAATATTATGGACACTTAAGAGGAGAGGTTCTGGAATCAAACCTAGGCTTGAACTCAGATTGTACCATCTGCTACACCTATGTGATCCCAGGGAGGCCTTCACTTCCTCATCTATAAAATGGGGGTAGGATAATAATAGTAAGTCCTCAGAATATAGCTGTGAGGATTACAATTAAATGAGATACTATATGTAAAAGGGCTTAGCACTATACATATAAGTACTCAGTAAATGTTAAACCATTATTATTGTTATTATTAAGAGAACAGATAATCCTACAGGTACAAGACCCATTCGCAACATGCCAGTCTTATATCTATGCCACTTATCCAAGAACAAATATATCCGTGTAAGTTTGTATATTAACACATAAGAATACTTTTCAATATAAAAGCCCATAATTGAAAGTTTTTATTACTGTAACAACACACCAGTACATTTATACTATTTATATATACTATATAATACACACAAATGTATCAGGGCACACTGTCAAGAACTATGCTATAAACATGTTAAGAACTTGTCTGTTGGCCATGGGCAGGGGGTATGCAGATGATTCTAACTCATACATGTAAACTTTAAAAATTATTAACATTGTTAACATGACATAGATAAATATCTTTAAATCCAGGCATCTATTAGTGATTAAAAACTCAATTTATATACACCACTTTAGTCTGTAAAGTACATTCATGAGTACTATCTCACCCAGTCCCTTCAACAGCATAGTGAAGCAGGCTTTTACCATTATCCCCATTTTACCACAGAGAGAACTAAAGCCCGGCAAGGCTGAATTTCCCTAGAGGACACTACTAATGACAGGACTGGTCTTAAAAGTCAAGTCCTCTAACATCATCACAGTCGTTTCATTTCCATTGGCCTGGGACATTTCATTAAAAAGAGACAGAAAACTGTGCTCAATATACTTTAGGTGTGTCAGAGGACTCTACAGGGATGACACATGGCTGCCCAGTTTTACAGTCCTTATTTCAGACTTCAGTATTTCAAAAATTACACATGTGTAATTATAAAATGTAGGTAAGGAGAATTCATCCAAATCTGATCTTTCTTTCCTTCACTGGCCAATTAATACTAGAGATGATTTTACCCTGTATACTTAGCCCTTTGTATTTCACTTCTTTATAACCACTGATATTTATTTCATTTTAATGTTAGGGTGTAAAAAGTCAAGTTAACAGAAAATAAATAAACCACTCATAATGTGGAAGCATATCAGATTCCAAAAATTTTCAACATATCTAAAGAAACTATTTAATGTCTAATATACAAATATTAACAAATTCCAGTTTGCATTTATGAGAGAAAAAAGATTAGTTTTATTATAGTGGGTTGGTTTGTTGTTTAAACAAGTACTTAAATAATTACTACTAAAGGCAGAATTTTCTTAAATAAACACAGCAGTCCTCAGCAATAATATTCCATGAATTCTACTCAAGCTGGAAAAAACTGGAATAGATACTGGCCAGGCAGGATAGAAAGACACTATCTGGATTCTGTATACCCTCAAACTAACACACATACATCACAAGGTATGCTTACATTTTGCAATATTCCCAGATATCCCTTTCCCTTCTCAAAAAGCTAAAAGAGACTAGCCATGGAGATAAAAATATCCTAAAAGTTCAAGAGCCTTAAAGAAGTTAGTGTCCTAAAAGAGAAAAAGAATATAAAGACTTATGATTGTTTTGAACCTAACATTTTAAGTACAACCCACAGACCTGAAACTACATTTTCTTTCTGGGGCTGCTCACTGGCCTCCAATACATCAATCCTGTAACACCGTGAACTGTGGTGATAGACTGGTTCGTGCTTCTAAACACAACAGAATTTTTCCAAGGTTACATATACAGTGACGTGAGGAACATTTTTGCAGCTTCTTATTTTCATTAATCAAACTAGTTTGGATATTTTACCATTGCAAACATTATGAATGAAGAAATTTCCATTATCTTTTGAACTTTCTGAAGTCAACCAAGGGCTGCAGTACAGTAACAAACAGCTGAATCCTGGTCAAAATTCTGCTACTACTGGCTGGTGGTCTGACTTCAGGCATGTATCACTTAGGGAGAAACAGGTACAACCACATCTTATGTACAGCAAAAAATTCTAAAGAATTGACACATTATTACCATAGGACAAAAATCTCAAGGTCTTAACAGAACCAGGCTAGGCTTCTAATCAAATAATAATGTAAAAAGAGAGGGGGAAATGTGAAGCATGCTATTTATTTAATAACAAGAACCACTACCACTGCTGCTGCTGCTAATTCTAAACATTTACTGAGGATTTATTATGTATGTACCAGGCACTGTGCCAAGCACTTGCACAGATTTTAACATTTAATCCCTGTAACAATATTCTGATATTCATTAATAAAGTATCAGAATTTTAAAGAACAGAACGAATAGAAATTTAAACTTCACAACTGAAAATATAAACAAATCATTAAAGAAACCTTACCTTTTTCTCTTTCAGACTACATTTTTGAGTATTAAATTTACACTGAAACTACATTAACTTTCAGGAATCTTGTCTTCCATTTAAAAAATACCAAGATTCAAAGGGTGCCTGGGTGGTGTAGCCAGTTAGGTGTCAGACTCTTGATCTCCGCTCCAGTCATGATCTCGCACTTTGTGTGTTTAAGCCCCACATAGGGCTCTGCGCTGATGGTGTGGAGCCTGCTTGGGATTCTGTCTTCCCTTCTCTCTGCCCCTTCCCCTACTTGTGTGTGCATGGAAATAAATACAAAAAGTTTTAAATAAAAAACATAAATACTAAGATGCAAGGTGTTGGCAATTATGACAGATTAAAAAAAAAAAACCAAACTCTGAACTTAAATATAGGCACTGAATGAGTAACTGGCCCCATTCAAAGAAAAGCATATATATCAGGCCCTACGATTATAAGCTCATAATGCCTATGTGAGCACTCTACATATAGTAACTGTACAGTGATCCAGCACCACAAAGAAAAAAAATTTACAATTGCTAAGTTTTAAATATATAAACACACACATATATACACATGTATCAGTTATTTTACATGTAACTCTTATAGTAATTGATAAAAAAAAAAACAACAAACTAATCCAAGATAAACTAAAACAGTAGGGTGTTTCTGAAGACTCACTTTAGAATAACAGCACCACGATTATTATAATATTAGCAATCAAATTTTACTTAGCAGAAAGTTCTTAGAGGCTTGGGAAGCTGTTTGTATAAAATGGAGTAGACAAGAGGGAAGGGTTCTCTGTGCTGTTTAAATCAACTACAAGTCCCAGCATGCAATGCTCTAATCCGAAGTTAAGCAAAAACCCGAAATGCATCCTGGGACTTGTAGTAAGTAAACCACTTGACTCTATCACTGTAAGTTTCAAGAAAGTCTGAACTATCTTAAGCACAATTTGACAAGATCTTATTATCCGGGCCTAGTCAAACTCAGATCTAACTTGTTTGCTCTATGCTCTGGCAAGTTTCTTAAACACATACTGGAAAAAGTATCAACATTTAGATCAACACTTTCACATTAGAAAAACCTCGTATAGGATAAGCATATAAAAGAAATGCTTAAAAAGCAAAAAAGATTTTATACAATTGTAAAATTATTTTTAAAACCATTATTTTTAAAGCCATTTTTTTTTAAGTTTGGTTGGATCAGTTTCAAAGCTATCTCCCTCCCCCAAAAAAGTTTTAATTGTTTTATCAAGGTTTTCTCTTAACGGTTTTTCAAGTTATATTTTATAAATAATTTTTCTCATGGAAAATTCTCATACAAAAACATTTACCATACTCTAAAATGCACCCTAGGAAATAAATGTATTCTTACAGTAATACATATACATAACACCATCGCACACACAAAAACAACAATACTTAAGTTTCCCTTTTGTCAAGTCCTTACTCAATATTTTTGGCCTGCACACCTAGCCCCACATTTCACAGACATACATGTTTCCAGAAAGACGACTTAGGAAAAATATATCAACTACAGATTCATTTCTCTCACCCACTGACCTCTACTAAAAACACAAAAGATTTTTTTTTAGCTATCTGTAACAGGTAACTTTGAGCCATTATTTATGTATTTACAGTTTCTACACACACCCCTATTTTCTGTAAGACTGAGGAAGGAGGCTGGGAAAGAACTAAGTACAATCTGCATGAGAGGCCTAACACAGGTGGCGGGTTATTTTCAGGCAACAGCACCTTCACAAACATGCTGTGGAATACAGTCCAAGAAATTCCTCACAAGGAAAGATAAGCTGGCACACAAATTTAACACAATCCAGCTAAAAATCACCTGCAACACATGTTACTACATTTCACCATAAAAGTGACAGGCTACTACAGGATCTGAAGCTTCATCAATACAACACACTGTCCATAAGGCCAGAGATAGCAGTTGCCATGGTTACTATCACCCACTTTTATCAGGAAATTATTGTCATTACTCTGAAGTTTTTGGTACTTATTTAAAAATCTAAAAAAAACCGTCTAGGGTATGACTGTTAATTGAGTGAAAGAATCAACTACTGTTTGATTTGTAAGTATGCTGCTTTAGAGATGCACATGGTTAACAATACTTGGATCTGCAGCAGAAAAAAAATCAATTCCTTTCTGCTGCTCCTTCTCCTCAAGTACTGACAGTTTGTATTCTCAGTGCAGCCAAAACAATAAAACAAAACCCATCTTTTTGGCTTCTGTGTTTAAGTTATTTTTTTGTCCCCTAGGCCCACAGAGTCAAAAATAAAGCCTAGATCACCAACCTGTTAGGCCCCATCCCTTTCCTATCTCCATATTACTGATTCACTTGTCCATTTAAAAAAAACTGAAAACACTGATGATTTCAAAACATAGGACAAGATAGTTTCCTTCAACATAGACCCGCTATTTTTTTATTTCTTAAAACAGGGGGAGGCCTTGCAATGCATTGGAGGGAGAGAAATGGAGGGGTATTCAAACTGCCACACAAGTGTCTAGTGTGAGAAAGTTGCTATGGAAAACCCAAAGGTTAACTGAACCTCACATACTTTCTCTAAAAGGGAAGAGTTCACCAACACCCCCAGTTTAACACTGAACTAAGAGACAGGTAAATTAAAAGGTATTCTTAAACATCTATTTCAGCATTCTTACAAAAGATAACTCCAGAAATTTAATACACAAATAAGAATTATAGGAAAGCCTACAAAATAGCAAGCAATATATACACACAAACAAGAAAACATATGCTATTTAAGAAGTAATGATTTACAATAAATTTAAAACAGCGTTAGCCTCCTTAAAAAAATAATCTCAAAGCAGCAAAAATACACACCTGCTAAAGCTAAAATGATCAAAATATATTGCTATGCTCCTAAAGAATACTTAGGGCCTACTAAAAAGCCCTTGTACAAAAAGTTCCTGAGAAGTCAACAAAAATCGTGACTGTTTCATACCAGGACAAATTAACATGAAGATTCAAACATATTTCAAGACATCAATGCTGAATATAGATATGAAGGAATTCTGTCAAAGGTTAAGAGACCTAAAACATTAATCCCTTCCTTTTCTCCCTTTAAATTAAATTTAAATTTAAGGCAATTAAATACAAAAGCCTTCGGCAATAAAATACTAAGAATACAAAATTTAAAAGCATATTATCAGAACCTTAACTTCAGTATTTCCTTTAAGGAAAAAAAAAAAAAACCTTTAGTATTCACTGTCCGTAGAATGAAAAAGATACTACCCTGAGAGGTTTCATTTTTATCTAAACAGTCAAATGTTTTCTCTCGCTTCATACAGAAACAAGTTTCTATATTTAATTTCTAATTAAAGGGGCTATTTCATAAAGAACAGTCACTTCTAAAATTTAAGATACTAAACCTTCTGAGATGCTCATAAACACTGGGACTCCCAATTATCTCTATTTTATTTTACTTTATTTTAGTACAAATTTGTGAACAGAGTCTATTAAAAAAGTCACAAATCAAGGCTCTCTGAGTTTTAAACTTTTGGGTTATTTTTACACAAAAAATATTTCAGTGCACTCCTCTAGATTTGAGTAGTCATCTCCTCACGCTTCCCTCTAAAACAGACAAAATGATATGCACAGGTACCTAATACTAATACATACAGATATACATCTTTTCCACTTTAAAACAAGCTTGAAAGCTTTAGTTAGTAAGAATTTTTCAGAAAGTTAGCAGAATCCCTCAAAACAATCAAAACCTTAACTGTGATATCTGTTACTCTGTGTGTTAATGAGAGTCTACAGAAGAATCCAGGAACTTAAATATTCACTAAAATCACTACTATCACATCAATGAAAAAGTAAGAAAAATTTTAATGGAGGATACACGTCACAGGATCTACAAAAAGAAAAATGATTTTTTTAATTATGAGAAACTGCCTCCCCAGCATTTTTTAAACAAAGCTTCAAAACTGTAACAAAGAGCTTTTTGGTAACCACAGTAAGCATTAGAAAAAAAAATTTCATAAAGTGTTGGGGGCACACTTTTAATGTGCTCATTTCCCAAATGATGCAGATAAAGTTAACATTTTAAAGACCGAATTTCTGTGTATTAATTAGTTACCCATCTCAACGTCTGCATGCCTTGTGACAACTTACAAAGAACTTTTACATGTAGTATCTCATTTGATCTTACTGAGAAAAAAGTACAGTATTATGCCTAGAAAACCGACAAAATGCAAAGCAGGCTCATCAAATTTTCTACACATTTCTAACTTTCTAAAACTTTGCTATAAAACTTTGCAAGCCACCACTGTAGTGTATTTCCAGGGATAAATCAATTCACCTAACACTAACAGAGTTTCAAAAGAGCATGTGCTGTAGATGCTATGAAACTACTTTCATCTTTATGCAGTTATTGTTACTAACGGACATATCGGCAATGACAGACCACAGACAGAACTTTACTTACAGTTCAAGGATCTCTTTGGAGACCAACTCAAAGACATCAACCATATGTATTTATAAAGCTGGGTGCCTAAGAATGTATCTATTAGGCTCCCTGTCCATAGATGTGAGAGACCTAAACATAATTAAAATTTTTTCCATACAGTATCTCCCTTTCCAGAATCTCAGTACTCTATATCCTATTTGTATTAATATTATAGGGATGACACAAAAAAAACCTAAAGCCCCAAGTCATACCAACTCCTTTTGTTTATAGCCACTGCATATAATTTGTTCACATATATGTTCAACACCCCACTCATCAATAGGACACTAACTGATCATCACAGTAATTCTAAAAGCACTCTGTACCTAAGCGTGGCATTAAGCTATCCACAATAACAAAGCTACTTTGCATAATATTGTAAGCAGGTAAAAAACAAAAATTTCAGTATCAGATAGCAAACATAGTTTATTAATGGACTTTTAAGTGGACTTACTCAAAGTTCTTCCCAGATCTTTAAGGTGCTAATCCTGTTGCTTAGTGAAGCTACATAGAGCTATAATAAGTAGAAAGACCCTCAGAACTCAGATTTGCTCTATCTTGCTGTAGCACCTCCTGCTGGTCAGCATTTAGAGTTCTTCATGTAAGCAGAAGAAGAGTATTTCTGAGGCAGCTTCTCCCAGATGACTGAATGGGGAAAAGGACAGACCCTTCAAAGCTAAAAGAAATAGGCCTCCTTCCATCACTTATACCTCTTAAAAAGCAAATCTGGCGTAGGTACGACTCTTTTTAATCTATCACTATTCTGGTCCCATAAAGACCTGCCTGAGTCCAAAGTGCAACATGCTTAAATAAAGCTTCCAAAATTATCTGAAAACTACCTTTAAAAGCCTTCAAAAGCACTCAAGCAAAAGACTTTATTACGGCCAGTCAAGCAATGACAGTCATATTGCAAATACCATTATGTTAACAAAAGCAAAAGTCGAACATTAAAAAAAAAAAAAAAAAGCACCTGGAACATTTTTAACATACTAGCCAGAAGTTTGTGTTTTGAGAATTTTCTGCACGATTACTATGCTCCTTTTAAGGACAGTTGTCTATCTACACAAGTTTTAAGTACAGAAATTTTTTGAAACATGAGTATAACTGCACACAAAAATTTACTCGCTGCCATCAAGATGTCTTGATATTTTAAAATGTATTCTTCAGACATTTTAAATAGCCCCTAATAAGCTAGTAGTAAGCCCACAATGTAGAGTCCATATACAAGCGAAGACAGAAAAAAGAATAGAAAGGAACTTACCAAAATCAAAATGAATAATAGTATTTCCAGTAAAAATGTAGTAACAGTTTCGTACAATGCTGTGAAACCAAGTATATTGTGAAACTTAAGAGGAAAAGGGAGGGAGGGGGCTACTCTTCAAAAACAAAAAGCAAAACTGACCTATTTTTTTCTAGTGCCCAAATGTGAGACAACACCAGATGTAAACAAAACAACATAAACACTGAAAAGTACACTTAGATGTCTCAGCCCCAATTTCAGTCCCCTTACCAGGCCCTCAATGAAGCCAGAGACGTTCATGAGTATCCTCTCTAAAAGAGATATTCTAGCTCCCTGCCCTAAAGAACTCCTATAAAGTGTGTCTACGAAAAGGCTTCCTTCCTAGAGTGCACAGCTGCTTTAAAAAAAAAAAAAAGGAAAAAAAACTTTCACCAACCCAAATTAATCTGATTCTAATACTCAGCTATCAATTATTTACACAGGAATGTTCTCCCTTTAACGTCCCCAGCTTAAGCATCTACATTCCTGACACCTACTATTAACAAAAAATGCACAGCTTACATCCCAGCTATGGGGCAAATCTCTGAAATCCAAAACACAGCCACAAAGTTCACTGTCAAGGCCAACGCTGAGGCCCACACACGCCCGGACCTTAACTCACATTTGAAATTCTAGAAAGCCACACTCGCAGACATCATTTAAAAACAACACAATGTGGACGTGCAGAGTGAGATCCTCTACTTCAAGACCTAAACAAAGAATATTTCAACATATGCCCTGAATATGATGACACCGGATTCGCCAATGAAAATAAAACCTGCCTACCATTAGCAGTCCTACCCTCGTCTCAACAACTCAACTACTTAGAAATCACTCTCAGCACATCTGCACCCTACAACCGGTGTGTGGCCTTCTCCGGGGGTGCAAGCCACAGACAAAGTTGAAACGAGACATTCTTCCCCTGGTGCCCAATCTCGATATCAACCCTTCCCCTACCAGGGCCACCTTGCTGCTACCCACCATAGCGAACGTGGTCAGGGGAAAAAAAGAAATCCTAACAGCACCGCTCAGCAGAATAAAGAGACCAAAGAGAGGATGACGAGAAGTGTTGGGAACTGCGTGCACGACGGGGCTGGACCAAACGGAAAGAGTCCCACTCCGCGCGCCCCTCCCCCCGGCGGGGGCGCGGGCGGGGGAGGGGCGGCCGCGGCCCCTCT
>NC_043710.1:16706676-16707991 GCF_006229205.1 Suricata suricatta | reverse complement strand
ACACACACTCGGGCCCGGCAGCGTCAGCAGCCGCAGCTTTTTTTTTTTTTAAGCCAGATCCCTCAGTCACCAAACAAGATGGTTTTCCAAAAAAAAAAAAAAAAATTAATTAATTAAATAATCATAATAAAAACTTCCCCCCGACAGCATCCCGAGGGGGGGCAGGGTGGTGAAGGAGCCGAGGCGACCATCCCCGGGCCGAGGGACAGCCGAGGGGGCGGACGAGGCTCCGCGCCCCCCGCCCCCGCCGGCGGCCCCCTCCCCGGCCCCCCGCCGGGACAATGTGACGCCCCCTCCCCGCCACCCCCGGCGCGCCGCCTCTGTCACCCGCTTCGGCCCTGCACTCAGCGCCCAGGCTCCAGAGGCTGCTCATAAACTTACTTCCAATTTATCCTGGGGAGGGGTGGAGGGCAGAGGGAAGGAAGGGGGAGACAAGGTTTTTCCATTGTCTTTTTTTTAGGGGGGGAGGAATAGGAAGGGCACGCAGGGGGGCGCCCCGAAGGGGAAGTTATTGCTCAAATCTCAAGTTGACTGAGGGGTCCTGACGAGAACACCCCCCTTTCCCTCCTCCCTCCCACACACCCCTCCCCTCCCCCTACCTCCCCCCCACAACAAACTCCAAGCAGGCAGCCCCAGTTCCTCCCAGAGACAAACACCAGAGACAAGACAGAGACAGGGAGAGGGGGAGAGGGGGAAGGGGGGAGGGAGGGGAAAGAGAGCTACTCAAGAAAAAAAGAGAGTGAGGAGAAGAGAGAATGGAAAAGCTGGGATACTGCACCCTCCTGCTGCTGGCTGGTTGTCCCCCCTGGCAGCTGGAGGCAGGAACTCTGAGCAGGAGAAGCAGGAGGAGGAGGAGGAGGGAACTCTTCTTCATGGGGAGGGAGGGAAGAAGCTGGAGCTGCTGCTGCTGCTTCTGCTGCTGCTCTGGGCCTCTCGCACTTTTTAGATATTAGTGTGTTAAGATGGTAGGTTGTTCCCTTCTCCCTCCTCCTCCTCCTCCTCTCCTCTCCCTCTCTCTCTCTCACTCACTCACTCTCTCTCTCTCTCTCTCTCTCTGGGCTGTTTCTTTCCTCCTCTTCCCCAGGCAAGGGGGGGTGGGGAGGAGGGGGTGGGGGGAGGAACTGGATCCTCCTCCTCCTCCAGGAGAGATACACACAGGCCCCGGGCCGGAATAGGGGTGGGGGGGAATCAGAGCAGCAGGAGAGAAACTGTGGGAGACAAACAAGCCCAACTCTTCATCCTCCTCCTCCTCCTCTCAGCAGCAGCAGCGAGCACCACCAGCCCATTCACCACCCGGCCCCGGGCCGCAGCACCT
>NC_043710.1:16606894-16706576 GCF_006229205.1 Suricata suricatta | reverse complement strand
GGCGGGGCGGCGGCGGGGGGGTCGGCGGGGGCCCGCGGCGGCGCTCGGCCGGGCGGACTACTTGACGTGTCGGTGCGGCGAATTTATTTCACTTTGCCTAAGGAACGGGGTGTGCTGCGGCCCCCATTGCCTAGGGAAAAAACCCGGATGTAAAGTGAGTGAAACTAAACTAGAGTGAAGTAGGGCAGCAGCAGCCAAACTCCAGTGCAGCGGCGGCGGCGGCGGCGGTGATGGGGCTGAGCACTGAGCGGCGGCGGCCAAACTCCGGGGCCGCCGCAATGATGGGCCCGTGCAGCGCCGCAGCTCGGCTCCCATGTAGCTGCAGCCGAGGCGAGGCCGGAGCCCGCTGCGGCCCCCCCAACTCCGCGGCCCGAGCCCAACTCCCCCCTCCCGCCGGCAGAAGCTGCAAAGGGGCTCCGGAGCGGCCCCAACTCCCTCCAGTGCAACAGCAGTTTTCAGGGGGAAAAAAAGCCGCCAGGGCAGGAGCGAAGGGAAGCAATGGGGAAGCACTGCAATGGGGGAGCGTGGTCCAGGCAACAGGAGAAAGATGCAAGCTCAAGTCGAATGCAACATGCAATCCCCGGCCGCCGCTCGCCCGCTCCCTCCCCTCGCTACCCCGCCCCCTTTCCAAATAACTACCCTTGAACCACTTTATTAGCCACACTTAGTCCCACACTCGCGTCGGGGAGGGGCGGGGGACGGGGTCCTTCCCTCACCTTTATTTATTGCTGCTTTCTCCCCCCTCTCCATGTTTTTTATTCCTAAGTTCTTTTGTTCTAAGGGGGATGATGGCATTTACTTTTCTGCTTTGTGTAGCAGGGCAATCACTGGGAATCGGCCACGTATAATCCGGCGGTTTGTCATATTTTATTAGTGAAAGTATTTTATGCCTATTCTACCTCCAAGGACTGTAACATGGAGAACTGCAGGGAGGAAAAAAAAAAAACATCAGAGGAATTCTTGTTTTGAGAGCTCTCTTGGCGGGGAGGGGAGGGTCCCCCTTTTTTTGGTGGGGGTTTACTGAGATTTTCAAATCGATAGTTTTCAACTTAAAGCTTAATGTTTTTGTATGGGTATACTACTAGATTGTAAAATAACCCCCAACCACAATAAAGAAAAAAAAAAAGTCCAGAATCCTAGATTAAAGGAAAAAAATCCCTACTGGACAGTGATATTATCTGGTCTGTGCAGCACGATCGACTTAACGTAGTGTTGGCCTTCCAATGTTAAATAACAATAAACCCCAACCTCAACTGAATACAAATGGGGGGTGGGGATGGTTTTGTTTTTAAGGCTCAGCACTTTTGTAGCATCTGCCACTACGCATTTTCCAGGCATTGATTAGCCATGCAACTCCCATAGGCATGAAGTCCAGTTTTTGCAGATAAAAAGCAACAGTGGTGAGATGATTTGCCCAAAGTCAAAGTGAGTCATCGACAGAACCAGAAATAGCCTTAGACTCTATTTGTTACTAGTCACATCTTTCCCATTAAATAGTATTTTCTCCAAGAAATAAACAGTATTTAAAAATAAATAGACGTTCTTTACCTTGTTATGCATTTCCACCAGAGGTGCTTTGAGATCCTTGGATATGAAGGTGTTTTCTTACTTCTGTGACCTGCAAAATTAAGTTGACTTTCTCAAGGAAAAAAATTTTTTTTAATCTGATTTCTTAAAGCTTAGAAAAAGTATGGGCTTTCTTTTACATGTGTAAGCCATTTAGTACTCTGAGCTTTATATTTAAAAAAAATTTCACAGCAGAGAAAGTGTGTAAGAGTTTGAGAGCGAAAATGAAAATCCCTATAAATGATTCAGGAAGCCTGGATGAACTCATCATGTTGTGAAACTAAACCCATAACACAGTCAAGATGAATAACGGAAGGACAGGTTGGGTAGTAAGGCCCAGCTTTGCCACCTAGAGATAACTCTAATGTATTTAAAAGATGAATTAAGCAGGGCCTCTCAAACTGGACCAACTGGGCACTGGAACCACAACCTAATGGGGTCATTTCAAATCAGCCCAGGCTGTAAAAAAAAATTTTTTTAGGGCAAGACCGTTTTAGTGTTCTTCCTGGAAAAAAAGTTAAAGATGCTTCCAAATTTCATAGAAAACATTTAGAAACTCAAATGGTGCCTGAGTGTGTAAATAGTAATAGAAGAGGAGCCAGTAAACTTTTCTCTGTAAAAGCCCAAAAAATAAATATCTTAGGCTTTGCAGACCGTGGAATCTTGGTCACAACTCAGGTCCGTGTAAGTTGTAGCACAAATTGAGCAGCCGTAGAAAATATGTAAACAGATGAGCCTGGCGATGTTCTAATAAAGCTTTTATTTATGGGCCTTGACACTGGAATTTCATGTACTTTTCTTGTGTCACAAAATATTCTTTTAATTTGTTCAACCGTTGAAGAAAAATGTTAAGGCATTTTTAGCTTGCGCGCTAAACCAAAGGGTTGAGCAGGAGGGCCCCTGGGCTGCGGTTTGCCAACCCTGGCTTTAGAAAACAAAAGTTGACAAACATTAAGATGTTTGTGTATCAACCAAACATCACTGTCATGCAAAATCGAGTTTTAGATATTTACATTTCATTAAAATATTTTAACTAATGGTCTTAACACTCCTATAACTATTGCTCTATGGAAAAGAAGGGCTGTGATTCATTGATAGATAATGTTCCCATTTGCACACTCTCTCCCTTTCTGAAATGGTGTGGAGGAGTGGAACCAAGCCAACCCAGATTCAGACACCTGGATGGTACCACTCCTTTCCAACTAAGACACCTTGGGCAAGTTACTTAACCTTTCAAACCCTCAGTTTTCCTATCTTGTAGAATGCAGTGGTTGTTATTTACTTTGCAGGGTTGTTGAGATTGAATAAAATAATTCATGTGAAGAGTTTGGTACAGTACCTGGTACATGGGACTGTTATCATACCAGTTTCCTCAAATTCATTTCCTGAGTTAACATAACTCTGGAGTAGGTGAATGCTTCCCAGTATCTTGTCAGTGCAGATGTGGCCTATGAGGTCCAAGGATTCTTGGGTGAGTCAAGGTTGTGGGGTTGGTATCATGATACATCTTGATGGGACTTTATCAGTTTCTCAGCATGCCAGTCATGGCCACTTGGTAGCCACACACTCGCTATATGGCCTTAGATACGCACTTCAGCCTTCTGCTCCATGGTGTTTCTCAAGCACAAATTAAAGACAATCCTTGATGGATCTTTGAAAGGGCTACATAACATAAATACTAAAGGAAAAAAAGCTAACAATGAGTATAAGTTAGAGAAAATCCGAGAAATAAGCTGAAAAATGAATGTTTACTTTCAGAAGCTCCTTGGAAGTAAATTATTCAACTTCTAGACGTTAATAACATCATAATAAAAGCAGGTGCACAGTAATTTAGAATTTTTCCTAAACCCGTTTACTCCCCCAATAGCCATCAAAACCCTATTGAACAAAAAGTAAATTCAAATCTCCAATGCTTTTAAATATTGGAGTACAGTTTTAAAATTTCTATAAAAGTGGTCAAATCTACCTGTGATAGCTATATATATTCCTGCCTTTCATTCCATGCTTCCAGAGGTCACCCAAAGTCCAAGACTAGAAAAATACCTAAAATTTTCTTCTTTTATTTTTTATGGCTTCCACTTTTTACCTTTATATATATATACATACATACATATATATATACATGGTAACAAGGTAATAATTATATATATACATATTTGCTGTAAAAGAAAGGAGGTAGGAATCTAAATAACTTTTGTTTGATAGAAAATATTTAATATTGGGATTCTATTGGGTAATATAAAATGTCATTCAAAATGATAAAACAGGGGCGCCTGGGTGGCTCAGTTGGTTAAGCCTCCGACTTCAGCTCAGGTCATGATCTCACGTTCATGGGTTGGAGCCCCGCATTGATTGGGCTCTGTGCTGACAGCTTAGAACCTGGAGTCTGCTTTGGATTCCCTCTCTCTCTCTCTCTCTCTCTCTCTCTCTCTCTGTCCTTCCCCTCTCATGCTCTGTCTCTCTCTGTCTCAAAAATAAATAAATAAATAAATAAATAAATAAATAAATAAATAAAATTTAAAAATGATAAAACAGCCCCCCTATGAGGACTATCAGTCTAATGCAGAGATACTGTAAATATAGGAAAAATATAACAGAAGCTTATATCTTCT
Organism: Suricata suricatta; assembly: GCF_006229205.1. NCBI lineage: Eukaryota > Metazoa > Chordata > Mammalia > Carnivora > Herpestidae > Suricata > Suricata suricatta. The sequence continues at coordinate 16,702,398 of NC_043710.1, read as the reverse complement.
AATAGTATATGGAGGCATTCTGTGTTATAATACAAAACAAAGTTTCTTATAAATTTCCTTATTTTACAGTTTTGTAAGAGTAGAGTGAGTACACATTGTACCGATGGATAGTAAGGTGTTTTGTATTTGTGTTTGTAAATGATTGTTTCTGATGTTCTGACAGTATTTGAGAATGAAAGGTAATGAAACCTCCCCCCAAAGGGCTAATTGAACAAGCTTTCATTTTTTTTTTTTTGATGTTTATTTATCTTTGAGAGAGAGAGAACGAACAGGGGAGGGGCAGAGAGAATCCAGAAGCGGGCTCCTAGATGACAGCACAGAGCCCATTGAGGGGCTCAAACTCAAGAATCAGAAGATCATGACCCGAGCTGAGGCCGGATGCTTAACCGACTGAGCCACCCAGGTGCCCCTGAACAAGCTTTCTTATCCAACTCCCCTCGCCTGTCCTGTTCACTCAGCTACTATCCTTTTTTCTTAGACTGAAAAGTAACCCCATTGTCTCTTAAAAGGTCACCCTAAAGGAGATTTGAACTTTCCGAAAACCTGAGGGTCCTCCTTCATTGGGGCAGAGAAGGAACTATGGGAGTTCACCAGGTCTTCTTTTCTAGTTCTTATTGGGCTGGAATAAATGAAAACCTGGCGTATACCAACAAAGTGCTCAGATAAGTAGAGGAGACCTGTCAATGTGATTTTTAAAGAATTATGACAGAAAATCCCCAGTGACTAGCGGAAGTTGAATGTATGTTCTTTCTCCCCACCGTCTCAGTGGTTTCTGATCTTTTAAAAATCTTCGCTTTAACTACCTTGTGTGTGCATTTACAGAAAGCCCAAATCATAATTGGAAATGAATCAGGTATAACTTGTAAATAAATAAATATTAGTGGATAAGCAATTGGCTCTCTCGAGTATACCTTCAATTTCATTACTTCGCCATAATCTCCAAGGTCAACTGAATCCTAAGCAACATCAGGTGTGTGTGTGTTTAATAGAATTAACTAGACCAGAGCTCCTGAACCTTAGCACTATTGACATTTGGGGGCCAGATAATTTTTGTTGTGGGCAGCACTGGTGGATGTTGATTCCTGGCTTCTACCCATGAGATACCAATAGCATCTCCCTCACAGTGATGACAACCAAAGATATCGCCAGACATTGCCAAATGTCCCATATGTGGGGGGCGGGTAGGGCAGGGGGAAGGAAGGTGAAATTGCACCAGGGGTGGCAGGGGGCTTGGGGTGTGCAGGATGAAAACCACTGAATTGGACCAAACACCAGGGACAAATTTAGATGTGTATTTGCATGTACGTGACTCTGCCTTCCACACAGAAGCAGATCCCCATTCCTTTTCCAAAAGTAACTGATATAGATCAGGGGGCCTAAGCTGGACCTGTTGTTAAAAACAAAAATGGTTGCAATTAGAACTGGAGAAACGTCTGCCTTAAAGCTGCCGAGCTGCTAATAATATCACAGGAAGATCCTCCAAGACTGGAGATGTTCAAAGAGTTTTATCATCTTATTATTTCCACCTTTAGATTATCCTTTATCAACATAAATAAATTGCATTGTGGGCCTAAGCAATGACGTTATCTAGTGGAAGACATTCCCAGATTTGGAGTCTGAGAACCGGAGCTTGGTTTGAGCTCTGCAAATGTCTAGTTAATCACTTTATCTCTTTGGGTCTATTTCCTTGTCCAAAATGGGGAAAACAATAATACTTAATCCACTGGATTGCTGTGAGGGTCCAAGCTGTTAGTGAGAAGTGGCAGGGCTGATTCTTGAGGAACTCAGTACACTGCAATCATAGAGTCCTGGCTGGACTTTGAGCAAATGATGCACGATTACAAGCCACACTTTCCTTATGTGCAAAATGCAGAAATAATCATATGACTTTGTGGAGTTGTTACAGAGGTTAAATGAGATAATGTGTCCTATGTGCCAGGTAAATATTATTATTGGTCTTTGGCAAATTGCCTCAAGTTGTACAAGTACATACCATTTTATTGTTACTCCTTTTCTGTTGGCATTGAAACCCGGAAACCTGAAAGACAAATTAATACACCTATCTGAGTGAAACCCTGTTATAAATATGGAGTTTCCCAAATTCCAACCAAGGGAAAGCAGCATTAAACTATAATGTGAACCCTTCCATCTTTCATGTTAAATCAGTTAGGGCACAGGCTTGTTGCAATAACATAAGGTTCTCTTCCCTTTACTGAAATAATGTTCTAATAAGTTTCTTACAACCTTGTAGCACATAAAACACGTGAGGTCAGGCATAAATAGCATGCCCAGCTAGCATAATGTATGGCCAGTCCTGAACATTTAAACCTGACTAAGTACTGTTGCAAAATTCACTTTCCCCAAAAGCGTTGGCAAATTGCATTGCAGTTCTAAAATGGGGTGGGGGGAGGTGTTTCCTAAGTCAAAATATAAAGGGACCTGGGGGGATCTTTTATATAAACTCTTTAATTAAAGTATTAACATTCATACAGAGAACTGCACAGATCACAGATTGTACAAGTCAGTCAATTTTCACAAGGCAAACACATTTAATATAATCATTGGATTTTTTTTTTTAAGGTTAGAGAATCCTGTAATAAACATGTATTTTATCATTGGAGGTAAAAAAAAAAAAAGGTTATTATGAATTTGGAAAAAAAACAACAACAGTGGAGATACCCTGGACAGGACAGTAACTGCCTTTGCTGTGCAAATTGGATTCTGAACTGTCAAACGGCAGCACTGCAACATGCTAAACTAGAATCAGATTGCCAAAATCATATCGCCATCTACCATTTGAAATACGATTCTGGACAACTAAGTTCATGTGCCTCAGTCTTTTCATCTGTTAAATGGGGATAATAACAGATTGTTATTGAGAATAAATGAAATAATGCTTGTAAAGTTTGGACGAGTTTCGGCACACAAGCTCTTCATACACGTAAATCATTAGCTGTTTAGGGTGATTTCCCAAGGGACAATAAGTTATGGAGCTCACAAGAATTCTTTTAGGAAAGAGGGAAATTTTGCACAGAAGGGGAGCTGGATCAGAACAGCTAAGGGGTGCTATCCCTGAGCTCCGAGACCAGCAAAGGCTTGAAAACGAAGCCTGTGAGAAGCAGGGTACCCAGAGGCGGCAGGCAGGGTGATGAACCAAGGGGCTGTAAAGATAGTGCAGTTCTGAACAGAAAGCCACAGGGGTGTGCCTGGCATCCAAACAGGACATGACCTGATTTTTCAGAGACCAGAGTAAGGTCTAGGAGTGATTGTTTGTTTGATGTGGGCCTAGAGAGAGGAACGAGAGAAGCAGCAGCCATAGGAATCATAATCCTGGGGGTCCGAGCCTTGAAAGGCCTGTGCACTGAAGGAAGGAGACTCGTTTAGGGCTTTATCCAAGGTTACGAGGCTGGAGCTACTTATAGCTTAGGAATGACCTCAAGTGTATACTGTCAGGCCTGGCATTCCTTCACACTGAAATAAGATGTAATTGTGCACTTGAGTCGCCTGAGTGAGAGAAAGAGGTACTACTAAAGAAGAATGGAGGCAGGCTGAGTCTCAGAACCTAGACATGGCAGGGAACCCTCCCCACTGGAGGATGACAGCAGCCGGCAACCTGGCTGGTCACAGCTGGACCTTCGAGTGTCTCTATTTCTTCTTCATCATCTCAATCTTGAAAATGGCTTAGCAGTGCTCTAAGGGTTTTAAAAGGAAGCAGCCTGGTTTCTTTTTCCTTGACTGGTAGCAGGGGATGCTTTGATATATAAGGGTCAGCAGGACGATTTTGGTGAACCCGTGTGTGACCCCGTGTCATCACTTTCATGAAACACCTGTCACTAATGAATAAAGGGTATGAAATGACCACGCAAGGACTAACCAACTCCTAGAGCCTGAACTTGGCCTCAGAATCCTTCTCAACCCAGTGCACTAGGCAAATCCATTTTGTCACACCTGAACTTACCCTTCGTTTCTTGTTGTAGGTAATGCACCTGTCCTATTCACTCCTCCCAAAGCCTAATTCAAAGGGTATCAGATATGAAATTTGTCTGGCTTCAACCCTGAATATTGAAATTAAGCCCTGGGTAGGTAACAATTGCTTCTTTATTTAGGGACCTAGTCTCATATTTCTGAGTTTATAACTGATTTATGACCTATAAATAGTCACATCAACCTCATTGCTGAATAATTTACATACTGAGGTCATGCTCTCTGGATGAAGCTGACACCCATTAGTGTTAAACTAGTCAACTGTGTGCATCCAACCTAGAATACACGGAGAACCACACCCCGAAGCGGTGGGAACAGAAAGGCAGAAAGCCTAGATATGATTCCCTCCTCCTTTTAAGTCCAGCCAATCCACTTTCCTTTTAGCTTCATCTCTAAAATGGGATACTATTTTCCCATAGATGGAAATGTTAAGAGATCTATTAAAACAATAAATGTTTTTAAGGCTCTCAGAACTCAGAAACTTTAGGCTCAAAGCATTATTTCTATAGATATAGCCCTCTTTGAGGGCTAAACAGAGGTTGACCATTTGTGTTTTACACTTTAGTACATCAATAAGCCAAATCTCTTCCGCACTAGAAATGGGAGAAAGGTTGTTTACCACCATTGGGTAAAGTCTATGTTCCCATCTGTGAAATGGGCACGCCACCTTACTCCTTTGGCTCTCTGCCTGCAGAGAACCAATCAGATATTAGTTGCTGCGCAAGGCTGAGTTTACTGAAAACTGGTGCTGTCAGTGAAGGAAAGAGGAATTAATTAAATTTAAAATAACTCCACTTCTATCGTCTCAGCATCTGGGTGAGTGAATACAAGTAGGGGACTAGGGACTTTGGGCTGAGAATTGCATTGGTGGATGTGGAGCTAACACAGAAAAGTAGGGACCTGAAACACTATTTCTCCCAGCATATTGAGAGTGAGAATTTTAAAAAAACAACAACAACACAAGAAGCATTTTCCAGCAGCCACTTTGGGACTTTTGACTCCCCGAGGGTGCAGGGCAAGACTCTCAAGGCCATGAACACTTTATTTTAATGCCTTCCTCAATTAGAATAAGCTCAAACTTATTATTTTTCCAAGTACATTGTGTTGTCACTGCTCATCTAACAGAAAAGAAAAACTCATTCCAATTCCAATCGGGATGAATATTACATTTCCTTTGATAAACGTCAGCGGGTTGATGGGAACAGACCCATCCCAAGCCGAAATGCTCCAACCTAAGCTTTGTGACTAACTGTGCCTAAAGACAGCTCATTTCATCCTGGAGTGTCCCTGCCTCAGCAGCCTAGACAGAACCAAAAAGATCACAGAGCAAAACCCAAGTGAGAGAATGATAACATCAGCACGGAGATCTCGTGGTCATCTGTTACTAGAACCTGAGTCAATTTACAAAAATGTTGTTTCAAAGAAACGTGTTTTGGTCTTAGAACTTGTACGTAGCCAGAAGGAAACAAGCAAACAAACAAAATACGATAGTAAGGAAGACAAGTGGGCCCCACCTCCAATCTAATTTTGGGTCTCATTTTTAAAGATTCCCATATTTAATTTTACCAAACTTACAGTTTCAGAGGCATTTTATCCTCAGGGCTGATTGGACTTCAGTGGGAAATAGCTCCCAAGGCCTTCAATATAAATGTCTCTGCCTTCTCAGGTGCATTTAGCTATTTGACCCATCAGGTGTCTTTCAAGTTTCTGGGAACTGGGATCCCAGGATCCAGTTCGGCAACTCGCTGCACATACACTTGGAAAAGTCACTGGCTTACTGGGTTTCAATTTTTTCATCTTCAACACAATAATGTCTGCATCTTATCATACATATTTAAAACAGGGGTCCCTAAAATTTTCCTAATGTGCTAGTTTCTCCTCTACCCCCCAAACGAAGACTTACTGTTGATTATTAACAGTAAACTTAATAGCTGCTATTTACTAAGTATTCCAGGCCAGATGTTTTGTGCATACTTAAAATTTTATAGATAAGAAAACTGAGGTATAGAGAGGGGTTGGGTAAATTGCCTGAGGTCACATAAATAGTAAATGGCAAAACTGGGACTCCTGCCCGTGGCTACTTAGATTCGGGTTCTGCTTCCTAATGGGAATTCCCAGGAGCCACAAGGAAGGTGATATAGGCTAGAGTCAGGCTGAGAGATGAATCAGGCAAGGCTGATAGAAGAATGAATGGATTCTAAGACAAGGGTCTCCAAAGAAGAGCAACTTCTCTTCACTTTGGCAAAAAGAGAAATCAGTCTCTATCGCACCTAGGGAGACGCATGGTATAATGGAAAATGTGGAGTTTGGAATCAGAAAATGGCCTACGTGAGCATCTTGGCTAAGCTACTACTTAGCTGAGGGGCCTTGGACAGGTTATTTATCCACTGTAGCCTCATTTTTCTCATCTATGAAATAGGGATAATAACACTTGCCAAGTTGTTTTCATGGTTAGAAATAATTCATGTCAAGCACCTTGTACATGGTAGGCCTACAATACATGGCAGGCAATGTATCATACCCTTCCATAAGTACTTTGGCAGCATTCTTCCAAAATGTGCTGTTAGTAGGCATTAGGGAAAAGATGAAAGAAGTTCTAAGTGAGAGGACAGTTTGGCAGTCAAGTAAATCTGGGAGATGCTGTTAAAACAAAATCAAACTGTTCCTTTACTGCAGGACTTTTCAGAGTCTTTAATTCCAAAGATGCAATAGGAATCTTCAAGAAGCATTTTCCCAATTATTGACCATGTAGTGCCATTTTTATGGAGCATCTCATAGGACTGATGTTCCTGTGAACACATGTTAAGTAGCATTGGTCCAGGGGTGCCTGGATGGCTCAGTCAGTGAAGCATGCTCTTGACTTTGGCTCAGGTCATGATCTCGAGGTTCATGGTTTCAAGCCCTGAGTCAGGCTCTGTAGATTCTGCTTGGGATTCTCTCTCCCTCTCTTTCTGCCTCTCCCCCACTCACATACACACACACACTCTCTCTCTTTCTCTCTCAAAACAAATAAACTTTCAAAGAAAAATAAAAAAACACTGGTCCAGTGAGTTTTGGAAGAAAAATCTGGGTTCCTCAGGTCTGGTCATCATGATGCGCTTTCTGTCTTATAGTGCCTCCAGAACTGTCTCTGCTCTCCATTTATTTCTCCCGAAAGTAGGACTTCTTTTCACAAATGTCACAGAATGAAGCTCTAAAGAGCAATTTCTAACATCCATTCGAGTGAAAAGTTCAGCTCCCAACAGGACAAGGCAACATCCACAAAGCTGACCGAGGCAGACCCGTGGGGGCCAAGGCATGACTGGGCCCCTCAGGACGGCAGGGCGGCCGCCGCTGCTTCCTTCCTGACAGAGATGCTTAAAACGTGTAGGTCAGCCCCACACTCCCAGAAGGCACCAGCACGGGAGCGGAAAAGAGACCCCGTCACCCAGAGACCAAGAGGCCAGGCCTTTCGGAGTGGCCCCGCTTAGCTCCTGTCCGTGCACTTGGCCAGCCAGGCCCAAGGAGGGGGAAAGAATTAAACAGAGGATCAGCTTTTTATTTTCATGTAAAAAGCACTTGCCCTGGGGTTATAAATGTTATTGCATTTGTGTAGCACTTTACTGCTGCCCTCAGCTCGCAAGCATCACGGGAGCCCAGTGGCAGTACTTTTATAACCCTTGATCAATAGCTTATTTCTATCGCCTTCAGTCCCAGCTGCCAATCCGTGCTGTATAATGTGGGAGGCAGACTCCGCTGCTCTCCAGCTGTACATGTTATGAATGTAAACTGTGCGGGGAACATATGTATGTGTGTGCGTGCACTGAGTGGGGGACATGGGATTTTTGAACGAGGAATGACAAAAATGGGCCCCTTGTTCCGGGAGGCTACCACAAAACCGGGAGTTTTCTCTCTGGCGACTGCTTCTCTCCTTCTCCCTCTTTTTCTCTCTTTCTCTTTCTCTCTGAAATGACCTGGTTGGTATTCTTTGGTGGGTCGAGAGAAACAAGACAAAATTTGCTCTGATTTGTATGCTTTTCTGTTATGGATATGGGGGGGGGTGGTAAAAGGGGTTGAAAAGATGTATCTTCTAATAAAGGGCCATGGCTGTCTTACTCATCACTCCGGTGCTCCCAGCACCTAGACAGAGCCTAGCACAAAGTAGGTGCTCAGGAAGTATTTGTTGACTAAATGAATGAATTCCCATTTGCACCAGGAGGAGAGGAAGAGAGTCCTGGAACATTCTCCCGCAGCCGCTGGAGCAAAGAGCAAAGGAAAAAGACTATATTCCCACAGCACTAGGGACCACAAACAGCTACTGGGTGTCTGCTTTATTTAAGGCTCACTGGTAGGCACCCGAGGAACCAGGGAGAAGATCCACAAGTGTAACTAGCTTTCGATGTTCTGTCTTTCCAGGAAGCAGCCGGTCCCGCAGCCTCTTAGAGGACACACACCTCACCTCGCTGTCTACCCCCGGAGAAGCCAGTTTTAGGACCAACCTCCTCTAGGAGAGGCCTCGAAGCAGGACCCCAAGACTCCCCAACATTCTCCAGCACCAGGAAAATGACTCTGGCTCTCAGCAAGGCAGCAAGGCCTGCCCTTGTCTGAACCTCCGTCCTTGAGACTCAGCCAAACCTCTCCCGGCTTGGCGGAGGGATGTTGAGGTGACATTCTCCCTGCCACTCAGCATCTTTTCAACAATCCTCCTCCACCTTGGGAGAATACGCATGAACTCTCTGCAGGCTAAGGGCCACGGGAGCTGAAAATTCCCTTTCTCCCTGGGAGGGGATTTCGTCGGAAGTGAAAACACACACCTCCCGTTAAAATAAGAATCGGGGCTCTCCGCAAGTTGTCCCTGGCGAAGTTCTTTCGGTTGCCAATGGCAGAAATCCACATCCAGAGGAGTTAGTGAAGGAGGGACAGGGAGCTCAGGGAAGGATACACAGACGTCTCGTGGGGCCAGGTCAGTGGGCCTCAGAAGGACTTGGAACTGAGCCCTGGAAAGGCGGGGAGAAGCAGGAGTGGGAGCTCCCGTGTCTGCCTGCTGCTAGCTGCCCTTGAGTTTCTTCCTGCTTCCAGCGCATCCCAGAGTTCACAGCCTCCGGGGCGTGCGGCGGGAGGGAGCAGGAGGTTGGCACAGGCCTTTGGCTCCGGACCACACCGCCTGTAGTGCACCATGAATTAATATTTTTAATAAATCCTGTAATTATCTTGTGAACAGAACATTTCTGTGGCACTATATTTTTTGGGTTCAAAGCACTAATTTATTCAATATAAACATTATAACATATACCATGGTTCTTGTAACCTTGCTTCTTAAGGCACCAGGAGCCTTACAAAATACAAGTGAGCTCTAAGGCCCCAACTAAGGGGTGCGCTCTGCTCCAGGCCCAGTTCTGAATGTCTGGGAGAGAGAGTCTGCCCTGCTGCACTTGGCCCAGAGGTTCGCCCCAGCTCTGGGATTGTAACACCCCAGGCCCCCTTACAGACGCAGAAGAAAAGGGGCTGTTATGGGCTGCACAGACGGGACACCCCACACTGTGTCTACTGTACCATCCTCTTTGGGGAACTCACTCTGCGCAGATGCCCCGCTGTTGCAAGTCTGGCGAGCAGAGGACCCCAAGGACCCAAGGACTGTGCAGTCCCAGAGGGAGCGCCCCTCTCATATGCGTGTTTGACCCCAAAGTGGGCTTTCCTCCAACCCTGTCGTTCCGGTGTACTGCTCTTTTCCTCGAGCCTGATCTCTTTTTATTTGTAATTTTTTAATTTATCATATATTTCTTTTGAGTTGCCTCCAACCCGGTGTGGCACGACAAAAGAAAAAAATTAAATAAATGTCAGGGTTTGTATTTAATGTCATCACATCAACACGCATCTTGTAGGTTTCTCAGCATCCCAGCTGTCCTCCAAGAGGGCTTGGTCCAAGTTAGCCTTGGTGGGTCCATTTCTCCTTCCCCTCTCTGCTTGTCTTTCTCCCTTCTTTCTCTCTCTCCTTCTTTCTTCCTTCCTTCCTTCCTTCCTTTCTTTCTTTCTTTCTTTCTTTCTTTCTTTCTTTCTTTCTTTCTTTCTCTCTCTCTCTCTTTCTTTTGTTATTCAAGAGTAACATTTTTCTGTAGAAGCAATACAAATGTCTTTTAAAAATATTTTTTAGCGTTATTTATTTACTTACTTATTTTTGAGAGACAGAGAGACAGCGCGAGCAGGGGAGGGTCAGAGAGAGAGGGAGATACAGAGTCCGAAGCAGGCTCCAGGTCTGAGCTAGCTGTCAGCAGAGCCCGATGCAGGGCTCGAACCCACAAACCGTGAGATCATGACCTGAGCTGAAGCTGGACGTTTAACCGACTGAGTCACCCAGGTGCCCCTTAAAAATATTTTTAAATGGTAGGTGCCTGGGTGGCTCAGTCAGTTAAGTATCTGACTTTGGCTCAGGTCATGATCTCGCAATTGGTGAGTTCAAGCTCCGCATCTGGCTTTGTGCTGACAGCTCAGAACCAGAAGCCTGCTTAGGATTCTGTGTCTCCCTCACTCTGTTCCTCCCCTGCTCACTTTCTCTCTCTCTCAGAAATAAATACTTTAAAATTTTTAATATTTTTAAATGGAAAGTATGACCAATAAAATAAAAATCACTGAAATTTCCACTGCACACTCAGAGATAATTACCATTAACATTGTGGTGTACAGCTTTCTAGGTAATTTTCAGTTACATTAGCCCCACTCTTAAAATAACCCTACTATAACATTGACTTGTATTCTCTTTTTAAACTTAGCAATATATCAGGGGTGCGTGGGCAGCTCAGCCGGGCTCCAAGCTGAGTGGGGAGCCTGCCATAGATTCTCTCTCCCTCTCCCTCTGCCCCTCCCCTGCTTGCATACATGCGTGCTCTCTCTCTCTCCCCCCCAAAAATAAATAAATAAAAATAATCTTAGCAATATATCTTATGTGTCTTTGCCACCACTGCGTCTTATTCTGGAAACATTTTATTTCCTAAACTGGAATCTGTTTTTCTGATGTTTAGAATATTCAACCAATACAGAAAAAGAAAGGTTCCCTCATAATCCCACTTCCCAAAGATAATCACTTTTATTAAAAATAAATCCTTCAAGTTTTTGTGCCTATATAAACACACATTTACATAAATAGAATCATAACACATAGTGTTTTGTAACCTGCTTTTTACTACTTATCACCAGGTCATGAGCATCATTCCATGCCAATATATATATAATGCATCATCTTTCTTCATGTTTACCTAGAATTCCATTCTACTGAATGAATGTTCATAAGTTAATCACCTGTGGTTGGAAACGTGCGTTATTACCAATTTTTTTTTTAACTATTATTTACTCTTATCACTAAACATCTCTATATACACATCTTCGTCACATGGTTGACTGTTTCCTTTGAAAAATTCCTAAAGGGAAAATCATTGTGGAAAATAGGATGTGTCTTTTAAAATCTGATTCATATTAATAAAACGTCCTGTACCAATTTACATCTCGCCTACATGTCTGAGGTAGGACGACTCTCCAGACCTCCAGCACTAGTCATTGTCACTCCTTTTATTTTGCCGGTATGGATGGCAGAAAATGATATTTCACTGTGGTTTCAATTTGTAAGTCTTTGATCATTAGTGAAGTTGACCATGTTTTTATATCTTTGTTACTGTATGTAACGTATGAATTATCTACTTATGTTCTTTGCCCATTTTATCGAAGTATTCTCTCTTTTTTTCTTATTTTCTTACTGTTTAGTGAAAGCCCTTCATATATTAAGGCTGTTAACCTGAACATCTATGTCAAACTTCTTTTTTCTCACTTAGTTCTTTGTGTTTTTTGCCACAGACAGTTTTTGTTTTTATATCTCCGTATCAGCCCTAGGTAACACAAAGTCAAGTACCAGGGGCTTAAACCAGAAAACAGTAATTTTTTAATTAACCTGAAACCCAGAAGGACTTGGTCCCAGAGTCAGTGTGAAGGTTCAGAGGTATCCCCCAACTCTACGTCCATCCCTCAGATTTGCATCCACAATGGGCTAACAGGTCTCTCCCGTAACAGGTGAATATATATATACCACGCCTCCAATTCTTACATCCTCGTCTTCCGATTAGGGAGGCAGAGGACGGGGACAAAACATGTTTTTTCATCTCACGGCCCCGTTGTCTCATCAGGAAGGAAAATCCTTCCCAGTAGGCCCAGCAGATTTTTATTTACATCTCACTGGTAACCAGGAGTGTCTGCCAGAATAGTCAGACCTGTCAATCATTTCCTCCATGACTCGTGGCTTGCTACCACATCACCGAAGGCCCTTCCCACCCCAATAATCCTTTTAAAATGAACTCCAGTCTTATCCTCTTGAACTTTCGGGTTCTTTGTTGGTTTCATTTTGTTAATTTCCAAATCTTTGACCTATCTGGAATTCATTTTTGGGTGTGGTTGAAATTACTTTTTTCCCCTTAAGGATATTCAGTGATGCCAATAACTTTTATTAAATAATCACTACTTTCCCCCACTGCACTGAAATACTGTCTTTATTATATACCAAACTTCCCTATATTCATGGTTCAATCTCCATTACCTATCTCCTCTTGCTTCCTACACAACTTTTAATCACTATAGTTTTATGGGTCATTTTTATGTCAGGCAGAACAAGTTAACCTTTTTTCTTTCTTTCTTTCTTCTTCTTTTTTTCTTTCTTTTTTTTTTTTGCTATTCTCCATCTGCTCATTCTTCTAGATAAACTTTACAATAAGTTTAACTGGTCATCTCCCCCATCCAGCAAATGTTATCTGTTGGCATTTTAGTTGGAATGACATTAGAATTGCAGACTTAAAAAATAAATAAATAAAATAAAATTACAGATTACTTTTAGGAGACTTCACATCTTTACCAATAGTCCTTCCTCCCAGGCACATGGAGTGTGCCTCTCCATTTTTCAAGGCTCCTTTCATGTCCTTTAGCGAGGTTTTATAGTTTCTTCAGAAATATCCATTTTTGTCAAGTTTATTTGTAAGTATTTTATTTTTTATGCCAATTGTGAATGGATTTTTTATGCCAAAAGAAAAGCCAAGGAAGGACCATTGTTGCATTTCTTAAACATAACTTACTTGGTTATGATGATTTTAAAATATTGTATGACTCAATTTGATAATACTTTATTTAGCATTTATTCCCAAGAGAGTTTGAGCTATTGTATTTTTTTTATCCTTTGAAGGATTTTTTTTAAGGTCATATATTTTTTTTTTGAGAGATAAAGCATGCATGCGAGGTGTGAGCTAGCAAGCAGGGAAGGGGAAGAGAAGAGGGGGAGAGAGAATCCTAAGCAGGCTTTATACTGTCAGTGCAGAGCCCCAGGTGGGGCTTAAGCCCATATGCCAGGAGATTATGATATTTAACCAACTGAAACACCCGGGCACCCCAAAGCACAGCCTTTGAAGGATTTTTATAACAAAATTTGCAAAGTTTATAAATGAATTAGGGAACTTGCAATTTTTACCTTACTCTAAAGCCTGTTATCCAATATAGTAGCCAACAACCGTGTGTGACAATTGAGTACTAGAAATGTGGTTACTGCTGGGGCCCCTGAGTGGCTCAGTTAGTGAAGCATCTGACTCTTGATTTCGGCTCATGTTATGATCTCATGGTTTGTGAGATCAAGCTCTGCGTTGGTCGCTGAACTGACAGAATGGACTCTGCTTGGGATTCTCTCTCTCCCTCACTCTCTACGATTGCCTGCACTCACGCTCTCTCTCAAAATAAATAAACATTAAAAAAAAGAAAGAAAGAAATGTGGCTCCTGTAACTGAGAAACTAAATTTCTAATTTAATTTAACTTATATTTAAATTTTAAAACCAATCTTTGGGGCACCTGGGTGGCTTAGTCCGTTGAGTGCCAACTTTGGATCAGGTCATGATCTCATGGTTCATGGGTTCAAGCCCCACATCAGGCTCTCCCCTCTCAGCACAGAGCCTGCTTTAGATCCTCTGTGCCCCTCTCTCTCTGTGCCTCCCCAATTCACGCTCTCTTCCTGTCAAAAATGAATAAACATTAAAAAAAACTTTTTTAACCAATCTTTGATTCAGTTACTAGAAAAACTTTTAGTATGTTTGCAATAATATTGGCATGTGAATCTATTTTTCAACTCTAAACTTCATAAAATCTAAATCTTCAGAGACAGATATTTCTGATGAAAATTTAGTGCCTGAACTGAGGTGTGTTCTAAGTGTAAAGTACACCCTGGAGTTCAAGGAGTGTGAAAAAATAGTGTAAAATATCCGATTAATAATTTGTATTAAATATATTTTGAAATGATATTTTTCACATACTGATTACACATGCTATTAAAATTAATTCCACCTTTTTCTTTTTACTTTTTAATGTGGTTACTAGAAAATTTTTAATTCTTTATGAGGCTCACATTATATTTCTATTGGACTACACTGCTCTAGACTTTTATTTTTATTTTTTAAATTTATTTATTTAGAGAGACAAAGAGAGACAGTGAGCATGAGTGGGGGAGGGGCAGAGAAAGAGAGAGAGAGAGAGAATCCCAGGTAGGCTCTGCATTCCACACTGAGCCCGACATGGGGCTCAATCTCATGAAACATGAGATCATGACCTGAGCCGAAATCAAGAGTTGGACGCTTAACCAGCTAAGCCACCCAGGCACCCCTAGATTTTTATATAACAGCAATTATCTGAGACCTAACACTTGCTAGAACTACACTTGTTTTTTTCAGCTGCATATTGTCCCATCAAATGGATGAACTAAATGTGGTGAACCAACTGTTATTGTTGAATATTTTAGGTTATTTTTTCCTTTCTTTTTTTTCTACCTTTCTTCCTTTCAACAATTATAAACAATTTTGTGTTTAGCAAGTTTGTGGCTGTATCTTTGTATAAGAGAATGACATGATCAGATTTCTTTTTGGAAGTCACTTTGGTCATATGGTAGCACACAGGATGGCTGAGGTCAGGCATGGATTCAGTCAGGTGGGAAGCCATTCAAAGTTCTGGGGAGATGTAGCCAGTGGAAATGGGAAGAAAGGGACAGTTTCCAGAAATATTTAGGACATAGAGCCAATCGGACTTAGAACATATTGGATACCAGAATCATGGCAAGGAAATCATCAAGGAGCACTCCTAGGGGGTTTTTTTTGGTCAACCAGACATTGGTAGACAGTCACTGAGTCGGGAATTCTAAAGAAGGATTCGTTTGGGGGAATAAAATCTTGAGTTCAGTTTTGGAATGGTGACTTAACATGCTCTTGAGGGATCCAAGCAGGGATGTGAAATAGACAGGCCTAGAGCAAGAGAAGAAGAGAAGACAGAGACAAAATTTGGGAGTCATTGGTATACAGGCAATATTGGAGGGCTGAATAGGCCTGAATACCTTCTGGGGAGGGAATGTAGATTGGGAGATCTGTGTGTTGGGAGGGACTTAGGGGACAGGTGACGAAGAGCAAGCCTTGAGGAACATCAATATTTAAAGCCAGAAAGAGAAGGAGGAGGTAGGGATGGAAACTGAGAGGGGCCAGAGGTGTGGAAACAAAGCCAGGATTGTGTGCTCTGGATGGTTACCTCCCAAGGAAATGGAGAATTTTAGGGAGAGATTACCAACAATTGCTGAGAGGTTGATTGAGATGAGCTAAAAAAAAAAAAAAATCTCACTAATAATCAGGAAATACAAATTAAAACAATAAGATACCACTGTTTACCCACCAGATGGTTAAGATTTTCAAGATTAATAATATCCCGTGTGGGCAAAGATGGGGGAAGGGTTAATCTCACAGCCTGCTGGTAGAAATGAAAAGATACCAAGTTTTTGTGTTGTCTTGGCAGTATCTATCAAAATATAAGCTATGTGCACTCTTTAACCCGGCAATTTCAACTCTAGGTATCATCCCAGGGAGATACCCCCTCACGTGTAAGAGGTTCTGGTTACAATACTGTTCACTGCCCCACTGTGTGTAAAACTGAAAAGCTATTAAAATCATAAATGTCCTAAAAAAAAAATGTCCTTTGGTGGAGAGAAAACAATGACACACATACTATTGAATACCAGGCAGCAGTTTAAGAGAATAACGTAAATTTATTTTTTAATGTTTATTTACTTCTGAGAGACAGAGAGAGCACGAGCTGGGGAGGAGCAGAGTGGGGCCGGGTGGACAGAGGATCTGAAGCAGGCCCTGTGCTCACAGCAGACAGCCTGACACGGGGCTCAAACTCCCAAACCGTGAGATCACCATCTGAGCCAAAGTCAGATGCTTAACTGACTGAACCACTCAGGCACCCCAAGAATAATGTAAATTTATATATACTTAAATGGAAAGCTCCCCAAGACACTGTACAATGAAAAAAATCATGGAAAAATATATGTAATAAAATACAATCGGTATATGTTTAAAAACCTCCATATTGCACATTTAGATTTATATGTGTATAAATGCATGGAGAAAGATCTGGAAGGATGTCTGGCAAGCTGTTAACAATGATTAATCTCGAAAGTGCTTTAGGGTAAGTAAGGAAGGGTGAAGGAAGGTTTACTTTTACTTTGGAATGGTTTGCATTAAAAAAGTTTTTTGCGGTGTTTATTTTTCAGGGACGGAGCATGAGCAGAGGAGGGGCAGAGAGAGAGGGAGACACAAGATCTGAAGCAGGCTCCAGGCTCTGATCCATCAGCCCAGAGCCCAACATGGGGCTCGAACCCATGAACTGTGAGATCATGACCTGAGCTGAAGTCAGACGCTGAGCTGACGTCAGACCCTTAACCTACTGAGCCACCCAGATGCCCCTGGTTTGAATTTTTAAAACAAAAAAGTATTCATGAGTTGTTTAAGTTTCTGTGTTTTCATGCTCATGGCATTCAGAAACAAGGGTTAATTGTTGGTGATGAGTTTTATGTAGGTCATATCCAGGGATAAGCTGATGGGGATGGAAATCCTATTGGAGAGGTTTTCCTGTTTACTTATGTACTGTTATTCCACCACTGCCCCATTAGATCTATGACAGCTGTGTCTGAGCCAGGCTCTTGGGGGGGTGGGGAGTGGGTGGGAATGGATGGAAAGACTATGAGTTTGAGGTGTGAGAAGACTTGGATGGTGATCCAGGTACCACCATGTACTAGCTGCAGCCTTTTCTTATCTGTCTGTTTCATGTCTGTTTCATGGGAGCATTCACTGAGTTTTGTAAGGATTAAATGAGATTATATTATATCACAAACACCACTCAGGAGGTCACTAATATTAACACTAGAACCTGGGGCCCAAAAGCTCACTTATTGTCCTGCATCTTGAAATGACCTCTCCAAGGGCTCATCCCAAGCAGCCATGGCACCCTCGTGACCTGGTTTCACCACAGGGATGCTTCCCCTCAGCAGCCTTCCTTAGCCGACTGTAGTGGCACCTTGAGTAGCTGGGCTGGAAGGACGCTCAAGGCCAGCGGGCAAGTGCATCACCTTCCATCAGCGGTGTCTGAGGTGGAAGACACACAGACGGACCACACATGTGCCTCTTAGATATCCCAGGCAGAAGAGGCAAAGGCTGTGCCTCTGCCCCCTTTGCCAGGAATTCGATCACTTATTTCTCTTTCTTTTTACCTCTATACCTTTCTTTTTACTATCAACTGGTTCTATCTAAACTTTTTTTTTATGTTTATTTATTGGGGCACCTGAGTGGCTCAGTTGGTTAAGCATCTGATTTCAGCTCAGGTCATGATCTCACTGCCCAGTCCATGGGTTCAAGCCCAGCGTCAGGCTCTGTGCTGATAGCTCAGAGCCTGGAGCCTGCTTCGGATTCTGTGTCTCCCTCTCTTTCTGCGTTCCCCCCCACCCCCCCATCTCATGTTCTGTCTCTCTGTCTCGAGATGTGTATGTCAAGAGAGAGAAAGAGAGAGAGAGAGGGAGGGAGAGAACAAGAGGAGGAGAAGCACAGAGAGAGGAGAGAATCCCAAGGAGAATCCCAAGGAGGCTCTGCACTGTCAGTGCAGATCCTGATGCAGGGCTCGAACTCACAAACCACGAGATCATGACCTGAGCTGAAATCAAGAGTCGGATGCTTAACCAACTAAGCCACCCAGGCACCCCTATTTAATATTTTCTAAAGGGTTATCCCCCAAGGATATTTGTGTGTGTGAAGGGCTTCTTGAGAAGAGAAAGGCCTTCAAAATCCCCCAAAGATGAATCTTTAATGATGAATTTGAACACAGTGAAAGGTAGTCATTGAACTAATTTTGGGGCCAGAGTTTTATCTCTAACCTTTTTTTTTTTAATGTTTACTTATTTATTTTGAGAGAGAGAGTGGGGAGGGGCAGAGAGAGAGAAAGAGAGAGGGAAAGAGAAAGAATGCTTAAGCAGACTCCACATTGTCACTGCAGAGCCCAATGCGGGGCTCAAACCCACGAACCATAAGATCATATCAAGCTGAAATCAAGATTTGGATGCTTAACTGATTGAGCCACCCAGGTACCCCATCCCTAACTTTTAAATCACATCTCAGAGGTAGCTTCCTTTCCTGCTCCTTCTAAAGTCAAAAGGACACTGGAGTAGTCGCGGATTCCTAGCAGTCCATGAGCATCCTCACAGGCTGGACCTGCTTTAGGTCACAGGGCAAGCCCGGCCTGAATGTGGGAAACCCAGATGGATGTGGATCCTTATGAGAAAAGCCTTCTGGGGCTGCTGGCTTCTCACTTCATTTTTCTCAAACGTCCATCTCTTCCCTACTTAACAAACAAGGCAGCGTCTGGGACATCAGAGGGCTTGTGTGCGTGCTCACCAATGGTGAGAGTGATGGCGGCTGTTAGAGGGGCCCAGCACCCCCAAGGGACGTGAGCCATTTCTCTTGACTCACATACATAAAATAATCCTCCTTACACACCGTCCTTCTCGTAATTATCTCTTCATTTTGAAACTGACTTTCCTGGAAGGATGGCCGTCCATTAACAATTGGGGCGCCCGGGTGTCTCAGTTGGTTGAGTGTCCAACTTCAGCTCAGGTCATGATCTCACAGTTCGTGGGTTCGAGCCCTGTATCGGGCTCTGTGCTGACAGCTAGCTCAGAGCCTAGTGCCTCCTTCAGATTCTGTGTTTCCCTCTCTCTCTGTCCCTCCCCTGTTCATGCTCTGTCTCTCTCTATCTCTCAAAAAAATAAATAAATGTAAAAAAATTTTTTAGATAAAAAAATAAATAAAAATAAAAATAATGACTGTATATTATTTAAAAAATAGAGGGTTTTTTTTTTCATTTTGGGGGAAAGGAGCAGACCTTCTAAAGGCCTTCTCTGCCTTCATCTTTTATAGCTGAGTTATTTCCTGTTCAGTTGAGCTTACTGGATGACTAGATAGAGTTTAAGGGTATTTGTCCTCTTATCCAGCACATTTGGTCTGATTAATCCACTGGCATACAATGCAAACAACTTTGCCTACATTGTTTGAAAGTCTTCGGAGTTAGGAGCCATGAAAACTGAGCAGCAAGAGAGCAACAAATGGACCCCAAAAGCTGGAGAAGAAGGCATTTTTCATTTGTTTGGAAGTATAACTATCTCATTCTATTTGTCCTAAGTTGCCCTATGTCTTCATGTTTTGTTGTTTCTTAGCATCTTTATTGGTTTTCTACCACTGCACAATAACTTATCACAAGTTTTGTGGCTTAAACAACAACCATTGATGATCTCAAAGTCTCTGTGGGTCGGGCGTCTGGGCATGGCTTTGCCGGGTCCTTTGCTCAGGGGCAAAAAAGGCTGCAAAGCAGCCAGAGCTGGGATCTTATCTGAAAGTCAGTATCTTCTTCCAAGCTTATGTGATCAATGGAAGAATTCAGTTCCTTGCAGCTGCTTCTTAAAGACCAGTAGGATCTTCTCTGATCTCACACTGTCTAAGCCTCACCTGCTTAGGTCAGGCCCACCCAGGATGAGCTTCCCTCTGATTAACTCAAAATCAACTGATCAGGGATTTGAATTACAACTGCAAAAATCTCCTCACCTTTGCCATATAATGTAACCTTTCAAAGGAGTGGTGGACACTATATTCACACTACCCACCCACACACGAGGGGAAACAATTATATAAGGGTCATTGGAGGTCATCTTAAAACTTTGCCTATCACATCATAATTTTACATTGAGCCTTCATAGATAAATGATAAATCACAAGTAAGCAAAAATAAAAATTAAACGACCGGAAATGCTACCATCTAGAGATAACATCTCTTAATGTGTTGATTTAGCCCTCCATACTGTTCCCTATGACTATGTATTTTGTGAATGGGATTGTGGCACACATACTGTTCTGTTCCTGACTTTTTTCCACTCTGACATGTCTTGAAAATATCTTTCTCTCTCCACGCATAACTATCTATTGCATCTACACTAAGGGCTGTAGTAGTACACTCCAATTTATGAAACTACTATAATTTATTTGAGTAGTCCACTATTTGGGGCAGGGTAGGTTAAATAAACTATTCTTGAACAGCTTTAGATTTACAAGACAATTGCAAATATACAGAGTAAATAGTTTATAGTATGGAGAGTTCCATATTCCTCATGCCAACTGTTATTAACATATTACCTGTTATTAACATATTACCTTAGTATGGTGCATTTTTCAAAATTAATGAATGTCCATTGATACATCATTATTAACTAAACTCCACATTATTCAAATTTCCTTGGTTTTTATATAATATCCTTCTTCTGTACCAGGATCCCATTCAGGACACCATATTACATTTATTGTCATGTCTCCTTAGTCTCCTCTTGGCCTGACAGTTCTCAGACTTTCCTTATTTTTGATGATCCTGACAGTTTTGAGGAGTCCTAATTGGGTCTTTTGTAGAATACCTCTCAACTGGGATTTATGTGATGGTTTTCTTTCTTTTTTTAATTTATTTTTTTAAATTTAAAAAATGTTTATTTTTGAGAGAGAGCCTGAGCAGGGTAGGGGCAGAGAGAGAGAGAGAGAGAGAGAGAGAGACACAGAATCAGAAGCATGCTCCAGGTTCCAAGTGGTCAGCACAGAGCCCAATGTGGGGCTCGAATGCACAAACCATGGCATCATGAGCTGAACTGAAGTCAGATGCTTAACCTACTGAGCCACCCAGATACCCCTATGTGATGTTTTTCTCATGATCAGACTGAGGTTATATTTTGGGGAGGAAGATCATGAAAGTAGACTGCCATTTTTTTTAATGTTTTTTTTTAATTTATTTTTGAGAGACAGAAAGAGACAGTGCAAGCAGGGGAGGGTCAGAGAGAGAGAGAGAGGGAGATACAGAATCTGAAGCAGGCTCCAGGCTCTGAGGTGTCAGCACAGAGCCCGATGCGGGGCTCGAACCCACCAACTGTTAGATCATAACCTGAGCCGAAGTTGGACACTTAACTGACTGAGCCACCCAGGCGCCCCAACTGCCATTTTCATCACATCGTATCAAGGGTACATACTATCCCCATGACTCATCACTACTGATGCTGACCTTGGTCATCTGGCTCGGGAAGTGTTTGTCATGCTTTTCCACTGTAAAGTTACTCCCCCTTTCCCCTTTTTCCATGCTGTACTCTTTGGAAGAAAGTCACTATGTGAAGCCCACGCTTCTGGAGTAAGGAGTTTGTTCCCCCTCCTTGAGGACAAAGTATCTACACGAATTATTTGAAATTTTTCCACGTGGGAGATCTGTATCTTCTCCTCCATCTATTTATTCAGCCCTTAATATCAGTAGGAACTGGTGGCTATTTATTGTATACTTTAGGTTATAATCCAATACTACTTCATTTTGTTCCTCAAATTGTTCCACTTTTAGCCATTGGCAGCTCTTTCATTTGGCTCCTGTGACTCTTTGACAGACCGCTAGCATTGTGAGTATAGTCTTTGTTTCTTTCTTTGAGCACTTCCTTACTTTCTGGCCTTATAAGATGCTTCTAGCTTACCTTGTATATTTCCTTCCCCAGTCCCAGAATTAGCTGTGTACTAATGTTGGGCTCTTAGGTCATTTCCAGGATTTCTTTTTTAACAATTTCTAAACAAGACTGCCATGAACATCCTTGAAAATATGTAAATGAGTATATTTAAATGATGATTTAGTTTGTGGTTTTTTTAATTTTTTATGTTTATTTATTATTGATACAGAGAGAAACAGAGCATGAGTGGGGGAGGGGCAGAGAGAGAGGGAGACACAGAATCCCAAGCAGGCTCCAGGCTCTGAGCTGTCAGCACAGTCAGAGGCGGGGTTGGAACTCACGAACTGCAAGATCATGACCTGAGCCGAAGTCGAAAGCTTGACTGACTGAGCCACCCAGGCACCCCTCTGATGATTTAGTTTGAATTATAAAAAGGCAGATCTAGAACATATATATGTGTGTGTGTGTGTGTTTTAGAGAGAGAGAGCACATGCATGTGCATGTGTGTGGGAGTGTGAGAGAGAGAGAGGGAGAGAAGCCCCAGGCGCTCTGCACTGACAGCACAGAGCTCGACGTGGGGCTCGAGCCCACGCACCATGAGATCATAACCTGAGCCAAAATCAAGAGCTGGATGCTCAACCAACTGAGCCACCCAGATACCCCAGAACTAGAACTTCTATAAATCCGGTGAAAGGATTTTGACCAAACCTCCCTCTCTGTAGCCACTAACGAAAAATAGTCTGGCAGTTGCTATAAAGTTAAATGCACATTTTTCCTATGACTGGCGATTCTGCTTGCATATACTTACCCAAGAGATATAAAAATATGTCCGCCAAAAACACCAGCACCAAATATTCATAATAGCTTTATTTATCGAAGCCAAAAACTGGGACAGTCCCAATGTCCACCAACAGATGAACATATAAACAAATTGTGGTAAATCCAGATCATGAAATGGTATGACTCAGCAATGGAAAGAAAGGAACTATTGATGTGCATAACAATATAGAACCATCTGAAAAATAGGCTAAGTAGAAAAAGCCAGACACAAAAGAGTACATCCAATATGGTTTCCATTTACATAAAATCCTACAACAATTAAAACTAACAAATAGGAATAGAAAACTAACTAGTACCTGGGGAAGGATTAGGTGGGTGGGGGAGACCGGCTGCAAAGGGACTCAAGGGTGGGTGATGGGGATGTTCTCTATCCTGAATGTACTAGTGGAGCCCAGGGTTATACATTTGTCAGAACTCTTTGAACTATGCACTTAAAATGGGTGCATTTTATTGCATCTAAATTACACCCCAATAACATCAATTTAAAGAAAACTGGGGCACCTGGGTGGCTCAGTTGGTTAAGTGTCCAACTCTTGATTTCACTCAGGTCAGGGTCTCACCGTTTGCGGGTTCAAGGCCAACATCAGGCTCTGAGCTGACGGCGCAAATCCTGCTTGGAATTCTTCCCTCACTCTTCCGCTCCCACCCCCTGCTCGCATGCTCGCTCGCTCTCTCTCTCAAAACAAACAAACAAACAAACTTAAAAAAAGAAGAAGAAAACAAAACTGAGTCCAGATTGCAGAAAGAACCCTGAGGAGAAGGGAGTAGGCCGGGAGGGATCCGCCCACTGGAGGCGGGGCCTCCTTAGGGAAGGGGGTGGGGCCTCTGCTCCCTCTCTCACTCCCCCCACCCTTACCCATCCACAGATTCTAATTCTGAATCTGGGATATGCCCTCCCCACTCCTCAACTTACTCCTGGAGGACAGAAGGGATCTCTCGGGCTGAATCAGTCCAGCTGCAGGGCCCCGGCTTGGAGAGAATGAGGTTGCAGGCACAAAGGGTACCCCCACACCCAGCACGCCCTGAGGCTGGAGATGCTTTGCCACATATCTGCTTGTTGGGGGGCAGGAAGTGTGCCGTGAAGTGTTGGGGCCTGGGCAACTTTGCCACAGAGCACTCCCTGGCAGAACTTGGCAAAAGCGTGAGTACTTCGGCACGGGTGCAAATGGACAGAAGTTTACACGAGGCAACTTAAGGCGGGCTGCTGGCCAAGGGGTGAGCCTCACGTCCTGGCAGGACCAGCAGAGACATGATGCCTCAAAGAGGAGGCAGCACTGAGGGACAGGGAGGACAGCAGGCACAGGTTACATGGCAGGAAGGGCTCTTGGAGGCTGTCAGATGACTTGGATTTGAGGACTCTGGTCTCAGGGACATGACTGAGTGTCCCCCTCCACCTAAGGGCAAAGGCGGTAAAGGATGACCAGGACCGCCTTATTCGGAAACTTCGAGGGGAACCTGAGTAGTGTGCGAGAGTGAGACATTTAGAAAATACCAGATCTGCTGCCAGTCAAGCAGAGTTTTGAGATTTGAGGTTTTTATGCAACGAAGCTCACTCATTCCTGCGTGAACCTTTGTTGAGGGCCCTCCGTGAGTCAGACGCTATTAGTCACTGGGGATAAAGCAGGGGCACACAGAAAAAGCCCTGCTGTCATGGGACTCCTCTTCCATGACAGCTCCATGCTGTCATGTCACCTGGAGGTGGGCTCTTTGGAAGATGACAAGGAAGGGTGAAGGGAACAGGAAAGCTACATCAGTGGGGCTGGTCGGATCCCGTGGACCAAGTGACACTTGAGGCCTGCAGCTTTGTTCCCAGGGGCTGGGGCCCGGAGCACACTGGTTCCTGAGTAAGTTCCGGCAGGGCAATTCCTGGGCCAAAGAGCATAATAATTTCAAGGCTTTTATAATACTGCTAAATTATTCTCCAGGAAGTTTCCTAGATTGCCTTTTTAAATAATTTTTAATGTGTATTTATCTTGAGAGAGAGAGAGAGAGAGAGCACAACCAGGGGAGGGGCAGAGAGAGAGGGAGAGAGAGAATCCCAAGCAGGCTCCATGCTATCGGTGTAGAGCCTGATGCCAGGCTTAATCCCACAGACCTTGACATCATGCCCTTAGGCAGTATCAAGAGTCAGATGCTTACCAGACTGAGCCACCCAGGTGCTCTAGGTTGACTTTTTTAAAATTTATTTTGGGAGGGGCTCAGCTCAGGTCATGATCTTGTAGTTTGTGGGTTCAAGCCCTGCTTTGGACTCTGTGCTGACAGCTCAGAGCCTGATTCCTCCTTTGGATTCTGTGTCTCCCTCTCTCTGCCCCTCCCCTGCTCATGCTTTGTCTCTCTCTGTCTCTCAAAAATAAACATTTTTTTTAAATTCTTTAAAAAATAAAAATTTATTTTGAGAGAGAGAGAGGGAAAGACAGCACAATTGGAGGAGTAGGAGATGGAGTGGGAGGGAGAGAATATTAAGGAGGCTCACGCTCAGCTCAGAGCCTGATGTGGGGCTTGATTCCAAGACCCTGAGATCATGACCTGAGCCAAAATCAAGAGTCCGAGGCTTAATTGATTGAGCCACCTAGGCGTCCCTAGATTGCCTTTTTTAAAGAAAGAGGAGTGCTTCTGAGAGTTTAAAGAGTATGTGTGTGTGTGTGTATGTGGTGGGGCAATGTCTCCTTTCCCAAATGCCATCTCAGAAGGGACAGTTCAAGTCCATGTCCCACTCACATCAGACCTAAGATTTTAGGAGCTAAACATCCGAGTAATTGAAACACCAGTCACAAAGACCTACATTTCTGTCCCATCTCTGCCACTCATCGGCTCTGGCTCACCTTTGGACAACTTTGCCTACAACGCTGTGAGCCTCAGTTTTCTCACCTGCAGAATGGGCCTCTAAAATGTTTAGCTCAGAGCATTGCATGAGGGTCAAACAAGGCACGCTGCAGAGCACCCAATACCTGGTAAGTGGCTCTGATTTTCTTTTTGCAAAGTTAGCTGTACGCGGGGCCAGGAGCAGCCCCTGGCACAGGGCAGCCTGCTCCCTCGTGGATAGAGACGGTGTGGCCTGCTCCGTGCCTGCTTCCAGACATCAGGTCTATCACTGAAGGTCAAATGTTGCCCGCAGAGGTTTTCTGTCTGACGAAGGCTTCTCACCCAGGGATGAGCTAGCCCAACCTTAAAAGACCCCCACATGATGTGTTTATCTGTGTGCATGTCTGTGTATTTTTTTTTCCTAGAAAGGAACAAGGATTTTCCCACACTCCCCTAAGCAAAACCAGCTGAGCAAAGTTAACTCAAACTTCTCAAAAACAATTCACCTCTGCACTTAGACCAGATACAGAATGTTTCAACTCTGAAAGTCTATTTGGGGGGGGGGGTGTCTCTGAAAACCCACAAGTGATTTGGAACAAGGGCAGAGGGAAATTCTCATTTCAACCTCCAGACGTGGCAAGTTTTCATTGTTTACTTGCATCTGTTTTTTTTTTTTAACCCCAAATGCAGAGACAGCCATTATTTTACTTGGGACGCAGAGATGAAATGCCGTGCCTCTGTTTCCTCAGGTACTTTGCGTTGTGACACCAACTTCTCACACCTGCTCACGTCTCTAATTGTCCCAAGGTCTCTGGACTCAGCAGTCACATCTCAGAGGTTTCTTAAACTTCATATGGAAAAATCTACCTCTCCCTCCTCCTCCCTCCTCCTCCTCCCCCACCTCAGCGTGAGGCGTCCGGCAGCAGGAAACCCTAATCTGGAAAACCCTTCTCCACAGTCAGCGAATGCAACAGTTCTCAAACACTGATCTGTGAACCAAGTTTTCATGCCTCCCTGCTGAGGTAACAAAAACAAGAACAATACAGAGAGGTTTTTGTAACGCTAAGTGTATTCGTGTTTAACTCTTACATCCTGTCCTCTTTGCTTTTTGTTTTATTTTTTAAAATTTTTAAAAATGTTTTTACTTATTTTTGAGAGACAGAGAGAGACAGTGCGAGCAGGGGAGGGTCAGAGAGAGAGGGAGACACAGAATCCGAAGCAGGCTCCAGGCTCTGAGCTGTCAGCACAGAGCCCGACTCGGGGCTCAATCCCATGAACTGTGAGATCATGACCTGAGCCGAAGTCGGACGATTAACTGACTGAGCCACCCAGGCGCCCCTACATTTTGTTTTCAAATATTCTTTTACAAAACTTTGTGAAAATAGATGGAGGTTAGTTGCGTTGTTGTTTTTTTTATACTGTTATACTTGGCAAAATTAAAAATATATTTTGAGGTTTTCCTAGTCTACAAGCTGCAAGAGTCTAGGAGCCTCCTGGGGAAGGAGGAGCCTCGCGCATGAACTCCCGGAGACGCATAGGAACTGGCACCTCCTCCTTGCTGGGATCACACAAGCCACTCATTCACCCTTGTGACAGCACCGTGGTGAGCGTGATGGCATTTTCATGTGATGATTTAGGAAAATGAGGCTTCTTGAGGGGAACGTGACTTGCCCAAGACCACACAGCCAGGGAGGGGCGGGCGAAACGCTGGGATGTAAACCCAGACTGCCTGCGTGGCTCCTTCACCTTACAACGTCTCTTCCCACGTTCCCTCATGCGATGGTAGATTCAGAAAAACATGTAAAATTGATGTCAGTGGTGAGCCTTATTCAGAAGCCTCTGTAAATAAACACATTCATAGATCAGAAAGAAATCCTTCCATCTACAATCAGGGAGAGAAAGAGAAATGTACTACGGTACACTGTGTTCGATGCACTTTCAATAAACACAACGGCTGAAATGATGAAAGTGTTAAGTGCCCAACAGCCAGGGACAAGCTGATTCATAATGCGAAGGGCCAGGGGCGGGTCCTGAGCACATTAACTGCCCTTTTCAGACACCGAGTCCTCAGGACAGGATCTGGACACGGCAGAGGCTGCCTCATTACCAGACAAATGTAAAGAAAGTGACAGTCTAGGGAAAAACAAGAGTGATTAAGGGATGGAAGAATCCATGAGTAAAGATGAAGAAATAATTATACAGCTTAGCTAACTCATAAATCAAGGACGATCATTCCATCTCCAAACACCAGCAAGGTGAAAAGAACCAAAGCGAAGAGGGGCGATTTAATGTACATTTAAAGATGAAACAGTGACTGGAACTAAGAGAGTACTAAAAGCCCAATGTCAGGGACAAGCAGACTCCCAAGGGGAAGCAGCCAGAACCCTGTGGGGTAGAGACACCGAGGAGATTGGACAAAAATGTCAGAAGAGCCCAGGAGAGCCGCGGTGGAGGGCAGCCCTGCTCTGGGCCCCGCGGCAGAATTATCTGTGACCTGAGTCTTTTCCCCGTGTCTTCCGCACCTTCTCTCCCTCCTCCTTCTCCCCAGGAAGGTAGGATGACAATCCGAGGAGGAAAACAGTGTCAACAAATGTCACAAGGTGTCATAACACAAGCCCGGCTAGGTTTGATTTGGGGCCGTGACAGAGGAGCACTAATTATCCCCGAGAAGCGAGTCCCGCTGCAGAATGATCTTGGGGACAGAGCCCTTGAGCCCTGTGGGGGATCGGGTGACCCGGGCTTATTTATCCAAAACCAGCTGTCACAGGATTAACGACCAGCTCGAGGGGTTCCCCATCACTACAGGCAGAGGAAGATGAGATTGGGGCAGACTTTTGGGCTCAAGCAGCCTCTGGAAACTTTTGCCTGTGCATTTTTTCTAAACCCCCTAAAACTGCCTTAGAAATGCCTGGGTCCTGATACCCAGGAGAGGATAGAAGACTGAGGTCTTGGTCTGCTTTCACTGGGATCAAATCATGTGGCCCAGCCTGTGAAGAAGAGGTCCTAATCCTGAAATTCCACACTGAGGAAAACAGGACAGGTGGTGTAGGAGGTCAAAGGTGGAAATGTGGATTTGAAGAAGAGTCTAGAACTTGGAGATGTGAAGGGAGCGGGTGAAGGGTAGCTCCTTGTGAATGCACTGAGCTCAGGGCCGGAGGAGAGATGGACAAAAAGCAACAGAGGTGGAAAGCAGAGGAGCTCAGTGGAGGTTGTGTTACAAGCCTGTGGGGACCGAATTTCAAGTTTCTTGCGTTGTCACTGTTGGTTCACAAAGGTTTATCATCACTGAGCAGCTAAATAAACATAAAAACAATGGGAAGATAGAAAGGCTCAAAGAATAATGGGAGGCCTAGAGCGAGCTAGGAGCTAAATGAGGCCACGTGGCATAAGTGGAAGCATACTGAGGGCAGGGAATCCAACTGCAAAGTCTGGGAATTTTTTCCCCATGGAGCTCCAAGCACTTAAAGGACAACGGAGGCCGGCTAAGAGGTCAAGCATTTTAAAATAGTGACAACCCTCATGAGGAGTGTTTCAGTGTTTTTTCAGTTTCTCTCCTTGGTCTCTATGTGTCTTTTTTCCCTCATAAAAGGGGCAGTCCAAGTTTTTAGTCTGATATGCTTCTCAGAATGGCCTGTTGACTTTAAATGAGCCAAAGGGGGATGGGGCACCTGAGTGGCTCAGTCAGTAAAGCAAGCATCCGACTTGGGCTCAGGTCATGATCTCGCAGTTCACGAGTTTGAGCCCCGCGTTGGGCTCAGTGCTGACAGCTCAGGGACTGGATCCTGTTTCAGATTCTGTCTCCCTCTCTCTCTGCCCCTCCCTGGCTCGTACGTTGTCTCTCAAAAGTAAATTTAAAAAACATTTTTTTTATTTAAATGAGCAAAAGGGAAGTAATAGAATACCCTGGTTTAGAACATCATGTCCTGCCATTGATTATGTGACCAATTGGCCCGACTGGAGAGCGGCTGCACTCTGGGCTCTCAGGGGCCTGTCTCTGCATGCTTGCCTTCAAACCAGCACTCACCAAGCACAGACTGACTGAACCGGCCTCTGCAGGAGAAACAAAAATACGGAGGCCATAAGAAATGGAGGTCCTTGAAGACAGGAGGGGTGGAGTGTTTGGTTTTCTACCCCTCAGTATCTACCCCGAGGAGGAGGGACACTGCAACCCGGCATGGCCCATTTACTAGTTAGTATAAATGAAGGCTCAGATATAAGGTGAGTGTAAGGGTTTAGAGAGAAAGAGAGAGAGAGAGAGAGAGCCAGAAGACACGGGTCTGTAGAAGGGAGGGCCATCCTGGGAAAACCAGAGGAACTGAAGACAAGCTATATAACCTGGTTAACTAATTAAACATGTACACCCATGCGCGCGTGGAATTCAAAACTTACAAGGCACCTTACTGCAGCTGGGAATAAAAGATAGAAGCCCGAACTCATTGGGTTATTGTGTGCATGTGAGTGCACAGGAGGCAGACAAATGTGAACAAATATCTGCAAAACTATGTGACAATTGTTACAATAAAGTTAAAGAAAGGGATAATGGATGCAGTTTTTAAATGAACTGTGCATTAGATAACGTATTTGTAGCCAAGTTAAATATCCTGACTTTGACAATTGTATTGCAGCCCTGTAAGAGAATGTCCTGATCTCAAGAAATATACACTGACCTATTTCAGGGTTAAAAAAAAATTTTTTTTTATGGGTGCCTGGGTGGCTCACTCGATTAAGTGTCTGATTTTGGCTCAGGTCATGATTTCAGAGCTCTTGAGTTTGAGCCCCACGGCAGGCTCCATGCTGACAGCTCAGAGTCTGGAACCTGCTTTATATTCTGTGTCTCCCTCTCTGTCCCTCCACTGCTCAACTCTGTCTCTCTTTCTCAAAAATAAAATAAGCATTAAAAACTTTCTTTTTAATGTTTTTTAATGTTGATTTATTTATTTTGAAGAGGGGCAAATGAGCACAAGTGGTGAAAGGGCTAGAGAGAGGGAGAGAGAGAGTCCCAAGCAGGCTCCATGCTGTCAGCACAGAGCCCCATGCAGGGCTCAATCTCACAACTACAAAATCATGACCCGAGCTGAACCCAAGAGTCAGATACTTAACCAGCTCAGCCACCCAAGTGCCCCTAAAAAATTTTTTTTGAGGTGCATATATAAAATCTGAAGAGCACAGAGGATGGAAGACTGACCACAAGGGGAATGAAGAAAAGAAAAAGGAAGAGAGGGGAAAGAGGCTTCACCAAGGATTTGACAATTTAGTACAGTGTGGAAAACAGAGAAGGGGTTCATGAGAAGGGTTGGAGAGAGGGCATGCCAGGCACAAAGGTATGGCGCAGAAGCACGGACCATGGCTCATCTGGAAACTTTAAAGAGCGAGGCCTACTTAGAGTTTCCATTAGAGTTTCCAGCATGCGAGGAGGAATGTGGATAAACAGGGACCTGGACTCTGTGTAGGGCAGGCTCCAAAATTGGCAAGTCAAAAAAAATTCCTTGCCGACACAATTCTTATCTGCAAACCAACCACTGTCTGTCCTGGGAGACAGAGAATACGCATAAAGCTCAAGACCATTATGAAGAAACAGTTTTAAGGTCAGGTCAATCGAGCCAAGAAGTATCTGGTTGGGTAAGCTCTGTTTCACAAAAGTTTGTGAGCAACTACTCCGCAGGCGTTGTGCTGGAACCTGGGGATAGAGAGATGAAAAGACGTGGACCGCACCCTCGAGGTAGATCACAGGCTGATAGTCAAGATGGGACTGTTTGTCAGTCGGGCCTACCGTTGACCTCCAGAGGCTGTGTTTGGCCTTTACTGTGGTTGGTACTCAGGCATCAGTGCACTGGTGTTAGGGATGGAAAAGCCATTTTGTGGCCTTCTAATTTGGATATACTTAGCTACAGTGACAGTTGGAGGAATGTAAAAAAAAATTAAACTTGTCAAGAAAATTAGAGACCAATTTCATTCATTCACATAGATGCAAATATCCTAGAAACTGAGTTCAGCAATGTATAAAAAATATAATAGATCATGATCAAGCTGGGTTGATCCTAAGAATACAAGAATGACTTAACATTGGAAAAGCCATAATGTAATTCACCATATTAATGGATAATGAATGAAACTTTATGATTATCTAAACAACTGCAGACTAAAATCATTTGCTAAAATTTAGCATCAATGCATAATGGAACTTCCTACCTGGTAGAGTTTTTTTTAACCAAATAATTACAGCAAACATCATTCTTCAAACATCATTCTTCAAGGTGAAACGTTAGAATCCCTTTAAAAATCAGGAACAAGAAAAAATGTCTGCATCAATTCTTCTTTCCAGCATTGTACTTGAGGCCCTATCCAGTGCAATAAGAAAAGAAAAAAATTAAAATGTATAAGTTTGGGAAAAGAAAAAACAAGACTGACATTGTTATAGATAATATAGTTACTAGCTTACTAGTAACTAGAACTAGCTACTAGTTTACTAGAAAACACAAAAGACTTCATAGATAAATTGCTGGAATTAATTCTTAAAAGTTTAACAAGGTGGGTAGATAACATAAATCAATTGCATTTCTAAACTCCAGCAATAAACAGTTAGAAAGCATAATTTCAAAAGATGCTAACTATCAGGGTGCCTGAGTGGCTCAGTTGGTTGAGCATCTGACTCTTGGTTTCAGCTCAGGTCATGATCTCATGGTTTTATGAGTTCAAGTCCCATGTCAGTTTCTGCGCTAACAGCACAGAGCCTGCTAGGGGTTCTCTGTCTCCCTCTTTCTCTGCCCATTCACCACTCGCGCTGGCTTTGTCTCTTTTAAATGAAGAAACTTAAAAAAAATCTTTTAGAGATACTAACTATTACAGCAACCAAAATTAATGTACTTAGAAATAAACATGATGCAAGTATGGAAGACCTTTATAAAAAAATTAATGTCATTGAAAGACATTAGATAAGACTTAAATGGAGAGATGCACCATGTTCATGGATAAAAAGTCACAGTATGAAAATGATGTCTAATATCTTTCAAGTGATCTACTGAGTCATCTCAAGTCCTGATCTCAAGAGCAGTTTGCAAATAACAAGTTAATTCTAAAATTTACATAGAAGAAGGATCTAGCACTAAGATTCAAGATATCCTTGAACAAAGAGTAGGATGGAGCGACCTTTTCCACTACATGTAAAAACATAAGATAAAGCCATAGTAAATAATATAGTGTGGTATAGATACAAAGACGGACAAAGTTTCCAAGGGAATTAATGAAATACCCCAAAGTAGACCTATGGGTATATGGAAACTTGATTTATGACAGAGATAGCATAGCAGACCACCAGAGAAAGGATAAATTATCCATTAAATGGTACCCACAATTTATTGTTCATGGGTGCGGAATGGATCATACCTCACACCATAGCCAAAAATGAATTCTGTGTGAATTAAAAGCAAAACATACAAGGCAACAATTCTAATTTATTTATTTTGAGAGAGACAGAGACAGCATGAATGGGGGAGGGACAGAGAGAGAGAGAGAGAGAGAGAGAGAGAGAGAATCCAAAGCATGGAGCCTGACACACGGCTTGAACTCACGAAACTGGGAGATCATGACCTGAGCTGAAACCGAGAGTCAGATGCTTAACCAACTGAGCCACCCAGGCACTCCAGCACCTTTCAAGTTTTAGAAGAAAACATAGAATTTCTTTATGAGATCAAGAAAGAGAAGGATTTCTTATACAAGGTACAAAATGTGCTAACTATAAAATAAAAGACTGTCATCTTGGACCATATTAAAAATAAGACCTTCTTTCATCAAAATATAGCTTAAAGAAAGTGCGAAGGCAGGCCACAAACTGGGAGAGGATGTCTGTAATGCATATAACTTACCAATGAATATGTAAGAAACTTCTCCTATAGCTGTCTGCATGCTCATTTCCTCGTCTCTTTCAGAACCTTTACTCCAACGTCATGTTCTTAATAAAACCTTCCCTGACCACTGTTGAAAAAATTGCAAGCTCACCACCACCCCTGGCCCTGCCTATTGTCCTTTCCTGCCTTATTTTTAGCCATAACACTTATCATTACCATACATACTATATATGTGACTAAATAATTTGATGGCCTATCTCCCCTTCTCCTCAGCAGACTATAAACTCTGAAATAAGACCAGGAATCCTGGTCTATTTTGTTCATTGCTGTGTCCTCAGCATAGAGAAGAGAGCACAAAGCAGGTCCTCGTTAGATATGTGTTGACTAAACAAACGCTTACAACTCAATAAAAAAAATACCAACAACCCAATAGAAAAACCAGCAAAAGGCAAAAGGCACTTCAGGAAGAAAAAGAAACCCAACTTGTCAATAAACATACAAAAAGATGCTTGAATGTATGAATAATCAGGGAAATGCAAATTTAGACCAAAATGAGGTACTATTTTGCACTCGCCAGATTGGCAAACAAGAATTCTGACAATAATGGGGAAAAAAGGAGGGAGACAAACCATGAGACTGTTAAAGATAGAGAAAAAACTGAGGGTTTATGGGGGGAGGTGGCTGGGGGATGGGCTAGATGGGTGATGGGGATTAAGGAAGGCACTTGTGATGAGCACTGGGTGTTGTACATAAGTGATGAATTGCTGAATTTTACTCCTTTTTAAAATTTTCTTATGTTTTTTTAAATTTATTTTTGAGAGACAGAGAGAGACAGCACAATTAGGGGAGGGTCAGAGAGAGAGGGAGATACAGAATCTGAAGCAGGCTCCAATCTCTGAGCTAGCTATTGGCACAGAGCCTGACACGGCCCTCAAACCCATGAACCATGATATCATGACCTGAGCCGAAACCGACGCTTAACCAACTGAGCCACCCAGGCACCCCTGAATTTTACTCCTGAAAGGAATACTGCACTGCTTGTTAACCAACTAGAATTTCACTAAAATTTGAAAAGTAAAAAAAAAAAAAAAAGAATTTTGTCAATACTAAGTATCAGTAAGGATGAGGAGTACAGGAAACTCTTAATACACCTGCTTGTGGAAGTGTAAATTATTTTCCTCTTTAGAAAACAATTTGGGGTTATCTCGGAAAGGTAAACGTGCCTAGCCTACATCTCGGTTTCTCTGTTCTTAGATGTATACCCTGGAACGATGCCACTCAAAGTGCGGTCCGCAAACCGTGGTCAGTGCGTAAAGGATCAGCTAAAAGCCATCAGGAGACAGGTACAAATACGGAACATTAAGCATTAAGAAAATGTAACAGCAACTTGGTGCTGCCACCTTATATTGATTTTTCAGACATTTTTTTGTCATGGTAAAATACACATAACGTAAACCATTTTTAAGTGTACATATAGTTCAGTGGCATTAAGTATGTTTACAGTGCTGTCCAAGCATCACCACCATCCATCTCTAAAACTTTTCTGATCTTCCCGAACTGGAGTTCCATGCCCAGTAAAGAACTCCTCACTGTCCCTGCCCCCTCAGCTCCTAGCGCCCATTCCTACTTTCTGTCACTATGAACTTGACTACTCTAGGGACCTCACCCAGAGAGAGTATTTGTCCTTTTGCGGCTGGATTATTTCACTGAACATAATGTCCTCAAGGTTCACCCTTGAGCACATGTTAGGATTTCCTTCCTTTTTGAGCCTGACTCATAGTCCACGGGATGTATACACCTTTCATTTATCCACTCAGCCATCAATGAACACTTGGGTTGTTCCCACCTTTTGTCTGTTGTGAATAATGGCCATGCCATATTTATTGAAAAATGTCTGTTGGATATAATAAAATTTCATTTTCCAAGTAATCATGTTTACGGTATTGTTATGGTACCTTACATAAGTGCCCGTCTGTAGCAGATTGGGGAAAAAAATTCAGTTTACCCACAGACAGCTCAAGAAGCACAACCCTGGAGTAAAGACTTCCAAACTTTTCTAAAAAACCACAGTAAGTAGGTTCTTCCCGTCACAGCCTGGGACACACAAACGTAACTGAAACGGAAGCTTCACGGAGCAATACTTCACATGAAATGCACTAAAGTAGCTACAGCTCTCTTTCACCTAAAAAAAAATCCTGGTTGAATCTATTAAATTGATTTTGCAGCCTAGGAAAGATCATGAATCTCAGTTGGAAAACCGGTGCTCTTGAGAAATCCTTGCACATATGTATCTGGAGCCATGTGAAAGAATATTCCCAGTAGCATTATTCATAGAAACCAAAAAAAAAAAAAAAAAAAAAGATTACAGCCCAAACATCCATCAATAGGAAGCTAAACAAATAAATTGTGATATATTCACCTAATAGAATATTACAGGGGCCCAATCAATGTTTATTGAATGAATTAATAAACAGCTGTGAAAATGAGCTATTTGGATGAATCTTAGAAATACAATGTGGAGTGGACAAAGCAAATCAGAGTCAACTCTATACTTAATGAAACCATTTTTAAAAAGCTAAATAAATCAAGCAAAACCAAACACTACGTTGTTCAGGGCTGCGTCCGTGTGATGAAACGATCCTAAAAAGCCAGGGAATGATAAACACAAAATTCAGGACAATGGGTACTTCTGAGGGCAGGGGCAGAGGGTGGGACTCAGAAGGTCAAGGTAGCTAACAGAATCGGAAATGTTATTACATCGGGTAGTTTACAAATGTTCATTTTATTATTATGCTTTGTATCTAGATATACGCAGTATGTATTCTTTTATCTATCAAACATCTTCTGTAGAAACGAAATTGATAGAACTGGAGGACAGAGAATTCCACCTGTATGGAGCAAGCCGCCTCTTTCATTGATACAGCAGAATGGCAATAAAATGGGCCCCCTGAGCTTCTTCCAAGACTGTGAGAATAAAGCTGACAAGCATCTGAGGGTCAGGTTGGAAAGAAGGAGATCGGGATGAGGCACTGGCGTGCATCACTTCCCCTTACAGAGTAACTGCTCCAAGTCGCCTTACACTCACCAAGCAAACCTCCAACCTCATTGCTTCCAACAGCCACGGAATGTTCTTCTGCATCCCTGACTGTTGCTTGCTCTTAGAATTCTGGGTTGGAGAGCTCAGGGAGGCAACAGAAGACCACAAGTCCCTCAGCGTCAGGAGCCATGCCTTACGCATGCTCATATTTCTAACTTTCAACCCACTGTATGTGCAGAGTAGACACTGGGTAGTTGTTTTCCTGTATAAATGAAAGAAGCACTAGGTGAAAAGTAAATGACCATCTCAATTAAACAAAGGATGCTATGCCACTTCTGTCATTGCCAATGCATGAGATCGCTTCAGGCTATACTGACTCATTATCTACCTATGATATAGTAATGGGCATAGCTGCATAGCTTCCCAAGATATGATAGAGAAGGTAAGATGAGGTCAAAGTGGGGAAGCAGTCAGCTCTAAAACAAAAATGAGATTTCTTGGGGATTCTGAGTCTCACTGCACATATCAGTAAACTGGTGATTATCTTTTTTATCCCAACTTTAATATCTATCATGATTAATCATGAAGTGTCATGAGCAGAAGACAGTGATTAATAGCATGGAATATAGAGGCAGTGTCTGGGTTTGAATCCCATATCCTCCATTTCCTGGGTACGCTTGGACAAATGACTTAACTTCTCTGTACCTCAGTTTTCTCATCTGTAAAATGGAGGTGATGATAGCACCTATCTCATACAGCTGTAACGACCACAGGTGATTCAGTGAGCTGCTGTTCTTTTTTCTTTTTTTAAGTTTATTTATTTATTTTAGGGGGGCAGCACAAGCAGCGTAGGTGCAGAGAGAGAGAGGGAGACACAGAATCCAAATCTGGAGCTTTGCTCTAGGACCCTTTGCCTAACACACTCGAAATTCTGTTGTCCTTGCTGGTATCTTCCAAGATGATCACCTCTAACATACAGAGTCCTGATGTTCTTTCTTCATGAAACCTATCCCACCATTTTTCTTTTCTAGCCTCCCTGTCTCTGCTTCCTCGGCCCTCTTCACAGCCTCCTAGCAGATTTCCCTCCAGTCTCTGTTTCTGCCAGTTCATCCTTGGCCCTGGGAACACATTAAATCTTCCTCAAATAACCCTTTGCACGTCATTCCCACCCACCCACCTCTGCTCAGACCCTTCCTTCCCTTGCCACTTCACAAAGTGATGTTCAAATTCATCAGCTTGACTGTCAAGACCTCTGTGGTAGCCTCAGGCCCTTTATCTCTCCCTGCTTGCCTATACAAACTTTTTTTTCCCAATAGGCAAATCAATCTATTCATTGGTCATACCTACACCCACCCAGACAATACCATTTCCTCCACTCCCAAGCCTGGAATGCTCTTCCCTTGACTTCAAGGTCTGGGAAAGACACTGAGAAGTGAGAGAAAGGCACCAAAATGAAGATTGGGGAATATCGAAAGCAGATTTTTGCATTTCTAACTTGGGTTGGCCATGATCCCAGGATTAGGGGAAGGATTCTCTCCCTCCTCCTCCTCCTCCTCCTCCTAGAAAGGCATAGAGCATGGTGTTTAAGAGCATGGGCTCTGCCTCTGTTAATTCCTGGCTGGACAAGTTACTTATCTGCTCCGTGCCTCAATTTTACTCATCTGTAAAAGGGAGGGAGCAACCCTTTACCTTTTACCTAGTACCTTCTGGAATGGATGTGGTGGTGTGCCAAAGTAATCCCCCTTCAAGACCGAGACACTTACTCCCCAGTTACAGGAGCGATAGCCACTGACTGCTCACACTGAGTCCCTCCCAGGAATAGACCTCAACCAAAAGAAGCTGCACTGCTCGAGATTATGTCCCTCCCTTGTGCAGCCTGCTTCCGGTGATGGGTCAACAGAGGGTATAAAAGCCTGGCCTCCTTGCCTTGACTAGACAACCCCAAAGGGGCATCCCAGCTTCTGACCTCCCCATAAAATCACTGACGTCCCTGCCGTGACTGCACGAGAGGCCAACTTCTCTCTCTGCCCACTCCAGCTCCCTTTCTTTTCCCTCACAGGTGGTGTTCCCCAAACTACCCCTCAATAAACTGCCTGCATGCAGATCTCTGCTTCAGAGTCTGTTTCCCAGGAAACCTGACCTACAACAGGTGGTTGGTCTAGGAAAGCAGTCTCAAAACTGGGATTGTGGAGCAGAATTGCTTGCTAGCTGACTGGCTCTGAGGACACCATTACTGATGGCAGGTGGAACACTGAGAGGCCTGGCAGGTGGCTAGAGTGCAATGGCTAGAACTTTCACTGCCAGTGACGTGGAATGGGACACAGGTGAACACTGATGCCGTGTGAGGTGCAGCATATCAAGTATTTCAGATGTTCTGGAAAGTACTATCTGTAAAGACTGTAGAATGAGATGGCTGTTGCTAGGGGTGGCAGGGGATTGATTGATTGAAGAAAGATGCTAAAAGGCCCCGAATGATTAATCACCAATATAAGGCAGAGAGTAAAAGCTGGAGGCTGTCTTTGACAGCATATAGAGAGACTCTCATCTCTTGTACTGGAGGGCAGAGAAAACGAAGGATCAGGGCCAGCACTTAATTATAAGAGGAACAGGACTCCAAAGAAGATTGAATTCTCAACTCCAGCAAATCTGCTATGCCAAGGTGCATAGCCTGATCAGAAAGAATGGGACCCTGAGATTCTCATGAGGCTGCAGGCAAGACTGGTTAGGGCTGTAGTCATCTCGAGGTTTAGCTAAGACTGGAGCATTTGTCCAAGCTCATTCTCATGATGTTTGTAGGCTTTAGAAGATCCTCTTCCAAGCTCACCCCTGCAATTGCTGGTAGGCCTTTGTACTTCTCTCCCTGTGTCCTGATTATCCTCTCAACACAGTAGCTGGTGACAGGAGGGAGGGTGGAAGACAGGGAATGAGAGTGAGAGGGCACCGGGGAGTCTCCCAAGACAGAAGTCATAGCCTTTTTGTGCCCTATTCTTGGAGGTACCATCCTATATCATCTGCCATTTTCCATGCATTAGCAGCAAACCACTAGGTCCAGTCCACACTCATGGAGAGAATCCATGAGTGGAGGGAGCACCAGAGGCAGGGGTCATTGGGGACCACCTCACAGGCTGCCTGCCACAACCTAACAGATATTTTCAGGTTCTGGAGATAGCATTTTCCATACTTGAGGACATTATAGCAAATTTGCTAAATTACTTAGTGACAAAGAAGACTGTCAGCTCTTAGCAGAGCCCAGAGCAAGAAAGGGGTCTTCAGCAGGTGCAGGCTGTGGTGCAAGTGTCCCATCATAGGCATCTATGATGGGAAAAGACACTGTATGGAGTTCATGGCATGCCCCAGGAAGAGTCACAAAGTAGAGCCCTTATATTCTGGATCAAGGCCAAGCCATCCATAACAGATAACTGTATATCCCAGTCAAAAACGGCAACCTGTGTCCTACTGAGCCCTGACAGACACAGAGCACTTGATTATGGGACATTAGGTGTCCGTGAAGCCAGAGATCTCCATGACAAGCTGGGCCTATCAGACTCACCAACTCATAAAGTCATTTGGGCTCAGAGCTCTCCATCATTAGATAGAGGTGGCACATCCAGGTATATTAAGCCTGGACAGAGCAGGAGGGAATAAGTAAGCTGCATGGGTAGGTGGCTCTGCCTCCCATGCCACTCGCCACTTTTGCACCAGTACCTCTCCCTCAGTTCACACCAATGGCCACATGGGGAATCATTTGTGGTCAGCAGATGACAAAGGGAAAAGGCTGAGCGTGGGTCACAGATGAATCAGCTCAGTATGTGGGTGCGAAGTGAAATGGACCCTGGCTGCATATAACCCCACTCAGGGAGGGGTGGGGGACACGGTGGTACTGAAAGGTAACAGTGACAGGGAAATCCTTCAGTCGGGGCTTTATTTTTTTTAAGATTTTATTTGTAAGTAATCTCTACATCCAACGTGGGGTTTGGCCTTACAACCCTGAGATCATGAGTTGCAAGCTCCACTGCCTGAGCCAGCCAGGCACCCAGGCACAGAGCTTTAGATGATGCACTTGGTCCCTCACTGTGTACAAAGAAAAATGCCTTAGATAAGACTACATAGTGACTCGTAGGCAGGTGTGATTGGCTTGATTAGT
This sequence comes from Suricata suricatta, assembly GCF_006229205.1. Classification (NCBI taxonomy): domain Eukaryota; kingdom Metazoa; phylum Chordata; class Mammalia; order Carnivora; family Herpestidae; genus Suricata; species Suricata suricatta. The sequence goes on along the minus strand of NC_043710.1, from coordinate 16,661,886 downwards.
TGGTCAAGGGTCTGGAAGGAAAAAGATTGGAAGACTAGGAACAAAGTGATCTGGGAAAGAGGTAGGTAGATGAACCTATGAGTGCATGAAGTGTGAAGACCTTACTGCGTGCTAACAGGCATCCCAGGTCATCCATGTAAAGGACACCAAATGGTCAAGTGGGCAGAATTTCACAGGTAGTTGATTTCAGCTAGCCTCTACCACCGGCCACCCCAATACTGACGTGAACAGAGTAGCCATAACGGCAGGGGTAGAAGCTGTGCATGAGCCCAACTCGGCAAGACCGACCTCGCCACAGCTGCTGCCACATACCAACCTACCATCAACAGAGACCAACACCAGGCACCTTACATGGCCCAATCCTTCCAGGAAAGCAACCAGAACTTGATGGAAAACCGATTGCATTATAACCATTCTAGTCTGATCGGGGCAGCAGACTAGAATTAACAAATATTCCATGCATGAATTTGTCTGACTATAATGCTGAGGAACGCCACTTTCTGAGAGTTTACAGAATGTTTGACACACTGGAACCGCATCTCACATAATGTTGTATGACACCAAAGAGCCCATGAAGGAGGTACGGCTGTGTATGTCTGGTCACAGTATCCCCTGGTCCGTGATATACTACATCACCCAGAAGCTTCTGGCCTTATAGAGTAATGGAATGGCCTTTTGAAAGTACAGCTGAGGTACAGTCTGGAGATAATGCCCTGTGAAGATGGAACACCATTTTCCAGGATATAATTTAGACCCTACATCAAAGACATATGGTGTTATGTCCCAAGTAGGTAGAACACATGGGTGTGGGGAGCAAGGGGCAAAAGTAGGGGTGGCTCTGCTTACCATTACTCCCAGTGACCTCAGCTCTAGGAGCCTAGAGGTCTTGGTTCCTAGAAGGTTCCTTCCATCAGGGATGCAGTAATCCAATTAAACTTTAGGCTGCCCGATCACTTTAAGTTTCTTGAGTCAACAGACCAGGGCACAAGAAAGGGATCATCATGGGGCAACTGACATTTAGCATCAAAAGAAGGTGAGACTGCTGTTGTAGAATGAGAACAAAGAAGATATTTGACACCAGATGATCACTGGGGCACACTCCACATCTCTTCAAACTCTATGTCCAACATCAGTAGTAAATGGACAAATGCAGCAACCACAGCCTGAGGCCAAGCAAGCTGCCCACACCAGCAGAGGTGCTGAGAGTGAGGGGGATCTGGAATGCAGAGAAGTGAGGCAGCAAGGAATGTAAGTAGCAGCCTGGAGAGTCAGAGCTGTTGTTTGTCCTACGACTTTTCTCATCTGTTTCCCCAGAAAGAGACTCCCGGGGAAGCTTCTGAGGAGGCAAACGTACTATATTAAGTAAGTAGATCTGAGCACAAGGGGTGGACTGTATGAGACAGATGACCCTTTCCTCGTTCAGGGAAAATGCCAGTTCCTCTCCAGGCATTGTCCTCCATCAAAGGAAGCTGTTTTGCTCAAATTTATATCCTCTCTCTACAGGCAGCCTACATCTAGTGACTTGCTAATGGAAGGTGAAATAATTCAGCTCCCTTTCTTTCACTGTGACAACTCTGCAGGGCCATCCCGGCTCCAGCAGCCCCCGCATAATCTGCTGAGACCTCTGTTGTAACAGTTCCGCTCCCTCTGTTCGAGGGTGTCTGTCACCCTTCACAGGTGTTCCTGAGAGCACTCCCACTGCCTGCAAGCAAATCTCGGCTTCACTATCTGATTCCCATGGAACCTAACACTTCTACCCAGAGGCATTGTAAGAATTAAATAAATCAGTATTTGAAAGAGTTTGGAATAGTGCCTGACACAGAGTAAGCACTACTATTTAAATGCTTATTGTTGTCACTCTCGCCAATACTGTGCAGTGCCCTGCCCTCATTCCTTAAACTCACGTTAGTTCTATCATTTCCTCAGATCAGAACCTTCCACTGTGGGATCCATGTACCATTGGGGATGTTGGAAGTGGCTTTAGGTATTTTAGGGAATATCCTGACAAACATCTTTTAGTTGTTGTGAATTAATTTTTATATTACTTTTGATTATTTTTTTAAATGTTTATTTACTTGGGGCTCCTGAGTGATTCAATCAGTTAACTGCCCAACTTCAGCTCAGGCCATGATCTCACGGTTCGTGGGTTCGAGCCCCACATCAGGGTCTGTGCTGAGAGCTCAGAGCCTAGAGCCTGCTAAAGATTCTGTGTCTCCCTCTCTCTCTGCCCCTCCCTTTCTCTCTCTCTCTCAAAAATAAATAAACATTGCAATAATTAAAAAAATAAATGTTTATTTATTTTGAGAGACAGCAAGAAAGAGTGCATGCAAGAGGGGCAGAGAGAGAGGGGCAGAGAGAGAGGGAGAGAGAGAGAATCCCAAGCAGGCTTCCTGCTGTCAGCGCAGCGCAGGGCACAGGGCTTGATCTCACAGACTGTGAGATCATGACCCCAGCCAAAATAAAGAATTGGACGCTCAGCTGACTGAGACACCCAGGTGCCCGTATTTTACTCTTTATTTTGAAATAACTTTAGATTCACAGGAGGTTGCAAGGAAATGGACAGGAAAGCCCCATACACCCTACTCCCAATTTTCACCAACATTAACATCTTTCATAACAATAGTACCATAGCAAAGCCAAGAAATCAGCTTTAGTAAAACCCATTGAGCTTATTCAGATTTCATCAGCTTTATATGCACTCGTGTGTGTGTGTGTGTGATATGACAAAATCACGATTTTAGGATAAAAATGATAATTTTACCATTATGCAGTCTTGCATAACCACCACCACAATCAAGATACTCAACTGTACCATCACCTCAAGAATCCTTTAGGTTACCTCATTTTAGCCACAAACACACTCGTTTTCCCATCCCTAAACTCTATTCTTCATTCCTAAAATTTTGTCTTTTCAAAAAATGTTACATCAATGGAATCATACAGTATGTAACCTTTTGGGACTGGTTTTTTTCTCTCAGTATAATTTCTTTCGGGTTCCTCCAAGTTGTATGTATCAGTTCATTCCTTTTTACTACTGAGTAGTATTCCATGGTATGGATGTACCACCACCCTTGGTTGGACCATTCACCGACCAAGGACATTTGAGTAGTTCCCAGTTATTTGGCTATTACAAATACAGATGCTATGAATGTACATGCATAAATCCCTGCATAAGTCTTCCTTTTTCCTGGAATGAAATGCCCACAAGTATAATTACTGGGTTATACAGTAAGTTTTGTGTTTTGTTTTTTAATTTTTTTAATGTTTTATTTATTTTTGAGACAGAGAGAGACAGAGCATGAGTGGTGAGGGGCAGAGAGAGAGGGAGACACAGAATCGGAAGCAGGATCCAGGCTCTGAACTGTCAGCACAGAGCCCAACACGGGGCTCGAACCCACGAACAGCGAGATCGTGACCTTAGCCAATGTCAGAGGCTTAACCAGCTGAGCCACCCAGGTGCCCCAAGTCTTCTGTTTTGAAAGGAACTGGCAAACTATCTTCCAGAGTGACTTCACCATTTTGTACTTGTACCAGTGATGTATGACTGACCAAGTTTCTCCACATCCTCAGAAGAATTTGGCGTGATCACTATTTTTCATTTTAACTGAATTCATGTTTATGTATATTACCATTTTATTTATTTATGTTATTATATTTATGGCAAATAGTATTGGTTTTGTTTTTATAGCAGTGATATAAAATTTTATTTAAAAATAAAATTAGGGAGACACCTGGGTGGCTTTGTCAATTCAATGTCCAACTCTTGATTTTGGCTCAGTCATGATTTCATGGTTCATGAGTTTCACCCCTGCATAGGGCTCTATACTGACAATGTGGAGCCTGCTTGGGACTCTCTCTCTCTCTTCCTCTCTCTCTCTGCCACTTCCCTACTTATGCACTCATTTTCTCTTTCAAAAATAAATTTTAAATTAAAATTAGGTCTCAAAAAGTAAGTTGTGTCAAAGGAAATTATGAAGTAACAGTTCCAGTGTACCTGATGATGGCAAAAATCATGAACCTGGCGCATAATCATGTGAAGTTTGGGAAACCCTATCACAATTTACCTGCATTGTGGATTAATAGGTTTTTGTGGCCCAGCCATTTTGTTTATATACAAAATATTCCAAATAATTGATCCACAGTAAAATTTTGGAACACACAACTGTATGTTGAAATCCACTCCCCCTAACTTATGTTGCTTCAGTTTTTCAGAGTATGTTCTATATTATCTACTGAATGGGAAACTCCACAAAGACAAGGATTCTGTCTTTTACCTCTTATAAATTAGCACTTAATATATCAGTAAGTGCTCCATGATTACTTAAATGCATGGTAAGAATTCCTAGGAACATTGAAATTGCTTTATGATGACAGATTGTTACATTGGCTGCCCCCAGTGAGCCATGCCTCTTCGTAGTTAAGTCCTTGAGCAATACGTTCACAGTAACACCCACTGATTATTATCCAGAGCCTTGGGCATTCGCAAGTGTGACACAGTAGAGGCTTGATAAGTGCTTGCGTGTCAGGGCTTGCTTGTCCTCTCGGAATGCTCCTTCCTGGAATGCTGCTGCCATGTGGGAAGATTGGGCAGCAGGCTATCCTGCTGGAGAGAGAGAAACCACATGGAGATGCATAAGGCCACATATGGAGAACCGAGGTGCCCAGTCAAGTTCTCAACTGAATGCGGGCACTAGAGTGACCCTCGCTAACACCATGTGGGGCCGAGCTACCCAGTCAGGCCACTGAATCATAAGAAATATATCACTTCTGCTTTAAGCCATTAAGCTTTGTCATGGTTGATTATATAGCAATAGGTAACAGATACACTTCTGCTGCCCAGCCTAGGGGAAGGAGATGCTTTTGCAACTGGCAATGAATCGATGACAATGGGTTTTAGGCAGTTGTAGAAAAGTGAGAAGACACAAGCAGAGGAAAGACAGAGAGAGGATAGGAAAGAACCTAGTAGGGATGGGCTTATTTTTAAAGTTCGGGATGTTTAGGAGCGCCTGGCTGGCTCAGTTGGAAGAGCATGCAACTCTTGGTCTTGTGGTCTTGAGTTTGACCCCCCACGATGAGTGTAGCGATTGCAAAAACAAATAAATAAATAAATAAACCTGAATGTTCAGGATGTTTAAATCAAGGAACCGTAACATCTAACAGCCCAAATTTCCTCATGATCACTTAGGAATGGCTAAAAAGCAACCTGAATACCATCTCTCTCCATTTCCAGGCCTGTGGCAGACATAACTAAGTGATCACAGAAATCTTTCCCCATGAATTTAGCATAGCCTCAGCACACCCTCCTGACTACCACTAAGAAATTAACCAGACTTGGCACAGGATGTAAAACCAATCTCCATCTCCAACTTCTATCATTATTTTACTAATAAATGATTCCAGGACCTCGGAGATTTACTCGTAGGGCTAGTCACAGAGCTGAAAATTAGCAAAGGTAGGACTCCCAAAGAGCCTTGAAATTGGTCTCATCTGGGTTTAAGGCCAGGCTCTGACACTTTTTAGTTATATGACCTATCTTAGACAAGTTATTTAACCTCTTATTGCCTTGATTTCCTCATCTATAAACAGGGATAGTATATTTTTTAAATGTTGAGCATTGGAGAGCTCCTTGTTATTTTTTGTTTGTTTAGGTTTATTTAGTTAAGTAGTCTCTACACCCAGAGTGGGGCTTAAACTCACAACCCTGAGATCAAGAGCCACACACTCTCCTGACTGAGCCAGCCAGGTGCTCCAACAGGGGCAATATTTTTACTTCACGAAGTTGCTGTGAGAGTTCACTAAGTTCATATATTTTATGTAAAAACACTGACCACCATGCCTGGTATGCAGTGGTCTCTCAGAGTACAGTGACTTCCCAATAGCAAGGAGTGCCTGGAAGAGAAAATTTAGTGCTTTAAATCTGACCCATGAGAATGAGCGAAGGAGAATTCAACATACTCTGACCATAGCAGAAGAAGATTTGTGGTGGGCTTCAGAACCAGCGAGGAGGGCCGAAAAGTAGAGAAGCAGCAAGTGGGGAGGGGACGCCTGAGAGAAATATCTTTGCTCTTTGTGTGTTGGAGGTAGTGGCAATGACTCCTCTAATCTACCTGTTCCACTCTCTATTCCATGATAATTGTCTAATAATTTTGCCATTTATCTAAAATATGAAAATAGAGACCTGAGAACATGACACTGAAGCCCTGACCATCACAAAAGTTTCTCAGCAAAGCAAAAATTATTCTCCAAGTTTGGGTCTCATCCTTCCTGCCGGGATAACTCCTGTAGCTCCATTAAGACACCCTAAGCCTCCTTGCTCTCTCGATCCCCAAGTGCCCGAGGAACACCCCAAAGCTCCATTCCACCCAAATACTCCCCAGTCTGCCCTTTCATTTGCTTAATGGGCTTGCCTGGCTGTGAGGTCCCAGGTGAGAAGGGACCAAGGGACCAAGAAGAGCGTCACAGTGCACTTACCCACTAACCCTACTTCATCTTGAAGAAGAGGGTCCCAGTCTTGCTAGAGGAAGCCAGCCTTTCCACAATTCCTCCCTACTCCAGGCAGGATTATTTGGTTGCAAGCAACAGAAATAAACCGTGGCTAACTTAAGCAAGGAGGTGTATTGGGAGGATGAGACCAGCTCACAGAATCAAGAGACAGCTGACAATGAGGCTGCTGGAGTTGGGAACAATGACAGCCATGATGTCTCAGAGTAGGAGCCAATAAACCATCTTGTTAGGACACTGCTACCTGCTTCTTGCACAACATTATTTTACCTCTCTGCCATTCTGGTGAAGATCCCAAGTGCTTGAATCTGATTGGCTTGGCTTGAGCAAAATGCCCTCTCCTTTGCCAACCTGATTGACAGCTCAACTGGGACTGCAACCAACGGGACACAAATTGTACCAAACAGAAAATGGCTTTGTTACCAATAGGAGAAAGCAGGGTGGTGGGCCAAAAAATTGGATGGTGTAGCTGAAACTTACACGTGTCTAAAATACCCCATTCTTTCTCCCACTTACACAATTCACTTAGATGCCAGGTGCTGTGTATGAATGAAAGTTGGCAGAATTGTAAACCAAAGCTGGGCTGAAGGAAACTCAGTTGGAGGAGAAATTGGGCTTTCGGTGTCAGAAGACCCAAGGTCATACTCTAGCACTGCTACTAATTGTGACCTTTGTTTCTTCATCTAAGCAATGAGTTAAGTGGTGATCTATACAGCAGGTCATTATAAGCATAAGGCACTTTGAAGATTGTTAAACATGCAAACTTGAAGAACTGTTACTGGTCTGTCTGGGTTTTTATAATTTATTTTACAGATGGCATCATATCAACTACTTACCCTGGGATTGTGTTTGGCCAGAAGCAGTGCAGTTCTGACCTTAGCTGGCAGACACGCTGCAGTGAAGCAAGATGAAGGAGAGACAGCCCTGCAGGTAATGCAGTGGGCAGTCTTATTTCAGCCTACTTTGCAATGCAATGATCTTGAGGAAATATTAGGATGCAGTTCATAGAGAGTTCTTACTAACTCAGAAAAATCAACTCCAGTGAGAGCCAAGAAATAGAAAACTGCCAGGGTGTAGGAAATAGCCATTTGGAAGAACGCATCAGATATTCAATATTCAACATGGAATTGAGTGGCAATGTAGCATAGTTGCTCAGAAGATGAGCTTTGAGTCATGAAGACCTGAGTTTGAACTCCAGCCGCATCCCTTGCTTCATCTTTACAAGTATGGCAATAATCCATTCAACAAATATTTATTGAAGACTTAAATGCCAGCTATTATTTTAGACACCGGTCATACAACAGTGACAAATATAGATTAAAAACCCCAGCCCTTATGGACTTTACATTCTATAAACAATATAAAAGTAAAATATATGCCATATCAGATAATGATTAATGCTATGGAGAAAATAAAGCATGGCAGGAAGCCAGTGGGTGATTGGGGAAGAGCCGTTGTAATCTATAGGATGATCAGGGAAAGCCTTACTTCAATGGTAACATTTGAACCAAGAGATGAAGGAAGGAAAAGACGGGACTAGGCAGATGTCTGAGGGAAGACTATTCTAGGCAGAGGGGATAGCAAGTGCAAAGGCCCAGTCATGAGAGAACAACTGGATAGTCCAAGGTGGCCAGGAAGGTAGGAGGAGAGGCTGTAGTTGGAGAGAAGATGGACATCAGAACAGAGTATTGGAGATGGGACCAATACATAGGGCCTCATCCCTTGGCTTTTACTGAGTGAAATGGGGAGCCACTGGAAGGTTCTGAGCAGGAAAGTAACAATATAATTTAAATTTTGAAAGTTAATTTGAGCTGCTGTGTTGTGGACAAGAGCAGAAGAAAGAAACTGGTTAGGAATCTATAGCATAAATCCACATGAGTCTTCCAGTTTCTGGCCCAGCGTGTAAAGAGTTTGGAAGTTGTCACTCTGTCTTAACAATAAGTAAAAAGTTGAACAAATTGAAAAAGGAATGATCCTTTTTAGATCTGTCAGAGAAGTAAGGTCTCAGGACAAACCTCTGCTGCCAGAATTTGGAGAGACAGGTGAATAAATATAATCACAACTTATCAGAGCAGAGATCACCAGCAGAAACCTTAGTAGGAAGCAGTGCTGGGGTAGGAAAACCTAGACTTGAATTGATAAACTGCTAGAGGCTCAGTGTGGACAAGTCTGAAAGTTAAAAACTCCAGGGGGGACCCTGTCTCTGAGAGGCACCCACACTTTTGTGAGTTTTACCTCCAGGAACTCCACCAGGTTCTCATGGTAAATGTTGGAAAAAATCCCCTCCTGCTTCTGGCATAGGTTAAGGAAAATGAACCATCTGATATATGCCAGAGTACTGTATTCTTCTGAATAAGGCTTGCCCTCAGGAGAAACTTTTACTACAGTCTAAACTATGGGGGATTTTCCAAGAGCCTAACCAAACAGAGAAAGGGAAGTACTCAGCTCCAGCCTCTCTAGCCATCCTGTCCTATTTAAGGCAGTGAGGGGCTTGGAAGCACTTGTGAAATTCAGTCTAGAGGTATAGGCTCACTAAAAGACTAAGACCTAGTCACAGAACTTTAGAACACTTTTCTCCACCCACAGTTACATACTATAGTCCCTTTTACCCATTACATTATGTCCAGCCATCAAGAAAAAAAATTACAAGACATACTAAAAGGCAAAAAACACAGCTTGAAGAGATAGAACATGCATCAGATAGAACATGAACCAGACTCAAAGATCGTAGGGATGCTGGAATTATCAGACTGAGAATTTAAAACAACCATGATTAATATGCTAAGGGCTCTAGTGGATGAAATAGACAGCATGCAAGAACAGATGGGAAATGCAAGCAGAGAAATGGAAGCTCTAAGAATGAATCAAAAAGAAATGCTCCAGAGATTAAAAAAAAAAACACAAAACTGTAACAGAAATGAAGACTCCCTTCAATGGGCCCACCAGTAGACTAGACACAGCTGAGGAAGGAATCACTGAGCTTGAACATATCTCCATATAAACTTTTGAGTTTGAAAAGTAAAGAGGGGTGCCTGGGTGGCTCAGTTAAGTGCTGATTCTTGATTTCATCTCAGGTCATGATCTCATGGTTCATGAGATAAAGCCCTACAGGGGGCTCTGCACCGGCCGCATGGAGTGTGCTTGGGATTATCTCTCTCCCTGCCTCTCTGTCCCTCCCCCACTCACTCTCTGTCTCAAAATAAATAAATAAACATTTCAAAAAATATATTTTAAAAAAAGAAAAAAAGACTGGGAGGGGCACTTGGGTGGCTCAGTGGGATGAGCATCCAACTTTGGGCTTAGGTCATGATCTCATAGTTCATAGGTTTGAGCCCCATGTCAGGCTCTGTGCTGACAGCTCAGAGCCTGGAGCCTGCTTGAATTCTGTGTCTTCATCTCTCCGTCCCTCCCCTCTCTCTCTCCCTCTCTCTCTCAAAAATAAATAAACATTTAAAAAAATTTTTAAGAAAAAAAGACTGGGAAAAAATCAGAACAGAATATCCAAGAATTGTCTGACAACTACAAAAAATACAACACACATGTAACAGGAATAGCAGAAGGAGAAAAACAAGAGGGAAAGGAACACGGAAAAATGTTTGAAGCAAGAATGACTGAGAATTTATCCCCCAAATTAATGTCAGAAACCAAACCACAGGTCCAGGAAGCTCAGAAGACACCAAGCAGGATAAATACCCCCCACCCCCCGCCGCAAATCCACTCCAAAACAAAACCAAAACGCTACACCTAGGCATGTTATATTTAAAATGCAGAAATTTGGGGGACCTGGGCTCACTCAGTTAAGCATCTGACTTCAGCTCAGGTCATGATCTCATGGTTCATGAGTTCAAGGCCTGCAACAGGCTTTCTGCTGTCAAGACAGAGTCTGCTTCGGAGTCTCTGTTCCCACCTCTCTTTGCCCTTCCTCCATTCATTGTCTCTCTCTCTCTCTCTCTTAAAATAAATTTGAAAAAACTTTAAAAAATGCAGACAAAGAGAAAAACTTAAAAGAAATCAGAAGAACACCTTACCTATAGAGAAGTAAAGGCAAGAAATACATCCAACTTCTCTTCAGAACAATGCAAGTAAGAAAAGAATAGAATGAAATATTTAAAATACTGGGAGAAATAAAACTTTCACCAACATAGAATTCAGTGCCCTATGAAATTATACTTCAAAACTAAAGGAGTTTATATTTGTTGCTAGTACATTTTCCTTGCAAGAAATTTTAAAAGAAGTTCTTAAAGAAAAGAAAAATAAATTGGGTCCAAAATTTATATCTATGTTGAGTGGCTCAGTCGGTTAAGAGTCCAACTCTTGGTTTCAGCTCAGGTCATGATCTCACAGTTCATGGGCTGGGTCCCTTGCTGGACTCCTTGCTGACAGCACAGAGCCTGCTTGGGATTCTCTCTCTCCCTTTCTCCCTGTCCCTCCCCTGCTCATTCTCTCTCTCTCTCTTTCTCTCTCTCACTCTCTCAAAAATAAATAAATAAATGTTAAAACAACAACAACAACAACAACAACAACCTTACTCTACATAAATAAAGGAAGAGCATGGGAGAAGGAACAAGTGCAGGTAAAAATAAAAATATTTATTTTTCTTATCTTAATTGATCTTACACAACAGTTTGCTCAAAAGAATAGTAGCCACAATGTTTGCAATTGTGTGTGTGTGTGTGCATGCACTCACATGCTTATGTGTAAGTAAAGGAATGACAACAGTGATACAAGGGATAGGAGGAGGGAATTAGAACTATTTTGTTATTATAAAATACCTGCACTACCAATGAAGTGGTATAGTGTTAGCTGAAAGTGGAATTGGATTAGTTGTAAATGTATATTGCAAACTCTAGGCCACTAAAAGGAGTAAAAAAATAAGTATAATTGATATGCTAAGAAAGAAGAGAAAATGTAATTATATAATATACTCAGTTAAAACCACAAAAGGAAGAAAAGAAGTAAAAGATGAAAATCGGAACAAAGAAAAAGAACAGTAAATAACAAACAGTAACAAATATGGTAGAGATTAATTCAACTATGTCAATAATCACTTTAAACATTAATGGTTTAAATAAACTAGTTAAAAGGCAGGGACTGTCAGAGTAGATCAAAAAATAAGACTCAACAATATGTTGCCTACAAGAAACACACTTTAAGATAAATACATACATAGATTAAAAATAAATAGATGGGGAAAGATATACCATACCAACACTAATCAAAATAAAGCAGACATAGCTATATTAGTTTCAGACAGAATAGACTCCAGAGCAAAGAAAGTTATCAGGAAAAGAAAGGAACATCATATAATAATAAAAGTGTCAATTCTCCAGGAACACATATCAGTCCTTAGTGCATATATGCTTAACAATAGAGTGTCAAAATATGTGAGGCAAAAAATGATAGAACTGCAGAAAGAAATAGATGAATACACTATTATGGTTGGAAATTTCAACACTCCTTTCTCAGAAATGGACAGGTCCAACAGGCTGAAAGTCAGTAAGGACATAGTTGAACTCAACAGCACCATCAGTCAGCTGTGTATAATTGACATTTATAGACTACTTCATTCAGCAACAGCAGAATACACATTCTTCTCAAGTTGGCCTGGAACATTCACCAAGATAAACCACATTCTTGACCATAAAACACATATTAACAAATTTAAAAGAAGAGAAATTATACAGTATCTGCTCTGAGACCATAGTAAAATTAAACTAGAAAGGAGTTATGGAAAGATAACTGGAAAATCCTTAAATACTTAGAGATTAAACAACACACTTCTAAATAGCACATAGGCTAAAGAAGAACTGTTGAGAAAAATTTTGAACTAAATAAAAGTTAAAATACAACATTTAACATTTGTGGCATTCAAGAAAAACAGAACTTAGAAATTGATAGCGTTGAATACATGTATTAGAAAAAAAGAAAAGATCCAAAATCAGTCATCTAGGCTTCCACTTTAAGGACCTAGAAAAAGAAGAGTAAATGAAATCCAAAGTAAACAGAAGGAAAGAAATAATAAAAATTAGAGCAGAAATTAATGCAGTTGAAAATAGGAAGTCAATAGAGAAATTGACAAAAGCTGGCTCTTTGAAAAGATAAATAAAACTAAGTCTCTAGCCAGGCTACATAAAAAAGAGACAGGACACAAATCAGAAATGAAAGAGAGGACATCACTACAGATCCTATGGACATTGAAAGGATAAGCAAAGGATATTCTGAACAACTCTATGCCCACAAATTTGATAACCTAGATGAAATAGGCAAACTATTTGAAAGAATCTGCCAAAACTCACACAAGAAAAAGTAGACAATACAAACAGGTTTATGAATATTAAAGAAAACACATCAGTAAGTGACAGCCCTCCAAAACAGAAAGTAATAGGCTCGGATGGAGTCACTGGTGAATTCTACTAAACATTTAAGGAAGAAATTATACTAAGTCTGCACAATTTCTTTCAGAAAATAGAAGCAGAGGGAATGCTTCCTAACCCATTCTATGAGGCTAGCCTTACCCCAAGAACAATGCCAGACAAACACATTACAGAAAAGAAAACTATGGATCAGTATTTCTCATGAACACAGATGCAAAAATCCTCAACAAAGTATTGGCAAGTCTAGTCTGACAATGTATAAAAAGAATTATACAACATGACCAAGTGAGATTTATCCCAGGTATGCAAGGCTTGTTTAATAATCAAAAATCAATTAATGTAACCCCTTACATCAGTAAGCTAAAGAAGAAAAATCACATGATCATATTGATAGACAAAGGAAAACAAAATCAAACACTCATCCATGATTAAAAAAATAAAACCTCTCAGCAAACGAGGAACAGAGGAGAATCTTTTCAACTTAATTAAAAACATCTTCAAAAAACCTACAGCTAATATAATACTTAATGGTAGAAACTGAAAGATTTTCTAGTAAGATCAGGAATAAAGCAAGGATGTCTCCTCTTGCCATACCTTTTCAACATCATACAGGAAGTCCTAACTAATATAATAAGACAAGAAAAGGAAATTAGGAACAAAGAAATAAAACTCTCTTTGTTTACACATGACATGATTGTCTATTTAGAGAATGTGAAATATTCAACAGCAACAAAAAACTCCTGGAACCTTATCATCGATTACAGCAAGTTGGTAGTATACAATGTTAAGATACTAAATTAATCATGTTCCTATGTACAGCGATGAACAAGTAGAATTTAAAATTTAAAACAAAATACTTTTTAAAGGAGCACTCTTCAAAAAAGAACTACTTAGGTATAAATCTTACTGAAATGTGTTCAAGTTTTATATGAAGTCCATACAGGAGGGAGCCAAGAAGTAGGCCTGCATAAACATAGTCAGCTGATCTTTGACAAATAAGAAAAGGCAATACAAATGGAGAAAAAATAGTCTTTTCAACAAATGGTGTTAGAACAACCAGACATCCACATGGCAAAAAAAAATTGAATCCCACAGACCCCACAACCCTCTCACAAAGTAGCTGGAAATGGCTCATAAAGTATCTGAGGCACATTTAAAAAAAAGATTATAGAGGCACCTGAGTCACTCAATCTGTTAAATGTCTGACTACAGTTCAGGTCATGATCCTGTGGTTCATGGGTTCCAGCCTGGCATCTGGATCTATGCTGAAGCTCAGAGCCTGAAACCTGCTTCAAATTCTGTGTCTCCCTCTCTCTCTGCCCCTCCTCTGCTCATACTCTGTATCTCTCTCTCTTTCTCTCTCTCTCTCTCTCTCTCTCTCTCAAAAATAAATAAAAACATTTTTAAATATTTTAAAGCAAAAATGAATTATTGGGACCTCATCAAGATAAAAAGCTTCTGCACTGCAAAGGAAACAATCAACAAAACTAATAGGCAACCAACGGAATGGGAAAAGATATTGCAAATGACATATCAGATAAAGGGCTAGTATCCAAAATCTATAAGGAATGCACCAAACTCCACACCCGAAAAACAAATAATCCAGTGAAGAAATGGGCAGAAGACATGAACAGACATTTCTCCAAAGAAGACATCCAGATGGCCAACAGACACATGAAACGAGGCTCAGCATCATTCATCATCAGGGAAATACAAATAAAACCTCACTGAGATTCCACCTCACGCTGGTCAGAGTGGCTAAAATGAACAAGTCAGGGGCCTATAGATGCTGTTGAGGATGTGGAGAAATGGGCACCCTCTTACACTGTTGGTGGGAATGCAAACTAGTGTAGATGCTCTGGAAAAACGGTGTGTAGGTTCCTCAAAAAATTAACAATAGAACTCCCCTATGACCCAGCAAAAGCTCTTCTAGGAATTTGCCCAAGGGATACAGGAGTGCTGATGCATAGGGGCACAGGTATGCCAATGTTCAAGGCAGCACTTTTAACAATAGCCAAATCATGGAAAGAGCCTAAATGTCCATCAATTGACAAACTGATCAAGAAGATGTGGTTTATATATATACAATGGAATACTACATGGTAATGAGAAAGAATGAAATCTGGCCATTTGTAGCAAGGTGGATGGAACTTGAGGGTATTATGCTAAGCGAAATAAGTCAGGCAGAGAAAGACAGATACCATATGCGTTCACTCATATGTGGATCAGGAGAAACTTAACAGAGGACCATAGGAGAGGGGAAGGGGAAAAAAATAGGTAAGGAGAGGGAGGGAGGCAAACCATAAGAGACTCTTAAATACTGAGAACATACTGAGGGTTGATGTGGAGTGGGGGAGAGGGGAAATGGGTGATGGGCATGGAGGAGGACACTTGCTGGGATGAGCACTCGGTGTTATATGGAAACCAACCTGACAATAAACTATACTTAAAAAATAAATAAGTAAATAACAAAATAAATAAATAAAATATTTTTAAAAGATTATAGACCTAAATAGCAAATACAAAAGCTATAAAATTCCCAGAAGATAACATAGGAGAAATTCTAGATAATCTTTGGTTTGATGATGGCTTTTTATATACAACACCAAAGGCATAATTCATGAAAGAAATAACTGACAAGCTGGACTTCATTAAAATTAAAAACCTCTGCCCTGTGACAGACCCTGTGAAAAGAAGCCACTGTCTGGGATAAAATATTTGCAAAACACGTGTCTGATAAAGACTATTATCCAAAATATACAAAGAGCTTTTAAAACTCAACAATAAGAAAATGAGCAACCTGATTAAAAATGGGCCAAAGACCTCAACAGACATCGCCCCCAAAGAAGATACACAGATGGCAATCAGCACACGAAAAGGTGTTCCACATCATATACCATTACGGAAATTATCATAATGAGATTCCATTGCACATCTATTACAATGGCCAAAATCCAGAATACTGGCAACATCAAACATGACCAAGGATGCGCATACAAGAACTCTCATTACTACTGATGGGGATGCAAAATGGTTCAGCCACTTTGGAAGACAGTTTGGCAGTTTCCTACAAAGCTAAACATACTCTTTTTTTGTTTTGTTTTTGTTTTTGTTTTTAGCACAAGAGTATGTGTAGGATAGGAGGGCAGAGGGAGAGACAGAGAGACAGAGAAACTTAAGCAGGCTCCATACTCAGCTTGGAGTCCTATGCAGGGCTCAGTCCCACAACCTTGGAATCATGACCTGAGCCTAAATCAAGAGTCGGACACTCAACCAACTGAGCCACCCAGGTGCCCCAAAACTAAACATACTCTTACCATATGAGCCAGCAATCACATTCCTTGGTATTTACCCAAAGGAATTAAAAATTTATGTCCATAAAAAAACCTGTATAGGGCAGCTTTATTCCATAAGTACCCAAACTTGGAAACAACCAAGATGCTCTTCAGTAGGGGATGAATTATTATACATCCAGGCAATGGAACCTTATTTAGCAGTAAAAGATTATCAAGCCATGAAAAGACATGGAGGAATTTGAGCTGTATATCACTAAATAAAAGAAGGCACTTTAAAAAGGCAACATACTGTATGATTCCAACGATATGATGTTCTGGAAAAGTTAAAACTATGGAGGCAGTAAAATGATCAATCAATGCTTGATCAGTTGATTGAGTGTCCCACTCTTAATTTTGGCTCAGGTCATGATCCCAGGGTCATGGGATCAAGCCCTAAATCAGGCTCCACACTGAGCGTGGAATTGACTTGGGATTCTCTCTCTCTCTCTCTCTCTCTCTCTCTCTCTCTCTCTCTCTCTCTCTCCTTCTGCCCCTCTACCTTCCTCTCTCTATTGCGTTCTCTTTCTCTAAAATTTAAAAAAAAATTTTTTTTTAATGATCAATGGTTTCCAGGAGCTGGAGGAGGGGGGAGGGAGGGAAGAATAGGCAGAGTAGAGAGGATTTTAGGGCAGGAAAATTATTCTGGATGATACTCTAATGGGATACATGTCATTACACACTTGTCAAGACCCACAGAATTTGACCCACCAAGAGTGAACCCTAATGTAAACTGTGGGTTTGGGGTGACAGTGATATGTCAATGTAGGTTCACTAACACACATACCACTCTGGTGAGGGATGTTGATAAATGGGGAAGCCTGTGGAGGCAGAGACAGGAGGTATTGGAAAACTCTCTGAACCTTCCACTCTTTCCACTCAATTTTGCCATGAATCAAAAACTGCTCTACAAAATAAAGTCTGTTATTTAAAAAACCCAGGTAAGAGTTGATGGCAGCTGGGGAAAAAGTGGTAGCTTTGGAAGTGGGGAGAAGTGGTTAGATTCTGGATATGTTTTCAAAGAGCCAATAGAATTTTTTCAACATGTATTTATTTTTGAAAGAGAGAGAGAGAGAGAGAGAGAGAGAGAGAGAGAGAGAGAGAGAGACAAAGCAGGGGGGGGGGGGGGGCAGAGAGAGAGGGAGACACAGAATCGGAAGCAGGCTCCAAGCTCTGAGCTGTCAGCACAGAGCCCAACGTGGGGCTTAAACTCATGGATAGTGAGATCTTAAACTCATGGACCATGAGATCATGACCCGAGCTAAAGTACGATGTTCAACTGACTGAGTGACCCAGGTGCCCCCAAGAAGAGCCAACAGATTGCCAGTGGATAGGAGGTGCAACATGAGGACAAGAGAATTGGTGTGCAGGCTGTGCAAGACACCACATGACAATGACAGTGTACGATGCCAAGCACATACTAGACATTCGGCAAATATCAAAATCCCCTAAAATCTCAGAAGAGATGATGGTCTTCTACTAGGTAGTATCTTAATTAGATAACTTGTCAGGGTAGGGTTCAAGACATGCCAAAACACTCAAAAGTAGACGACGGCTAAGCTCTAGTCAACTCTAATAAGTCCCCTTTTGTATGCGATAATTTCCTGTGGTCAGCTCAGTTCTGGAGAGAGGAGATAAATAAAGTAGGAACAGAGGAAAGAATGATTCATCCCAGGACCAGGGCATGATGATAACTCCACAAGTAACACTCGTCAGTAGTCACAGTGGCGACACCAGCTAGACGGGCAGAATGTTATGTGCTACGGAAGCCAAGGGGTAGGTCAGCATCTTCCCTGCAGTGTTGTAGCCTGTAGCTTGAGGTGAAGATTTGTGTTAAGGTGCAAAAGAAAGCCAAAGGATTCGTTCTCTACCATTGACTGTCAATTCCTAAAGAATACAATTCTGCTTTGGTTGGACATTTCAAGTCCCCACTATGGTTTAGGCACACCTATTTCCTCAGTGCTGAAATTAGCCCAGCAAGGTCAGTATTTTGTGTTCATTTTGCAGATGGGAAAAGTAAGGCTTACACAAGGGGTTCACTGGCTACGGAGTCGTGAACCTGGGATCAAACCAAAGTCTGTGTGTCTCCAAAATTCATGCACATACTACCCGCCTCCCTTCTGTTTTGCTAACAACAGCCAACCTTCACTGAGCACCTACCTTGTGCCAGGCCCTGCCATTATACAGCCGTTAACATGAACTACAACCATCCCCATCTTACAGATAAGGAAATTAAGGCCTAGAGAAGTTAAGAAACTCACTGGAGACCCCACATACACACACTACAGCTGGCCAGTTGGGACAAGGCAGTGTGGTTGTAGGTTGCAGGGTTCATATTCATATGTTGAAAAAAAATTTATGTAAAAGTAATATATGCTCATAGTAACAATTTTAGAAAATACAGCAAAGAAAAAAGAAAGTATCACCTATAATCTTACCATTTTGAGATAACCGTAATTATCATTTTGGTGGATAATTTTTTCATCTTTTTCCTACACATGTGTGAGTACACACACTCACACATACATACAAATATTTTACAAAAATAAGGTTATTTTAACCCACTCTTCACTCTCTCATATAATAATTTGTTGTCAACATACATCCTTCTGCTTGAAATGTTTCCTACAATGGTGATTTGTTACTCTCTTGGGTCATGTACCAATTTGAGAATCCGTAGAATCCTTCCTTTTCACCAGAACATGCCTGCGTTCATGTATTCATGCACAATTCGGCAAATAATTGCAGAGATTCCCTGAACCATGGACCCTAAATGAGAGCCCCATCATTTCTAATGCCCAAATAATATTCCATCGTGGAAGGATGTCTTGTAAGTTGCCAAAACAACCCAAATCAGTCCCCTATGTTTGGACATTTAATTTCTGATTTTCCACTAACATAAACAACGTTGCAATGACTACTCCAATGGATAAATCTTTGAGTATAGGCCCCATCTATTTCCTTGGGATCAATTCCAAGAGCACAATCATTTTTAGGGCTTTTGATAGTATTTCCAAATTGCCCTCCATTAAGGCTGTATCTATTTACGGTCCCGCCAGCACAGTCGAAGAGGGCCCGTTTCCCACATTACTGCTCACATCTGGTCTTATAAAACACTATATTTTGTACCTTTTTAACCCTGCCTCACAACTTCTCTTTTTCGTTTTGCTGTCTTGGAGACAGTGACTTCTGACTCAAGGAACTGGAAACACCGCCTTTGGGGAAGACTCCAGGTTGAGAATTGCTGTCTTTCCCTGCTTCAGTAAAGCCCCAAAGGCTGCAGTTTCCTAGATTCTGCAGAAGACACTCCTTTGCAAATCTCTTTGTCCTTGTCTTTGGTAGGAAAAGTGTCACTAGGGGAGAAGAAACGAACAGGCTAACCTTTTTTAAAAAATCTTTTAAAAAATGATTTTTAAACATTTCTATTACGAAATGTTTGTCCCCAAAGGAACCAAGAGGATTCCTTTTAGTAGATCTTAAAATTCATAGATAAGTAATTCTGTAGTGTGACTGCTCCTTCTCTCCCACTTTAGACAGCCAAATCTGTCCTGATGTATAAAATTTGCTGGGGGAAAAAATGAAGTTTGGCCCATGAGGCTGGTTATAAGGAGAAATCTCTTGCATATAGTAGGCACTCAATAAATGTTTGTTGAATTGCACTGGAAGACTTGGACATGCACCCTGGAGGAATAGAGGATTTCGTGTACGTGCTTAACTACTGAAGCTTTCATTAACTGTGGCAGTGTTAAATACAGTCGGTACTAATGAGGGGGAGTGGTGACCTGAATACACCAAAACAGAGGGAAATCCCAGATCAACTCTATTTAGTCTTGAAATACAGTCCATGATTTTTTTTTCCTGTGACAGATGTACCTTCCCATTCTGGTTGGCTTAGGCGAATATTACAATGAGCTTATCTCCCTGAGCCCACAGAGAGAGACCGTGCAAGGTAGTCAGCAGGCTAGATTTAACAGCCCCCAAAGAAATCCCAATACGGGCATGTTAGGTGATATAAAGGAATCATTATTAATTGTGTTCACTGCGATATTATTTTAGTTATGTTGAGATATGTTCTTTCTTTTCTAAAGATGCACACTGAAGTTAATAAATAAATAAACAAACAAAAGTTACCATGGACCATCTACAAAAGGGATAATAAAGATTTGGTCACATTATAGCAATAACTACAGCTTCCTGGAAGTTGTTTGTGCAAACCAGTATTAACTCAAATCCTGACGAGAAACCTCTGCAGGGAAGGTAATGTTTCTGCCCTGATTCTGCATCAAGGGACACTCCCCCCACCACCGGATACTGTAATGATGAAACTGACAGTCAAAACATCCCGCCCTCCGGCCCAGAGCGTGGCGTGGGACCCAGGCCTCTCCTGCAATCCTCACTGTGCATGGAGGAATTCTCAGACCGGTGATGAAAAGCTCCGAACACCTCCCTGAAGTGTTCATCCATCAGCCCTTTCTGAGGCCAGGGGTTGGGGCTTTTCTGTCCATTCTGTGACCTTCCCCCACGCAAGGCAGCCACAGTTGGTTTCTATTGCATGCAACCGAAGAACGCTGACCGGCAGAGAAATGTTATCCGACTCACCCCAGACTGCCCAGCTAAGTAAACGGCCAAGTGAGAATTTTGAACCCAAAGCTGATAGCACAGCCCCAGGCCACTTCTCAAAGGACACGTGTAAAGGGTTAAGTTCACGAGCCTTCCCAGTCCTGACTTTCCCTTTCTCTGCCATCTGCTTCTGCCCTATAAAATTCTTGCATACCTACTCCACGCCCTGTCTACCTGCAGGGCTGGAACAATACATCACTGGACCAATGTAACTACCCCTCCACACTGGGCACCCGGTGTTAATTCAGTGAGTGCTTTAATCCAAAGCCCCCTGGACTAGCTAGCTATCGCTGCTACTCATCCCACCTCTTTACAGCGTTTTAAAACAACACTGCAGCGGAGGCAAGAACAGGTCGTCTGGTCCAACCTCCTGCCTCAAAGAAATCCTGCCCTCAGATCAATAACATTCAGTCACATGACAGGAGTCACTTTTGCCCCCACCATTATGAGAAGTCTACCGGTTGCCGTCAGCCTCAGGAAGCACCCTGCGCTATTCTAATACGGAAGGCACAAGTCCTGAAGAGACAGACTGGAGCAGAGCGCGTCAGAGCCTCGGGGGTAGCGGGGAGCCCGCAGGCTCTGCAGTCAGAGAGACGCATCTCATACCTGGTATATGAGCTTCCTTTCTAGATGGTCTCCTCATCTACAAAATGGGGATAATAACAGTGCCAACCTCACAAGTCCCTGAGATGCTTGTATCAGATGAAAAAGTAAAACCACCTCATACGCAGTAGGAGCCAACCATACCAGTGCTTCCCTTCCTAAAGAATTTAGGACAGTTGATTGCTTATTCCTATTTTTAAAGATCTCCAAGGAAGGAGAAACCATAGCATCCCTTGGTAGCTAGTGCCAGTGTTTCACAACCCACTTAGATGATGTGTGAATATAGCACAGAGGCCCACATCCAAGGAGCCTGGCAGAGGCTGGGAGGCATGCCAAGCAGTTTGCTGGACCGCTACCCAATCCTATCCCTTCCCCCGCCATTGCCTCCTAAATATATATATTAGCTTAGCCATCCTTCACGGGCCAACCTCCTTTTGGAAACCCTGTCTGATAATCTCCTGGTTTGAAATGCTTTCGGTCTTCTAACCACTCTAACACCTGTTGGCTGTAACACGCTCCAGCCATTTATCAAGAACAGGCTGGCACTATAGCTATTTAATTAATTGGTTAATTCAATAAATATACATCAAATGCCCATCTGCATTGCCAGACAGCATCCTAGGCACTGAGCATAAAGCAATGAATAAAATAGATGAGGTCCCTGCCTTCATGAAGTGCACATTCTAGCAAGGAGGAAGAGGGTAGAAACTAAGCATAGAGCATGTCAGTTGATCAAAAGTGCACTGGAGGAAATGAGAATAGGGTTGGGGATGGGTGACCATTCTTTGTAAAGGGAATACCAGGCCCACCTCATACCAGCTCTCTCTCATTCCCTGTGCCCCCAGGCAGGCTTCCCCAGTTTGCCACACTCCTTCCAGCCCCAGGACCTTTGCACACTCCTCTTGTCTGAAACACTTGTCTTTCCCTACCTCACCTGGTTAGCTCTCTCATTTTGAAGAGGTTACATTTGAGCAGAGACTGGAAGGAAGGATGAAGACCACTTACATGTGCTTGGCCTCTCTAGGAATATATGCTCCTGGAGGGAAAGAGAAGGCCATGGGGAGTAGAGGTCAGAAATGCTAACTCCTGAGTCAGACAAGTGGGCTCAAACCCCTGTGCTATCTCACCCTAGTCGTGTGACAAGTTCTTAACTTCCCCAAGTCTCGGTCCCCTGGAAAATGGAGGAAGAACAGTATTTATCTTGTAGGAATATTGTAAAGATCCAATAAAGTCACGAATGTATAGTGGTGGGCATCAAAGATGGATTTACCCAGGGCACCTGGGTGGCTCAGTCGACTAAGCCTCCAACTTCGGCTCAGGTCAGATCTCACGTTCGTGGGTTCAAGCCCCGCGTCAGGCTCTGTGCTGATAGCTAGCTCAGAGCCTGGAGCCTGCTTCCGGTTCTGTGTCTCCTTCTCTCTCTGCCCCTCCCCCTCTCATGCTCTGTCTCTCTCTGTATCAAAAATAAATAAAACATTTAAAAAAAAAACAAAGATGGATTTACCCTGAAGCTAATAAAACTTCAGGGATTTACACACACACACACATACACACACACACACACACACACACACACACACACACACTTGAATGAGCCCCTTGCAATGTTGCTATGTCCTAAGAGGGGGCTAGCAATGAGTTACATGGTGATGTGTTTTTGTAAAATATATTAACAACAATCAGTTGACTACAGTCTCTTCCCACTTAAAAAAATTTTTAATGATTATTTATTTTTTTTAGAGAGACAGGGAGCCAGAGAGTGAGCAAAGAAGGGACAGAGAGAGAGGAAGACACAGAATCCAAAGCAGGCTTCAGTCTCTGAGCTGTCAACACAGACCCCAACGCGAGGCTCGAACTCACGGACCGTGCGAACATGACCTGAGCTGAAGTCAGACACTTAACCAACTGAGCCACCCAGGCTCCTCTGTCTCCCCCCACTTTGACTTCCCTTCTGTCATACTTCTCACATTAGGTGGCACTAGAAAGGACATGGACCTTTTGCATTCATAATTCAGAAGGTGCAATCACTCTGCCCCAAGAGGAGAGGAGACTGGCCTTCCTGGGATGTGGTCAGGTTCACCACCTAAGGATTGTTCCAGAGTGCTGAGAGCTGTAGGCAGGTGCTGCCCCCACACCTGGAGAAGGAGGCCTTGGGGAGCAGGACAACACCCCCTCCCCCATGGAACCTCCAACTCTAAAGCCTCATGCTGGGACCTCAGGACACTCTGGGGACTTCCAGAGTCTTCATCAATAGCCAGCCCCAGGGTCTGGCTGTTCTTACACTTAAGCTGAAAAAGCTCTTGAAATCTACACCCAGCTTGGGAATAAGCTGGTTTCCCCTCCTAAGGGCTGAAAACAGCTCATGACCATCTTCCAAAGGAAAGCCTTCTCCCTACTTGAAAGCAGTTAGAAAATCACATCTCGGCCTTTTATTTCCCAGCCAAGTGATGCCAATTACTAATAGCAAAGGGAAAGAATGTGACTCACTGACATTCTAGTTCTGATGGCTGCCTGCCACAATTCACCGGCCCCAGAGCTCACTGCGCCTCTCCTTTGTGACCATTCTCCACAGTCGTCGCCCAGAGAGTCACCCTTTGCTCTTGCTTTCCTCGAGGAAACTTCTAGAAAGACATCTTAAGGCCCATTGGTCCATTTGCAAGGTCACATTAAGTCCCTTTGCCCATCTCCCAGCCGGACTCAGGGGAGGACTTGATTTTAGCGTCTTCCTGTGTATGGGGGAGGGGGGGGGGCACATTTATTTCTACAGTCAGAGAATCTTTGTCCACTCTCACTCTCATCTGCCTCTGGTCCTACCCACCATCCTCTCCTGCCTTCTCTGGAGTTTGTTTCCCATTCCTAAACTCAGCGGGTTCACTGTCACTCAAAATACAGCATAGCAGCAGCAGCAGCGCATGTTAGCTGGGTTATCTCCCTGAAGGGACATCGTGCTCATGACCCCCTGGGCCCCCAGCTCCCAAAAGGTCAAGACCTCAGGCTTCTCTCTGCTCTCCCAGAGAGCTCACCCCCCAATATCGAAACAAGACCTCCAGACTTACAGGAGCGACTGTCCTTTGACGGAAGGGAGGCGGAAGAAGAACTCTGGGTGACTTTTAAATCATTGTCCTCATATAGTGAACTTACAGCCCGACGATGTAAGGCTACATATCACTCTAGAAGCATGACTATGTCTTGGTGAAGATGGGAGACTACTTACAGTAATAACTTCCCCCTAACTTTCTGGGACAGTCTCAATAGCTAGGCATTGTTTTAAAAATTGAGGCAGTTTGTTAAATGTGTTATTAAGTGTGATTGGAACGTATAGCTTTTATAGACTTTAAAAAAAAAAAGGAGGGGTCGGGGGTGGGGTCCTTCCTCAGACCATGTGACATGATTTGGGATTCAGAAAACCTGATCTCTGTATCAGGCGAATACTGTATCCTCAGGTCCAGCAGCAGCGCTGATGGACTCAAGAGGCTGAGGCTCGGGTGGCGAGTGTGAAAATACTTTGAAAAGACCTTTCACTATCCAGATGCAACCATTTATCATCATCATCATATCATCATTATTAGCAATAATAAGTGGATCAGGGGGAGCTTTTCAAATGCAAATCTAATCACATTGTGCCTTTCATCCAGGGCCTCCCACTGCTGTTAGGACAGAAGCCAGAGCATACCCCAGGCCTCCAGGCCCTTCATGGCATTTTTGTAGGAAGAATGGCAGGGCCTGGCTCCTGCCCACCTCATACCAGCTCCCTCTCACTCCCTGTGCCCCATGCAGGCCTTCTCTCAGCTTGAATTTGCTGCACTCCTTCCAGCCCCAGGACCTTTGCACACCCCTTATGTCTGGAATATTTGTCCCTCCCTAGCTCACTGGGTTAACTCCCTCTTTTTTTCCCAGGATCACACTTCCTCCACCTTTCCTGGCTGGGTAAATCCTTCCCTTCTACATCTTCACAGAATCCTGTTCAGCCATCCATCTATTTATTAATTCATAGTTATTGAGTGTCTATTATATGCCAGACAGTATTCTGGAGGTGAGGAATATAATGATGAACAAAGAAGTCCCAAGGGAGCTTCCACTCTAACAGAAGAAGAGGCAATAAGCAAACAAGCACATACACCTACTAGGACATCAGGCAGTGTAAGTGCTGTGAGGGTGAGGAGTAGTGTGGTGGCAGCAGCAGGGGCCATCACTTCAGCGAAGGGCAGTGGAGAAGACGACACTTTCTGAACAGATGACACTTAAACTGAGGCTTCAGTGAAACGAGGGTACCAACCATGAAGAGGTGTATGGAGAGATGGCTTCAGACAACGACAACAACAAACAACCAGCAAGGGCAAGTGTCCTGGGGCAGGACTGAACTTAGTAAGTCCGAAGAACAGCGGAAGGGAGAGAGCAAATTGGGAAGGTATTGTATGAGGCTGGAGGACGTGGAGACAAGTCTCAAGGAATTTCGCTACCATGAAAAGCAGGGAAGCACAGGAGCATTATGGAGGGTGTTTCTGTTTTGATTTTTACTCTGTTTCAAGATGGGAAGCATTACAGTATAGTTGTGTGCGGAAAGAATATTCCAGTAAGGAGGATAACATTGGTGATTCACAAGAGAGAGATCACTGCAACCAGTCCTCCGGTAAATGAGGAAGAATGGGGCCCAGGGTCCAGGTGGAGCTTGGCACGACACATGCACGGGGACAATTTGTAATCTGCGACAGGAGAGGCCACAGCACATACATATGGATGCTGGAGGCTGGTCCGTTTCGTGGTGGATAATGAGCATTCTGATGGCCTCTGTTTACTCAGTGAATAGGAAGATGAGATCATCAGCTGAGAACCAGGCAGGAGAGGGGCACTGGGACTGGGAGAGGAGAAGGTACACACGGCCATCTTGGAGGGTGGCAGACTGACAGGGGACCGTAGTGGGATTGCTGGGCCGTGCCGAGGGAGTCCACTTCTTCAAGGACTTCAACGTAAAACAAGACCCGTCTGTGCAGTTGCTAGCGTTTTCTCCAGCCATGTTCTGTGCCCAGCTGCAGGTGCAAAAGAGGTGCTCCCCTGGGTTTAACCAGGGTTGGGGTTTGGGCAGGTGGACACAGTGAGCGTGTGGGTTATGGACCAATGACCACACTAAGCCACAAACTCTAGGTTGGGTGAGGAGGAGAGGAGGACCTAGGTGGATAAAGACAGGAAAATATGGTAGGGAGTCAGTGGATTGAGGACCTCAATAGGGTGGGAGAATTACTGGAACGGTAGCCTTTGGATGACTGAGCTGGGAAGATGGCCTGAGTGGGATGGTTTGAATGGAAACTTCGGGGTGCTGCACTTGTGACAAGGTCTGTGTGTGACAATAATTGAGGTGGAGAGGAGGAGGGGATCGTGGTATTGAAGCCTCAAGAAACAAGAGGCAGGGTAACAGATGGTCATCTACATGGGTCTTAGAGTCCCCACAGGCCATGGCAAGAGTGGAGGTACAGGGAAGGCCAGTGAGCCGGGTGGTCAAATTACCAATGAACACACGAGAGGGAGGGAAGTAGAGAGGACAAAGACGGTCTGATGACAGGGGCTCATTTTCTGTGTGTGTTCATATGATTATTTCATTTGCGTTGATTTTACCCACAACACTGTGCGTACCACTGAGGATGGAGACCATGTCTGCTTGTGTTCACCACATTCCCGACAGCTTCTAGCTCAATGCCTAGCACAGCATCGGTCCTTAATAAAAACTTCTTGAACAAATGAATGAATGAACCAAAACTAGCCTCTGGAATTGGAAGAGAGAGAGTGAGAGGCATTGATCCAATAATTTGCTCCTTTCTCTTCCCATTAAAGCCCTCAGCATAGTGCTTATTTTCAGAAACTTCAGTCAATGGTCACTCAACTAACATTCATGAAACACCTGTTAAGTGCCAGGTGCTGTGCTGCATGTTTCAAAGAGGATTAAGACATGGGTGCAGCTCTCAGGAATCTCAAAGTATACCCAGGTGAACTCATGAATAAGCCACTTTAATACAATGTGAATAGAGCGGTGATGGAGGGAGGTGTGTGCAAAATGCTCCGGGAACACTGAAGCGGACTGCCGGGGGGGCGAGGGGGGCATGGGAAGGCTGTGGGTGCAGATGGTATCTGGAGAAGGAAGATGGCCAGCCACCAAGAGAAGTGGCTGTCAGGTGAAGGACCAGCCTGTCCACAGGAATCAAGGACAGGAAAAGCTTAGCAAACTGAGAAGTCTGATGAAGACCAGCAGTTAAGCCAAAATGTCATCCGGCCCTTATATTTAAGGTCAGTTGGTTGCAACCAGAATGCTAGCTAATCCAATGGAGAAAGAACAGTATTTTTTAAAGGTTTTTGAAATTTTACTTATTTGTTTTTGAGAGAGTGAGAGAGAGCATGCATAAGCATGTGCACGTGAGAGTGAGGGAGGGGCGGAGAGAGAGAGAGAGAGAGAGAGAGAGAGAGAGAGAGAGAGAATCCCAAGCAGGCTCTGCAGGGCTCAATCCCATGAGAAAAAAAATTGTCTTTTTAACAAATGGTGCAGGGACCGCCGGACATCCACATGGAAATGAACGAAGTTAGACTCCCACCTCACATCACATTCAAAAGGCAATTCAACATGGACCAAAGATCTAAATGTAAGCATTAAAACTACAAAACTCTTAGAAGGAAACGTAGGTGCAGGGCACCTGGGTGGCTCAGTCAGTTAAGTGTCCAACTCTTGATTTTGGCTCAGGTCATGATCTTGCAGTTAGGTGGATTGAGTCCTGTGTTGGGCTCCGAGCTGACAGCACGGAGCCTGCTTGGGATTCTCTCTTTCCCTCTCTCTCTCTCTACCCCTCCCCCCACTTTTGCGCATTCCTCCCCCCCAAATAAATAAACTTAAAAAGAAAAAAAAGAAGAAAACCTAGTGTAAATCTTCATGATCTTGGATAAGGCTATGGTTTATTAGCTATGACACCAAATTCACAAAAGAAGAAATAGATAAATTGAACTTCAAATATAAACATTTGTGTTTTAAAGGAGACCATCAAATGGGAGAATGGGAGAAAATATTTGCAAATTATGTATCTGATAAGAGACTAGTGTCCAGAATATATAAAGAACAGTTACAACTCAACAGTGAAAAGACAAATAACCTTAAATTTTAAAATGGACATGACTTAAACAGATATTCCCCCAAAGAAGACACACAAATAACCAAAATAAGCACCTGAAAATTTTCATGTTACTCATTACGGAAATACAAATCAAAACCACAATGAGATGCCACTGAATACCCACTAAAATGGCTATAATAACAAAGACAGACATTAGCAAGTATTGGTGGGAATGTGGAGAAACGGAAACCCTCATACAGTGCTGGTAGGAATACAAAATAGAGTAGCTGCTTAGAAAACAGTGCCTCAAAGAGTTAACAGACTCACCATATGATCCAGCAATTCCACTCCTATATTTATACCCAAGAGAACTGAAAACATTATCCACACAAGTATCTGTACATGAATGTTGACAGCAGCAAGAATTACAATAGTCAAAAAGCGGAAACAACTCAAATGCCCGTCAACTGATAAATGGATTAAAAAACGTGGTAATTGATAAATCCAATTGATAAATGGATAAACAAAATATCCATACAATGGAATGTTATTTGGCAATTAAGAGGAATGAAGTACTATATGTGTTACAACATGGATGAACTCCAAAGCATTATGCTACATGAAAGAACCAGATGCAAAAGACACATACTGCATGCTTCTATCTGTCTGAAATGTCCAGAATAGGCAAATTAATAGAAACCAAAAGTAGATCAATGATGGGAAAAGGGGGAAATGGGGAGTGACAGCTCATGGGTACAGGCTTTCTTTTGGGATTGATAAAAATGTTCTGGAATTAGATAGTGGTGATGGCCATACAATTTAGAAAATATACTAAAAACCACTGAGTTGTACAAATTAAAAGGTGAATTTTATGGTATGCGATTTTAGCTCAATTTTTTTTAATGTCATCCAGGGTCCCTGTGGCAATTAGGCCATGCTAAGGTATGTGGATTAAATCCTGCAGGCAACGGAGGATGTGTGCACTTGCGTGTGCGTGTGCGCATGCGCATGTGCATTCGTTTGTGTGCCTGTGCGTGCGTGTGTGCGCGCATGCATGTGTGCGTGCGCATGTGCATTTGTGTGTGTGCGTGTGTGTGCGTACTCTTCTTCCACCGTAGTTGGAAAAGCAGGAAGGTGAAATCAACAAAAAATTCCCCATGACGCTATCACCTCAGAGCAATCACTGTGAATGGTTTGCTGTATTTCCTTACACTCTCATTTGCGGTTGTACTGAGATTATGTTTTACGTACAATTTTGATATGCTGCTCTTTTTTTCAGTTACCATAAACTTATTCTAAGCATTATTTAAAAGTAAATTTTCTTACCTAATTATAATAGTTATTTATGGTAGAAACTTTGGAAAATATAGAAAATTATAAAAAAGAAAATTAAAGTCATCCATAATCCCACCAGTTAGAAATAATCATTACAGAGATTTAGTGTATTTTATTTTGTCTTTTTTCTATGAGTAAATGTCATTTTTAATAGCTGTATAATAGGCCATCCAGTATCATAGATTACTTTTATTGTAATATAGTTAGGCCGTTTCCAGTTTCTTCCCATATAAATAATGATGTAATAAATATCTTATGTTTATGAAGCTTTTTCATAAATGGAGTTATTTCCTTAGCTTCTCAGAAATGGAATTACTAGTCAAAGGCTGAATATGTTCAAGCTTTTATGATGTATCCTTAAACCACATTCTAAAAGGGTTCAACAAACTGCATTTCTATTAGCAATAAATGAGATTGCCAGTTTCACAGCATCCTCATCAGCATTGAGGATTATACTTTAAAATTTTTTCCTTTTTTAAAAAAATTCTCATTCTAACAGAGGTTTCATAAGAAAGCAGCCTGCGCAGGTTTGTATTTCAGATGATAGAGCCCCTGGGCTGAAGAGAGGTGGGAGAGGGCTGGTGTGGCAGCCAATTAGGGAAATGCTGCACTAGTGAAGGAAAGAAATGACATCGTCAGGCAGTGAGGATGGGCTTAAAGACATTTAAGAATAGAAAGACATTTCTAAGAAAGGATAGGCTGGATTTGTGACTGATCCAAAACTGGCAGGCAGGAAGGGAGAGGTGTCAAGTTTGACTCCAAAATGTCTAGCCTTGGAGGTAGAGCCGAGGGTGATAGCTTTAGCTGAGGCAGAGAAAGAGGGAAGGAGGAGCAGGTTTAGAAGGAAAAGAACGCTTCCTGATTGCCTCACATTATTTTGGGCGCCTTCCAGAGTTCCGGGTGGATATCAACATCTCCATTAACCACATGAGTCTAAAGCTTGGAAGAAAGGCCAACACTGGGTTTTGTAAAAGCTTGGAAACTGTCTGTCTGTAAGTAAATGGTAATGAATGTGATCACGGAGGGCTGAGAACTAAACACCAGGGAATGAGTGAAGAAGGAAGAGTTGTTTAGGAAGCAGAAGGGGAGCCCACAGACACTGGTGCCAAATGCCAGGGGAGAGAGAGGTTCAAGGACAGAGAATCATCAACAGCAGTCACGAGTCACCAGTCACAGAGAAGGGCGAGGAGGGTCCCTGGAGAGCTGGCAGTCTGGGGGTGGGATGTCAGGAAGGTGTGAGAGAGGACAGTAGCCTCACTGGAGGTCATTCTCCTCTAGTTTTTCTCTCTCCTATCAATCATCAGGGCAGGAGCTGGTCAATGATTCTACTCCTTCCCGCCCACCTGAGTGGACTTGTAGTACAAATGGAAGTTGAGGAAGAGGCTGGGAGGCACGGCTCTCAGTCCTGGCTCCTAATCCCAGACATCTGATCCAGGTTTGACCCTTGATCTCTTTACCCACATCACGAAGGAACTGGTGAGTCAAAGGGTGCCTTGGTTCAGTACAGGTCTGCAGTGGAATGAGAAATATAAAGCCAACGTAGTGTGTTTTCATGAAAGAAGTTAACTTCATGGAGTGTAAAAGTTTGTCCTTTATTCTGAGATTATGTCTTTCCTACTTTTTAGAGTAGGCTGTCATTTCTTTTGTGAAAAGATGGTAGATAGTGGCTGGGTTTTTCTCCTGGGTGTTTCTTTCTCCTGTCTTCATTTAGCAAATAAGAAGTTCATAACTCTCCGTTGGCCCCCCAAATCAGTTTGGTAATGTTATTGATGTATGAATTGCAGAAGTGTAGGAATTAGTGGCCTAGATAATTTTTTTTATTTATTTTATTGAGAGTGGAGGGGGCAGAGAGAGGGGGAGAGAGAGAGAGAGAGAAAGGGAGAATCCCATTCAGGCTCTGCACTGTCAGCACAGAGCCAGATGCAGGGCTCAAACTCACAAACTGTGAGATCATGACCTGAGCCAGTATCTAGAGGGTGCTTAAGCAACTGAGCCACCCAGGCTTAGATATTTTTTAGGGTTCTCACCTATAAAACCCTGAAATCCTAGCTGTCTGAAGATAGTCAAAGAAGGAATATATATTGGTACAACATGGGGTAGAGCTAGCTACCACTATGAAACCCCACCTTCCAGCAAAAGGGCTTTGAGTCTGGACCTTGGCCCTGAGATGCTGCGTTCCTGGCCTCTCTTTATCCGGCAGTCTTCCCTGTGCTCTGCGGGTCTGGTCACCCAGAGCCCCAGCCATGGTCCCTGCTACTCTTCTCCAGCAGCCAGGCTCTCCTGGCATTTTACTCCAGCTCAGTGCCAGGCTCCTGCACACAGATGTTCAGTAAGTAGTTGTTTGAATAAGTGAAAAAATGAGTTCCCGTTTTATCTATAAGAAAACTATTTCTTTTTTTCTTTAAGGAGGCTCCACACCCAGCCTGGAGCTTAATCTCATGACCCTGAGCTCAAGAGTCACATGCTCTCATAGATCAATGGAACAGAATAGAAAATCCAGAAATGGACCCACAAACTGTGGCCAACTAATCTCTGACACAAAGCAGGAAAGAATATCCAGTGGAAAAAACAGTCTCTTCCAATGGTGCTGGGAAAACTGGACAGAGACATGCACAAGAATGAACCTGGACCACTTTCTTACACCATACACAAAAATAAACTCAAAATGGATGAAAGACCTAAACATAAGACAGGAAACCATCAAAATCCTAGAGGAAAAAACAGGCAACAACCTCTTTGACCTCAGCTGCAGCAACGTCTTACTCCTCATGCCTCTGGAGGCAAGGGAACAAAAGCAAAAATGAATTATTGGGACCTCATCAAGATAAAAACTTCTGCACGGCAAAGGAAACAATCAGAAAAACTAAAAGGCAATTGATGGAATGGGAGAAGATATTTGCTAATGACGTATCAGGTGAACGGTTAGTATCCAAAATCTATAAAGAACTTATCAAACTCAACACCCAAAGTAATTCAGTGAAGAAATGAGCAAAAGACATGAATAGACACTTTTCCAAAGAAGACATCCACATGGCTAACAGACACATAAAAAGATGCTCAACATCATTCACCATCAGGGAAATACAAATCAAAACCACCATGAGATACCACCTCACACCAGTCAGAATGGCTACCATTAACAACTCAGGCAACAACAGACGCTAGTGAGGATGTGGAGAAAGAGGATCTCTTTTGTGCTGCTGGTAGGGATGCAAACTGGTGCAGCCACTCTGGCAAACAGTATGGAGGTTCCTCAAAAAATTAAAAATAGAACTTTTAAGACTCAGCCATTACACTACTAGGTATCATCCAAAGGATACAGGTGTGCTGATTCGAAAGGGCACATGAGCCCCAGTGTTTATAGCAGTACTATAAGCCATAGCCAAAGTATAGAAAGAGCCCATATGTCCATTGACTGATGAATGGATAAAGATGTGGTATATATACACAATGGAATATTACTCAGGAATCAAAAAGAATGAAATCTTGCCGTTTGCAACAACACGGATAGAACTAGAGTGTATTATGCTAAGTGAAATAAGTCAGTCAGAGAAAGACAAATATCGTTTGTTTTCACTCACATCTGGAATTTAAAATGCAAAACAGATGAACGTAGGGAAGGGAAGCAAAGATAAACAACAGAGAGGAAGGCAAACCATAAGAGACTCTTTAATAGAGAGAATAAACTAAGGGTTGCTGGTGGGCTGTTGGGGGGGAGAATGGGCTAACTGGGCAAGGGGCATTAAGGAAGACACTTGTTGGAATGAGCACTGAGTGTTATATGTAAGTGATGAATCAATAAATTCTACTCCTGAAATCACTATTACACTATATGTTAACTAACTTGGATTTAAATTTTTAAAAAAAGTCACTTCCTCTACTGACTGAGCCAGCCAGGGGCCTCCATCCATAAGGAAACAAACTCATCCCCTTCCTTAATCTCCCCAAAGATAGGAATACATACCCCCAGTTTCTAACTGCTGTCTTGTGGGTGCACAGAGAATATTTGAGATGAGTCCTTTTCCTAACACTAAGCAGTTAACATGCAGCAGAAACTAAATTTGAACCCAAATCTTTTAACCCCAGTCCGCTGCTCTCTCTTCCTCACCATTGCCACATAGTAGACATCCACCATCAGCAGGGGTGGGGTCTGCGAGCACGATGATCTCTCCAGGCCTCCTCACATCGAACTCCGGGAGCAGAGTAAGCCTGAGCCAGGTCTCAAGGTCGAGTGGAGATTTTATTCTGTTCACATGGGCTGATGAAGAAGGGGTGCATACATGAGGTGCCAAGCTTTAAAACTTCACTTTCATCTTTCTCAAAGTAATGATCGCTCTTAGTTTAAGGAGTTTAATTTTGCTAAATATACCTTTAATGAAAAACAGCTCCTCTTCACCCCCGAGGCCACCACGATCACTCTTCTGCATATTTTTTCTGGTATGTACCTTCATAAATCCGAAGGACAGACTTCCATGCTGTATCTCCACCTGTCGAGTACCCCATCGACTATTGGCCGGCTGATGAATGAGGCATTCGTTTCTCTAAAGCACTACCTGTTCCCCTCTTCCGCTCAAGGTAATTACTCCGGCTTATGTTAACACTTACTGTTGTCCTTATTATGATTATGTAATTATTCTTCCCTTGAGCTAGTGTACCAAGATATGCTTCTCTTCTTGGACAACTTTTTGTTTACCCCAAAGTTAATAATTACCTTTTTTTTTTCATTTGCTTACTAGTCTGGATACCAAGCAATAATTTTTTTAATGTCTTTTATTTATTTTTGAGAGACAGAGAGAGACAGTGCAAGCAGAGGAGGGTCGGAAAGAGAGGGAGACACAGAATCGGAAGCAGGCTCCAGGCTCTGAGCTAGCTGTCAGCACAGAGTCCAACGCAGGGCTCGAACCCACGAACCGTGAGATCATGACCTGACCCAAAGCTGGACGCTTAACCGACTGTGCCCCCCAGGCACCCCCAAGCAATAATTTTTCTTAGGCCTTCTAACAGCCTTTTGATATTTCCTCAAACCAAGCAATTCAGGTCATCTCTACTCATTCTGGGTTTTTCTCGCAGACTTCCCAAACAGCTTTTCTCCTTCCATTGAACTGGTCGCTTCCATTGTCCATCACCTTGAATTCTAGAGGTTTCCTTTGCCATTCTCCTGACTTAGACCCTCTAACGCCCATGTCACCTTCTAGCCTGGTTTATTCCAAGAAAAATAACGCTGTGTATCTAAAAATGTCTTGACTTCCCTTCAACACTTCATTGACAATTGAACTGAATACAGAATTATAGGTCGAGATCACTTTCCCTCAGGATTTGAGAGGTTGCTCTATTTTCTTCCAGGTTCTGATGTTTTTATTGAGTATTATAAGGCAATTCTGATTGCTAATCTTTTGTAGAATGGAAGAAAGAAAGAAAGAAGGGAAGAAAGAAAGAAAGAAAGAAAGAAAGAAAGAAAGAAAGAAAGAAAGAAAGAAAGAAGGAAGGAAGGAAGGAAGGAAGGAGAGAGAGAGAGAGAGAGAGAGAGAGAGAGAGAGAGAGAGAGAGAAAGAAAGAAAGAAAGAAAGAAAGAAAGAAAGAAAGAAAGAAAGAAAAGAAAAGAAGGAAGGAAGGAAGGAAGGAAGGAAGGAAGGAAGAAGGAAGGAAGGAAGGAAAAAGAAAAGAAAAAAACCCTACCTTGTGTCTTGGGAAGCTTTTAGGATTTTTTTCTTCATCTCTAGGGTTCTAAAATTTCACAGTGATATGCCTCAGTGGGATCTTTTGTCTATCATTGTAATCAGCACCCAGTGGACCCTGTCAAACTAGAAATTCATATCCTTCAGTTCTGGGGAAATTTTTCCTATTACTTATTTTAATAATGTTCTCCCTTTCATTTCTCTGTTCTCTCTGAAATGAGGCAGAGTGAGGGGTAGAGAGTAATGGAAGGTTCTGTTTTAGACAGTGTCCGGGGGAAGTCTCTCTGATGAAGTGACATTTGAGCAGAAATCTGACTGAGCATCGTCTCATTCACCTGAAGAAAACTCCTGACACCCCCCGTGTCAGGCTGATTCACACTGAGAGGGAGACACTACAGGCTGATGGAGAGAGCTCTGTGTGTGACTTGGGGCTTGTCAACCGGAGGAGTTCACTGTTAGGTGCTCCAGTGTCACATGAGCTTTTTCATGACGCAGCTCCTTCCTCTGGGATTGCTTCGTTTTTCCAGAGAAGAATCTTCCAGTCTCCTGCATGGAGGTGGTGAGAGGGGAAAGAACTTGGGGGGGGGGGGGAACAGGTCAACGAAGGGGACGTCACCATTCATTCACCCATTCGCGTTGAATTTAATTCATTATTAAATTCCATCCTCACCCCTCTTTCTGTGACTCCCTGAAATGCCTGGGCCTTTCTGGGATTCTGCTGGGCAAGCTTTTTGACTTCTTGTGGGAGTTTTTCCCTGCAGGGTTGGAGTACCTTCTCCTTCCATCCTTTCTCTTGTCCACGAATCTCTCTTTGATCATTCTCCTCGTCCATTTAAATGGGACTTTAAGAGAACTTGCAGGTAAACATGTATTCAACCCAGTGTGTTTAACCAGAGCATAAGATGGCCTGTGAAACACATCCTAGCAAACCGATAAGGCTAAGAATTCTTTTTTTTTTTTAAGGAAAAAGAAAACCCTAGCAGAGTGTCCCTCCTGGAGTGAGAGCACTGTACATGACAATCACGGAATTTTATGGGTGAAGTGGCCTCAGATATTATGTATCACCACCTCATTTTACAGATGTAGAAAATGAAACCCAGAAGCATAAGTAACTCGCCCAAAGTCACAGAGCAGAGAAA
Organism: Suricata suricatta; assembly: GCF_006229205.1. Taxonomy (NCBI): domain Eukaryota; kingdom Metazoa; phylum Chordata; class Mammalia; order Carnivora; family Herpestidae; genus Suricata; species Suricata suricatta. The sequence continues at coordinate 16,625,219 of NC_043710.1, read as the reverse complement.
TGTAAGGAGTCTCTGCATTTTCCACTTGTAAACCTAGTCCTTTCCCACTACCTTCCCAGAAAAGCCCCTCAGGCAATAGTAAGATTTTCCTCTTGATGGGGCTTCCAAAGCAAATGCCTTTTTGCTCTCTGGGCCAGTCGGACCCTGATCGGTCCCATCTGGAGAAGAACCATGACAATGAACTAGACCTCATTTCTCAGCAAGATTGGGAGTGTTCCTGGCGGGGCGTATTAAACAGAGATCACTTCTTAAAGGACAGAGTCAGGATAACAAATCTACCTTAAAATAAACCTCAAGTCAAATTACCAATTAACACCTAAATGTATTTAAGCAGAAATAAGTTTAATCGTCTAATTAATTTTTCACCAATTAAGTCCATTTTTACATGTTGCATTTTACACTGCCTTGGCAATGAAAGTAATTGGATTCCTTTATAACCACTTTCCACTTCCTGGTTTGCTAAGTAGTTCGATGCTCTTGTCTGTCTACAGAAAATATAAATCGCCCCAAACTGGTTACATTGCAACATTATGAAGTTCATAAAGTACTCCTTTTGGGAGCAGCAGCAAAGGCGACAAGATATGATTATCACGGAGTAGGAAAGGGGCCTGTGGTAGGCAGCCTCTCACAGGGCCCCCGAGGTCCCCTGCCTCCTGGCACTTTGTGCAGTCCCCTGCCCTGGAGTGTGGGCTGGCCCGGTGACTCCCTCCTAAGGAGGAGAACGCGGCAGAACCGCAGAACCGCTGGGATGTTACTACTGAGATGAGGTGATGACTTCCAACCTGGTTGTTTCCCCTTCCCCCCTCCCTCCCGACCCTCGCTCCTCCCCCCCCGACCCTCGCTCCTCCCCCCTTCTTCGCCCTTTCTTTTTCTTTCCCAGGTCCCTGAGCCCGGGTAAAGCTGTGTCCTGAGCAACCCCACAGGACACACTTGCCAAGGAGCCAAAGCCTCCTGCCAAAAGCCCCGCCAGTGAGCTTGGAGATGGAGCCTCCCGCCCTGGAGACTGCAGTCCTGGGCAGCGCCTTGAGAGCAACTTCCGTAGAAACCCGAAGCCAGGCACCCAGCTAAGCCCTTCCGCAGACTCCAGACCTTTGCCAACTTTGGGCGATAATGCATATTTACAGTTTTATGCTGCTACATTTGGGGATAATTTATTATACAGCAACAGTGGAGGAGAACTAGGTATGAGTTCTGACCCTTCTACTTCCTTGCCAAATCTCATCTGTAAAAGGGGATAAAGACCACACCTACTCCACAGACTTGCTGAGGGGCTCAAGGAAAAGAAAACTGATTTTAGTATTTTGTTAAAATTTTTTCAAGTTTATTTTTTGTTGAGAGGCAGAGAGTGAGCAAGGGAGGGGCATAGAGAGAGAGAGAGAGGCAGACACAGAATCTGAAGCAAGCTCCAAGCTCTGAGCTGTCAGCACAGAGCCCCAAGCAGGGCTTGAACTCATGAGCTGTGAGATCACGACCTGAGTTGAAGGCAGAAGCTTAACAGAGTGAGCCACCCAGGTGCCCCAAGGACACTAATTTTAAAACGATCATGAGATAGTAGGCATTTTTATCTACACGATTTCATTTAATGTCTTTATTAAGTGTGTTTGTTTTATAAAAAGCACACAAAAAATAAAATCTTCGATCTGGTCTATCACAACTGTAAGGCAAAAGAAATAATTATGTATCTATCTATCTATCTATCTATCTATCTATCTATCTGTCTGTCAGGCTTAAAGATACAGAAGAACATTCAAAAGTATCATTTAATGTCTTTTAAATGGGAAAAAAACCCACATGTGAAGCATATCCAATAAATTGGAAAACCATACTAGTAGCAGTAGAGCCAATTCGTTTTATGATTTATTAAAACACTGTTTAACCAAACATCAAGCTTGGATCAACCTTAAATAAACCATATGCCTTTTAGAACTGATGGGTTTTAATTAGTTTTTTAATTAGCATGTGAGAAGTTTGTAAGCCTGTTAGTTTTGCTATCCAAATCAGAAGAATATGCTTTATAAGATTCTCACAAGAGGAGCTCTTCAGGGCCAGGGTTAAGGCCCATGGGCCCCCTCAAATGAACATGGCCCATGCGTAACTCTCTTCCACAACCTTCCAGGCCAAGCCTCATTAGTGACCCCACCTTCATCCTGCTGTCCAACCTGGAAACCGAGTCACCGACCCAGAATCCTCCCCTTCCACTCCTCACCCCACATCCTATGACCGATTCTACTTCAGAAACATCTCCTTTCCGCTCCGCTGCAGCCATTTTAGTCCATATTCATCTCTTCCACAATGAATCATCATTAATACTGTAATTCTAACCGTATACACTAAGTATATTATACATAACTGTAATATCATAACAAAGATTAACAAATCTTATTTATTGACAGTGCGCTGTTTCACAAGTTCAGCTCTGAGCTGGTGATGAGGCTTCTAGGCCTCCTGTCTTCATGGGGCGAACAGGCGGCTTCATTCAGAGCCTCAAAGAGCTAAGCTAGATGGAAAGTTAAGAATAGGCTGCCTTAGTCTAAATCTCAGCTTTTCCATTTCCTCTGTGCCTTTGGATAAGTTACTTAACCTCTCTGTGCTTCAATTTTCTCACCTGGAAAACAAGGATAATAAATAGCACTTACCCCATAAGGACTAAGAAGATTTTAAATGCGTAGAACAGTGCCTGGCAGCCAAAAAAACATATTTTGGGTCCACATCACGTTTTCTCCAACACCTATATCTCTGTAGGACAAAACATCCTTTCCCAGAGCAGTCTGATTCTTCTCCTAAGGAGCCATTTGACCACGTCAATTCCCTGGCAAACGTCAGGAACATAGGCCTTAGCATGGCTTCCTAGCTCAGCTCCCTGGCCCTCACCTTCCACTTCCCCCCACCCCGTTCCCCATGCTCCTTCTCCACTTAATGTCTCGCATTCCTAAAACGTACCCTCTGAGCCTAACTTTGTGTCTCTGCACCAAGACATATGAGGTGCAGTTAAGAGATGGGCTCATTCAAGGGGTGGCAAAGGACAGCATCCAAGATGGCAGCTGGATGCGCCCCCCTCTCTTTCAAACTCTGTAAGGAAGAGACCAAAGAGCACTGGGACTTAAGTCCTTCTGTGTGGCAGGGATAGCACAGGCCTTAAAATAGCTGGGATGTTTGCTACCAAGAAAAGTCACATGAAAAGAAAACGAAGTAGGCCTTTTCCTACCTTCCCTGGGAGCACAGAACTGCCTCAGCTATCACCAGGGAAAAGAGAAGAAAGGAAGAAAGAAAGAGCTTGGACTTTAAAGTGAGACCCACGTCTAAATCCTGGCTCTCCCTCTGGAAACAAACACATACCCCTCACTTTCTTTGGCTGGGAAATCAGAATTATAACGGTTCCTTTGCAAAGTTGATGTGAGGATTCCATGAGAAAATGTATGTCACACTACCCGGTATATCACGTGGGCTCTAAATTAAAGGCTACCTTCCTGTTTTCTCCTGACCTGTTCTCTGCGCCTGTAAAGATCTGCCTGCTCACCCCACCCCGGTGGGTGCCTGGTGAACTCCTACCCGGTCCTCAAGTCCCAGGGCTCAGTGTCATCCTCCCAGAGAAAATTTGGAAGCAATATGCATGTCTAATAATTAGAGGTTATATAAATTATGGTTAATCCTCAAAATATGGTTGGCTGCCATTAAAATCATCTTACAGAAATGTGCTGTTGACATTAAAAAAAATGTTCTCAATATACATTGTGAGGGAAAGAAGCAGGTTTCAAAACAGTACTATGTACAGAATGATCCCATTTTGTGACAAAAATATAAATGTTTATGTATGCATAAAAAAGGTCTGGAAGGACCCAGTGGTTGTCTCTGGGTGGGTGGAATTTGCATGTTTCTTTTCCTTCCTTATGCTTATATGTATTTTGTGATTTTTCTATAATGAGCATAAATTACTTTTGTAGTAAGAAAAAAAATTTTTTTAACTACCAAAATTGTTTTTCTGATTGTAATGCATTTTCATTGTAGAAAATTTGGAAAGTCTGAAAACTATAAAAAAGAAAAGATAATTATGCACGTTGTTTTACCAAGAGTCTATTAACATTCTAGTATATTTCTTTCTAGTCTTTTTTGTTAATGCACGTATGAATTTTTTAAACTACTTGAGATCAAACTGATCTACAGTTTAATGTCCTACAATTTTTATTACATTATGAATATTTTCAAAAATTATTATAAATTCTAAATACAAGATGTCTCGCAAAGGGCTAGAGAAATCGACTATCCTAGCGGGGGGGGGGACTAAAAAGAGGGTTAACTGCCCCCCAAGTACAGCATAAGCATTTTAAAGACTTTCCTAGGCCCTAGAGAGGCCTTACATTGTTTAAAATACTCTAACATAGTCCATAAGAACAATTTTAACTGCAAAATTTTTGAACGGGCCTTTTATACTTTTGCTATTGAATCTGGCTAAACATACTCATTTAATTTACAACTGGTGAACAACTCAATTTATAATTGGCTGTAATTTCTCAGTAACTATTGTACATATTTGGGAACTCTTGCAAAGTGAGAAAAACCCAACTAGCAAATTGTTTTCAAATATAAAGAAACAGTAAATTTCAACGATTAATGATGTTAACATGCGCTTACATTTAATAGGTTTTTAATTAAACATTTTTTGAGTTTACGGTTTCCTTTTCATGTTTTGGAGCCAATAACTTTTTTTTTTCCCTAGGCCCCCAAAAAGTACCTAGGCCTTGAGTTCTGGGTCCACCCTGCCTGGCCGAGGACAATGCCCTGCCTGAGTCCCCTTGGCTAGTGGGCAGTCATGACAGAGATGCTAGAAACTGTCAGAAGGGACGGGAGAGTCACTGCAAAGCCCAGCAATAGAAAAGGTCGATTTATTCACCAGAGCTGTTTTTTCTGTGCCAACCTCCAAACAGAAAGCAGGAGATTTTGGACAAGGGATTCCTGCACTCGTAGATTCTTGCTTCTCAAGTACAGAAAGTAAACTGGGAAGGAGAAGGGAAGGAGGGTGAGGCAGAAAAGGGAGAATGAGGGTGAGAAGGAAGAGAATGGAAGAAAGGAAGGCTACCACTCATTAGTTGTTTATTATCGCTCCATGCTGAGCTAAGTGATTTACATACTTTCATTCAATACTCAGGACAATCCTATGCGATGGGGACTGTTGTCTCTCTCATTTTACAGGTAAGGTTCCTAAGGCTGAGACTGGCCAACTCACTGCCCCAAGGTCACACAGCTAGAAAGTGCTGGCCCAAGACTGACCCCAAAGCCTGTATATTAGCCTCTGTACCATGCAGCCTCTCCAAACACACCTGCCCTATCCGGCCCTCCTACTTCCAGAAAAGCAGAATTTAAAGCTGGGAGAGCCCCACGGGAGCAGCTCACCCTTCTTGTCTCTACTTTTGCCAGCACACTGCTCACAAGGAAAATCTTGTTCCCTGCCGGCATCCTGCTGAGCCAGGCGCTCCCATGGCCCAGGGGCACTGTGCTGGCCTAGAAAATGTGCTCTGGAGATGTTGGCTGAATTAACAAATTAAATAAATCTCTCATTTTGCTGAGAAGGAAGACCAGGGAGGGAAATCTGGGGGACCCACACAGTCCAGGTAAAACCCGTCTGCAGTCACTCAGCAAGGTACTGATGGCAGACTCTGGATTAGAATCCCGGCCCGTGCTTCCTGAACTATTTAACTGAAATGTATACAGGCCTTTCCTCTTTTTTGTTAATGCCACTTCATTCTTACAACGACCGTGTGTCCTATGTGTCATATGTGATCAAATCTAAGACCGTCCACAGGCCACATCACTATTTTATGTTTACAATAAAAGAGAAAAAATGAAACAACACTGCCAAGTGTCCTTGAGAGACACCGATCAACTATAAGATGTATACCTTCCGTGTGAAAAATGTGTGATGTTATCCACGTTTTATAGATGTGGAACAGAGACTCGGAGGAACCAAGTGGCAAGTCTTGGCCACATAGCCATTAAGGGGCAGACACACCTGATTCAAACCAAGTCAGGGCTGTCTCTACAATTGTCCCTCAAAGCACTATGATTTGATGGCGGGGCTTGGAGGAATGGGAGGAAAAGGCTATTTAAATAAGCATCTTTATTTAGCTGGTGACATAGCTCCTTCCTTATTAGATTATAAGCGACAACTGACAGCTGTTTTCCCAGCACCTAGCACTGTGGCTAGCACAGAGCGAGCCTTCAAAAAATATTGATGCACCTAGGTGGCCCAGTCAGTTAAGAATCCAACTCTTGATTTGGGCTCAGGTCATGATTTCATGGTTTCGTGGGTTCAAGCCCCTGCATTGGGGTCTGTGCACTAACCTCGCCATGCAAAGCCTGCCTAGGCTTCTCTCTTTCTTTCTCTCTCTGCCCCTCCCCTACTGATGCTCTATCTGTCTGCTTCAAAATAAATATATAAACTTTAAAAATATATATATCTAAGACATGGAAAGGATTGACAGTATGAGGCACATCAGAAGTGCAGAAAATGTGGGCCTAAGTTGGAAGTCCACTGCAGTCCTATGCTGCTGATGCATCAGGTGAGGGGAAAGGAAAGTGCAGAATGGGGGTGGGGAGGGCAGGAGGCCAGTACTTTCCAATGGGTCCTGACACAGACAGACCTGGTCAGAATCCCAGCTCTGCCGGCCACTCACTGTGGGACCTTAGGTAAGTTCCTGAATCTCACTCAGCCTCTGTTTCCTCGTTGGTAAAATGGGAATCATGCAGTTCTGCCTATCTCACGAGACGGTGTGAGAATTCAATGAGAAAACAAAAGTAAAAAGCTTAGCACAGTGTCCAGCACATGGGAAGCAAGGCATCAGAGCTAAAGCCCGGGAGAGGAAGAAATGCTGGTCTTAAGGCCATCTTGAATAGACTCACACCAGGAGGGCGGGGAAGTTCACAATTGGGAACCCTCAGCCTCAGACTGGCCATAGAAACAGACGGTCCTCCAGTAGAAGACCTCCCACCCACTTTTTCAAGATCAAATACACAAAATAAGAAACGAGAATTAAGAAATCACCAAAGGGAAGCCTGGGTGGCTCAGTCAGTTGAGTGTCCAACTTCGGCTCAGGTCATGATCTCACAGTCTGTGAGTCTGAGCCCTGTGTTGGGCTCTGTGCTGACAGCTCAGAGTCTAGAGCCTGCACCGGATTCTGTGTCTCCCTGTCTCTCTCTGCCCCTCCCCTGCTCACGCTCTATCTCTCTCTCTCAAAAATAAATGAAGATAAAAAAAGAAGAAGAAATCACCATAGACACTGAACTGATTAACAGAATCCTAAGCACTCACCTTGGAGAACCTAAAGCAAAAGTGTTTAAACTCTGGGTAGAATAGATGATTTTCTAGGAAAATAGAAAATATTATAGCTAATTCCAGAAGAGTTTTTAAAAATACACTAAAAAAAAAAAAAACCAACCTGAAACCTATTAATTACTGTGGAATACATTGAGAATGTTTTCAAAGAGCTATACCCCAAAAAAGCATCAGGTCCAGATGGTTTCATGGGTGAATTCTACCTGCTATTTAAATTGTTCCAGAGCAAAGAGAAAGCAGGAAAACTTCCAAATTCTTTTTATGAAGCCAGCATACCAGTGCATGAAACTAGACAAAAAGGACACAGTAAAAGAAAAGACTAAGAAAGGGCTGCTGGAGGCTCTCTCTGCAAAGTCTGTAAACACTAGAGCATCTCCATAAGAGTCAGAGCAAAATAAAGATTTCCACTAACACCATCGTTATTTAACATTGTTCTGGAAGTACTGGCCTGTACAATTACACAACAGGGGAAAAAACCCAAGAAGCATGAAAACAAGAAAGAACAAAGTAAAATTATCATTATTTTGAGATGATATGGCTGTAAACCTAGAAAATGCAAGATGGCTCACCCAAGAATTATCAATAAAATTATTCCATATCAATACAATAAGATAACTGATTATAAGATAAACAAAAGGGAGTGGCTTTTTTTTTAATTTATTTATTTATTTTTGGGAAAGAGAGAGAGAAAGTGCACAGAAGCTGGGGAGGGGTGAGAGGTGGGGGGAGAGAGCATCTCAAGCAGCCTCTGCAATGCCTGATGTGGGGCTTGAACTCACCGAGAGATCATAACCTGAGGAAATCAAGAGTCTCATGCTTAATGGGCTGAGCCATCCAAGCACTCTGCGAGCAGCTTTCTTATATGCAATCATCAACTAGTTTAAAAAATATATAAAGAGGGGTGACTGGGTAGCTCAGTCGGTTAAGCGTCTGACTTTAGCTCAGGTCACGAGATCATGGTTACTGAGTTTGAGCCCCACGTCGGACTGTCTGCTGTGAGCAAGGAGCCCACTTCAGATCCTCTGTCCCCCTCTCTCCTTCTGTGCCCCTCCCCAACTCGTGTTCTCTCTCTCTCTCTCAAAAATAAACATTTAAATAAATAAGTAATATAAAAAGAGATTCCATTCACATGGGCCACAACAGAAACACGACTATTACAAATGTGCTAAATCTATGAGAAGAAGGCTTTAGAATGCTACTAGGCTTAATCGTCTGAATAAACATAATCCCGCTTTTGAATAGGAAGATGCGCTATTGTAAAGATGTCAGTTCTCACAGGTCATTATATTTACAGGGATTCCGATTTTTAAAATACACAAAAAAGAATTGCTTTTGGAATAAGATGGGCTGATTCTAAAGTGCTCATGGAAACATAAGCTGCAAGAACAGCCTGGCCAGCATGGGGAGCAGGTGGGGGAGGGCAGTGAGGGGAGCCTCCTCACCAGACACTAAAACGTAACACAGTTTCTTAGATATGACACAGAAACCACAAACAAAAGGAAAAAGTAGATAAATTTGATTTCATCAAAATTAAAAACATTAAAAAACAAAACAAAATTCATAATGTTTGTGTTTCATAGGACACCATTTAAAAAGTGAAAAATACAGGGGCACCTGGGTGACTCAGTCAGTTAAGGTCCAACTCTTAGTTTCAGCTCAGGTCATGATCCCACCATTCAGGAGTTTGAGCACTGAGCCTGCCTAGGATTCTCTGTGTCCCTCTTTCTCTGCCCCTCCCTTGCTCATGCACTTCAAAAAAATAAATAAATACATAAATAAACGCATAAAAATTTTAAAAATTTTAAGTGAAAATACAATTTTCACAGAATGAGAGAAAATATTTACAAATCATATATCTAGGGGTGCCTGGGTGGCTCAGTCAGTTAAGCCTCCAACTTCGGCTCAGGTCAGATCTCACATTTGTGGGTTCGAGCCCTGCGTCAGGCTCTGTGCTGACAGCTAGCTCAGAGCCTGGAGCCTGCTTCCAGTTCTGTGCCTCCTTCTCTCTCTGCCCCTCCCCCTCTCATGTTCTGTCTCTCTCTGTATCAAAAATAAATAAAACATTAAAAAATTAAAAAAAAATCATATATCTAATAAGGGACTAGTATCCAGAATACATAAAGAGCCCTTACTACTCAAAAAAAAAAAAAAGGACAACTAATCTAATTTTACATGGGCAAAATATTTGAATAGACATTTATCTAAACAAGACATATGAATGGTTAATAAACACAGGAAAAGATGCCCTATGTCAGGAGTCATTCGGGGAATGAAAATGAAAACCACAATCAGATACCAGTTTACACCCACAAGGATGGCTCTAATCAAAAAGGTAAACATTAACAAGTGTTGGTGAGGATGTGTCGAAATTGGAATCCACATACACAGCTGTTAGGAAAGAATGTAAAATGCTGTAGCCGCTGTTGAAAACCATCTGGCAGTTCTTCAAAAAGGTCAACATAGTTGTCATATGACCCAGGAATTCCACTGCTATCTATACATACTCATGAGAATTAAAAACATACATCTATGCAAAAATCTGAACACAAATGGTTACAGCAGCATTGCTGGTGGAAACCATCCAAATGTACATCAGTAGATGAGTGGATAAAAAAATGTGGTATAGACACACAATGGAATACTATATAGCAATACAAAGGGGTGAAGTACTAACACACGCTACAACGTGGATGTACTCTGAGAATGATGCTAAGTGAAAGAAGTCAGCCGTAAAATCCACATACTGTACGCTTCTATTTATGTGCAATGTCTAAAATAGTCAAATCCATCAAAACCAAAAGTACATTAGTGATTGCCAGGAGCTGGGGGACAGGAAAGAGCAGGGAATGACTGCTAACAGGTACAAGGTTTCTTTATGGGGTGATGAAAATGTTGTGGAATTAGATAGCGGCGATGTTTACACAACTCAGAAGCTAGCAAAAAAACTGAACGGTATACTCAAAAGGATGAATTTTATCACCTGTGAATTATATGTCAATAAAGCTGTTGTTTTTAAAAAAAAAAATGATATAAGGGGCACCTGGGTGGCTAGTTGGCCAAGTGTCTGACTTCAGCTCAGGTCATGATCTCAGTTTGTGAGTTAGAGCCCCACATTGGGCTCTGTGCTGATGACTTGGAGCCTGGAGCCTGCTTCAGATTCTGTAACTTCCTCTCTCTCTCTCTCTGGCCCTTCTCCGTCTCTCTTTCTCTCTCAAAAATAAATAAACATTAAAAATGTTTAAAAATAAAAATAAATTTAAAATACCATGTAAAACTTTGATAAGCAAAACAGGTAGCTCAAAAGACAATAACAAATACAACTGCCCACTAGAATTTGTACATAATCAAGGTGGCATTTCCAAAAATAGGAATGATGGATTATCTGGAAAATGATACTGGACCAACATTCCTGGATGGGTTAACAATGGAGGGAGAGCAGCATTTGGAACCCCACCTTGCTCCTTTCACCTAAATATATCCAGATGTATCAAAGACTTAAATGTCAAAAGGAAATCCATAAAAACATAACAAGTAGGTGCACCTGGGTGGCTCAGTAATTTAAGCATCTGACTTCGGCTCAGGTCATGATCTCACTGCTCAAGAGTTCTTCGAGCCCCACATCCGGCTCTGTGCTGACAGCTCGGAGCCTGGAGCCTGCTTCAGATTCTGTCTCTGTCTCTCTGCCCCTCCCTTGCTGATGCGTGCTCTCGCTCGCTCTCTCTCTCTCTCTCTCTCAAATATAAAATAAGACATAAAAATTAAAAAAAATAAACATTAGAAGAAAACTGGGGATTTTTTTTAAATCTCAGAATAGGAAAGGCAAGACTCAAAGGCCCCCAAGAAAGAAAAGGTGTACATCTGACTTGAACATGTTCCTAATTTCTACATGGAAAAAAACTCAAAAGACAAAATAATAAGCTGGACAAAATATTTGTAAAAAATATAACACATTTCCAATTTTCCTTTTTATGTAAAAAGTTTGCTTGTAACACTAAGAAAAACAACAACCCAATAGAAAAACAAACATGAACAGACCATTTCCATAAATAAAAGTGTAAATATGACAAGATGTCCAACTTCACTCTTAATTAATGAAATGTACATTAAAACAACTAGATGCCACTTCTCATCTATCAGATTAGCCAAAGCACAAAAGTTTTCTAAAATACTGTATGTTCAAAGATGTGTAAAAAGTGGTGCAATTGAAAATTTATAACCACACAAAAATCTGCACACGGGGCCCCCTGAGGGCAGGGGTTAGTCGATTAAGCATCTGACTCTTGATTTTGGCTCAGGTCATTGTCTCATGCTCTGTGGGTTTGAGCCCCGCGTCAGTCTCTGCGCTGGCAGTGCGCAGCCTGGCTGGGATTCTCTCTCTCTGTCCCTCCCATCCTCCTCACAAAATGAGTAAAATAAACTTTAACAAAAATCTGCACATAGATGTTTACAGTTGACCCTTGAACAATACAGGTTTGAACTGCGTGGCTCCACTTAGATGTGGATTTTTAAATATAAATATAGTACAATACTGCAAATGTATTTTCTCTTCCATATGATTTTCTTTTTTCAAAAAGACTTTATTTTTAACTAATCTCCATACCCACTGTGGGGCTCTAACTCACAACCCCCAGATCGAGTTACATGCTCCACCGACTAAGCCAGCCTGGTGCCCCGTAGGATTTTCTTTCTTTTTTTATTTAAAATTTTGTTTTTAATTTTTTTAACTTATTTTTGAGAGAGAGAGAGACAGAAACAAAGTGTGAGTGGGGGAGGGGCAGATAGAAGGAGACACAGAATCTGAAGCAGGTTCCAGGCTCTGAGCTGTCAGCACAGGGCCCAACATGGGGCTCGAACTTACAAACTGCAAGATCATGACCTGAGCCGAAGTCAGATGCTCAACCAACTGAGCCACCCAGGTGCCCCCATATGATTTTCTTAATAACATTTTCTTTTCCCTACCTTACTTTACTGTAAAAATATACATATCATACATATACAAAATATGGTTAACCTATGTTATCAGTAAGGTCAATAGCAGGATATTAGTAGTGAAATTTTGAGGGAGCAAAAATTATACTCTGATTTTGAACTATGCAGGGGTCTGCTCCCCTAAACCCTGGATTATTCAAGAGTCAACTGTATAACAGCTCTCTTCATAATTGCCAAATCTCAGAAGCAACCAAGATGTCCTTCCATAGGAGAATGGATAAACAACCTGTGGTATATCCATACAATGAAATATTATTTAGCAATAAAAAGAAATGTGCTATCAAGTCACAAAACGACACGAAGGAACCTTAAACACATACTGCTAAGTGAGAGAAGCCCATCTGAAAAGGATTATGATTCCAACTCTATGACATTCTGGAAAAGGTAAAACTATGGAGACAGTCACACTATCAGGGTTTGCTAGCGGTTCTGGGCAAAAGAGAGGGAAGGAGGACTAGGTGGAGCACGGAGGATTTTCAGGGCAGCGAAACTACTCTGTATGACACTCCAGAGGTGGATACCTACCATCACACATTTATCCAAAGGCATAGAATGTATATCAGAGTGAACCCTAAAGTAAATATGGACTTTGTGTGATAATAAGTATCAGTATTGGTTCATCAGTTGTAACAAAAATGCCACATTAATACAGCATGTAAATAAGAGGGGAAACTATGGAGGAGGGAGGGATGTGGGAATTCTTTACTTCCCATCCATTTTTTTCTGTAAACCTAAAACTGCTCTAAAAATAAATAAATAAAAGCTACTTATTTTTTTAGACTTGTACAATACATTGGTGGTAGGTGTGTAAATTGGTACTATCCCTTTGGAATGAAATTTGACAATACCTTCCAAAAAATTTTAAAACACATGTCTCTTTACACAGATAGTCCACTTCTCAGACTGTATCTCACACACATACTCACAGGTAGGAAATGACATTTATATAAGACATCCACCCATTCTATTTGTAATAGCAAAAGACAGGAAAGAGCCTTGTGGCGGGCAGACTAAAGGCCCCCAAAAATTCCATATTTCAATCTCCAGAACCTGTGAATATTCACGGCAAAGGGAATTAAAGTTGCAGATGGAATTAAGGTTGCTAAACAGCTGACCTTAAAATGGGAAGATTACCTGAGTTAGCTCAATGTAATCACAAGGGTCCTCAGAAGCAAAAGAGTGTAGCAGAAAAGGACAGTCAGAGTCGGGTGATTTGAGAAAAAAACTCAACCTATGGCTGCTAGCTTTGAATATGGAGGAAGGAGACACAAGCCAAGGAATGCAAGTGGTCTCTAGAAGCTAGAAAGAGCAAGGAAACCGATTCTCCCCTAAAGTCTCCAGAGGGAAGGGAGTCCTGCCAACACCTTGGATTTAGCCCAGCAAGAACCAGTTTGGGCTTCTGATCTACAGAACTGTAAGATAATAGAGTTCTGTTGCATCAAGCCACCAAATTGGTGGTGATTTGTTACAGCAGCAATAGGAAACTAATACAGACCTAAATGTCTGTCTGCAGAGAACTGGCTAAATAAATGCAGTGTAATACTGTGCAGGCTTCAAAGAAAGGGGCCTCAGGAGTGCCTGGCTGGCTCAGTTGGTGGAGTGTGCAACTCCTGATCTCAGGGCTGTAAGTTCAAGCCCCACATAGGGTATAGAGATTATTTAAAAATGAAACCTATAAAAAATTATAAAAGAACGATGCCTCTATACATACTTGTACGGAATTCATTTTGAGGAACATTGTTTAGTGGAGAATAAAATGCAAAGTATAAGAAGAGTGTAGATAGAATGTTATCTGTGTCAAAAGGAGGCACAGTTTCAAATCCACATAGATCTTCATACGTGCACAGGCTATCTCTGGAAAGACACACCAGGAATGGTAACGTTACTGAACATTTATTGCCACCATGGAGGAGAAATGGGTGACAAGAAGTTCCAGTGGCAGAGATGCTCATTTTTCACCGTATTCTCTCTCAGGCTGTTGTGCTTTTTGTTTTTTCGTTGTTTTTTGTTGTTGTTGTTGTTTTTAATCATGTGCAAGTGTTATCTTAGGAACAGAGAGAAAAAAATCTTTTTAAGAGAGTGTTTCTAGGGTTTTAATCTTCTTAACGAGTATTGACTCAGCCCCTTCCTCAGTGGTGTGCCGTCACGTGCTTTTTCTTTTTTAATCTTCCCAAGAACTCCGATAGGTTGGTGTTCATTGGCGCTGTCATCAGTCCCTGCCCACAGGTGTAGAGTGGAGGCTCCAAGAGGTTTAGTGGCCAAATCACACAGCTGGTAAGTTTTGCAGTTGGATTTCAAAGCCCGGTTCCAGGGCTCTCTCCTCAAACCATTGAAAAGTGTCCAAGACCGCCGTGGAGGCCGCATGACCCCCAGATGCTGCTACACAGAGTTGTCAGACGGGGATCTCAGCCCTCCCTGGGCCTTCGGGTCCCTCTCCCAGACCTCAGAGTTGAGGAGAAGGTCAGGCTCCGGAGGGGCCCTGCCTAGGCTGCCTTCTGGATCCAGCCCACCTTCTCCTGTTACATCCCTCAGCCAGGTTCCTCTGGGGCCTTCTGGGGAGAGGCCACTGCCAGCGGTCACTGTGGCTAATTGTTCTCTCTGGTGAGCTCACGTTGCAGTGGGCCGGGGCAGACACCTGCTTTCCTCAGGCAGAGATGAGACCCTAGAGATGATGGGCCTCGGCGGAGTATTACATCTTGATCAAATAAGGCTGCCCTGAGATTTCTCGTTCCTTCAAGCTTGGGGCTGGAGATGAAGGGGGGTTCCCCCCGTCTGTCGGCAGCTTACAACTTTCAGGCGCTCAGATCCACCTTCCTGGGCCTCACTTTCTGGTAAAATAGAGATGATGTTCCTGTGCTGCCTGGACAGATACTGCTGGGCCATTTACCTATTGGGAGCATGATTTAAATATAGCCAAACTGCCTTTCATGTTGAGGATCTCAAAGCATTTTAAAATGAGCAATTAATGAAGTTCAACGTCCAGAAAAAGCAAGAATTATTGTCTTCGTTTTATAAATAGATCAAAGGTCACACAATCAATGGCAGATGTAGGAAACAGATGTAAGAATTCTGCTTTTGTCCCTGACTGCAGCCACTAAATCCCACCCCCGGCATCACTGCCAGACCTCCTTTCTGCTCTCTGACTTCTGGCCAAAGACGTGGAATTGGCCTTTATATGTTTCCACTTAAAGGTTTGAATTCTATGTATGGTTCATATGCCTTTGATATGTCTGGAATTTATAAAAGAGAAGGAGAAGAATGATATTTGATGCTTTTCAGAGATCATGTTGGGACTGAGCCTTATATAATGGGTCAAATGCCAATAAAGGAAGAAAAAAAAACCTCTCACCAGATCTTCAGGAAGTTCACTTTTATTCTCTCTCTGAAAGAATTCTGTTAAATTAAACACAGTGTATCTTTATTCGCCAGAGTGATTGCTGTGGGAACAATGCAAGCCACCACTTATTGAGCACCAACTGTGTGCTAAGCATTGCTCTTCTTACCAGCATACATTATACCATAGGATTTTCACAAACACTGTGGAAATTTTTATTATTCATTCACCTTATAGATAATATATAACTGAGCTTAGAGATAAAAGGTTGAGGAGAAAGGAAAGACAAAGCTCAAATAAATTTAATTAAGCAAAAAGGACTGGGTATATACTCAGTGCCAGAGGTGCTGGGTTGTGATAGATACAAAGATGGAGATACGAAGATGAAGAAGATAGAGCCAGATTCCTGATCTCAAGGAATTTATAGCCTCATGAATGGGCGAGGGGGTGGGCTGACCAGAAACATATAAAAAGACAAGTAATGTCAATACATTTCAGTCTAGAAATATTTATTGGGTCGCTGGTATGTGTTAGACATGCATTAGTCACAGGGGATATTCCCTCTTCTCATAGAGTTTATAGTCTGGTGGGAAAGCCAGACATTCATCAAGTAATCACACAGATTTTAACTGTCACTGGAGTGGAGTATTAGACACCAGATGGACTGCAACCTGACAAAGGATTAGTATCCAGAACATATAAAGAGTTCCTACACATAATAAGAGATACTCCAATAGAAGCATTGTCAAACCAAGGGCAATTTTTTAAAGATGAGAGGCAAATGGCCAATAAACAAATGAAAGTATGCTTCGTCTCTCTTGTAAACAGAGAGTTGCAAATTAAAACACTGAAATACTGTTTTACACCCATCAGCTTGGCAAAATTTTTAAAGTCTGACATTACCAAGTGTTGTTGAGGTTGCCAAGCAGGGGGACTCTTACGCACATACTGCTATCAAAGTGTAAATTGGTACAACCGCTTTGAAAAACCTTTCAGCCATGCTGAGTAAAGCTGCCAATTCACGTGACCTGAGTCCAGCAATTTCACCCACAAGTACCTACCCAGTGGCTCACTTTCACACAAGGGAGTGGGTATAACAAACATTCATGGTAGCATTGTTTCTAATAACACAAAATGTGAAAATAAATGTCCTTTAGAAAGAGATGGGTGAATAACGTGCGGTGAACTCATACAATGGGACCCTAACGAGCAGTGAAAATGTATGATCTAGAACTACATGAATCTATGTGAATACATTTTGAAATCATAACACTCAGTGAAAAAAGCAAGCTGACAATGATATATTATTCAGTATAATGCTACTTCTCCAAAGTTTACAGACATACCAAACAATACCATAAAGTGTTTATAGGCACAAACGTCTGTAATAAAAATATGAAATCACGTCTAGGAATGATACAGCCCCAATGCAGGGGAGTGGTTACCTTAAGAGAGAGACAGACATGAGTTCAGAGGGTTCTACATCGAAAGATGTTTTATGTTTAAAGAAAAAAAGATTTGAAGAAATTGTGACAAATGTTAAGCTTTGGGAAAGGTTGGAGGGGCACAGGTGTTAATGATTTTACTCTCTGTAGTTTTTTATGTGCTTTGATCTATCAAAAAATTGAATTGGTGGTGGGGTTGGGGTAGGGATCAGGGAAGCTGTCGCTGTGGACAGGATGCTTACTTAGGATGAGAGCCAAAAATTGAGTAGGTGAGGAACGGCAGAAAGGTGTACCAGGCAGAGGAAACAAGCTGTGCAAAGACCCTGGGGTGGGAGAGTGAGCACAGAGACTGGGAACTGAGACCCCAACTGGAGGTGAGGGAGGCGGAGTGGGCAGTGCATCCGCCATGCACCGCCTCGCAGGATATCTTGAAGATCCGCTCTTTACCCTATGAGGAAAGAGCAGGGATGGAAAGCTTTGGGGTCCAGAGAGACTTCTCTTACTTAGCTAGATAGCAGAACAGGGAAAGCATTCATGTCAGAGATGACTCATATCTTGAGTTGTGGAGATGAGTAAGAGGAAGCCAATTGGAGAAAGAGGAGGAGGGAGTGAGGTGCAAATTCCCTGAGGAGGGCCCAACAGCAACAAAAAGCCACTGAGGACCTTCAAGAGGGTGGTCCCACCTGGGCCCTACACTCAGGACTAGCTCCAAAGGTGTTAGGAAATGGCCACAAAGACAGAAGGCTTGAGGTCCCAGGCTGCGCAGCCTCAAGCCAGCGAAAGGCATGGCCAGACATGGGTGTAGGTGGCTTGCTCTAACAGGGTGTGAAGGATGGATCTGAAGGAGGCTGGGGGTGCAGACAAGGGGATCTTTGAGCGAAATATGTTCATAGCCTAAACCGGGATGGCTGGAACTAAGAAGCCGTTCCTCCTGGAAGAAGTGAAGAGTACCCGAAGAAGTGTTTGGGAGGGAAGGCGACGCATCTAGGACGTGGTTGGGAGGTAGCGCCACCGCCGAGATGGACAATAGTAGGCGACAGGGCAAACCAAGTGGAACTGTCCTGCGAGCAGCAGAATGGGTGCGCCTGGGCCGCGGACGCGAGCTGGGAGCGGCAGGCGCCTCCTGCGGGCGGTGACTGCCCACTCGCAGCCAATGAGTTAGTCCAGAAGGAGGGTAGAGGAAGACGAAAGTGAGCAGGTCTCTGGGGGACGACCACGAATGGGACTGGG
>NC_043710.1:16559586-16606794 GCF_006229205.1 Suricata suricatta | reverse complement strand
GCGCCGCGGCCGCCCCCGGCATCCCAGGCTCCCCGCGTGCCCAGGCCGCGCCTCCCCGCTCCCCGCCTCCCCACCGCCGGGACCTGGCGACGTCACTGCGGCTCTGACGCGCGCTCATGGAGGCACTGGCGGAGGCGGCTTGGCGCGGGTGTCCCCCGGGGAGGTCCCGGTCCTCGCAGCCCGCGGTCGCGTCCTTGGCCCTCCTCCAGGGGAACCTCGATTTTCCAATCTCAGGAAGGCCGGCTGTCCTTCGGCTACTGATAAGGACGCGAGCTCATGGTAAAGATTTTAACAATGCCCGGAAAGAAATAGCCGGACCCAAGAAAGAGACTAATAATAGCAGCCCGCTAGAGTTCTGCTCTTGTGCTCAGCGCTCTTAAGAACAATAATAACGACAACAACCATAAGAGCCACCATTTATTGAGCGCTTACTCTGTGCCAGGCACTGTGTTAAGCGCTTTGCAGGCAACAACCCTCGGAGGTAAGTACCGTTATTATCCCTATTTTAAGGAAACCGGGGCACAGAGAGGTTAAGTGATTTGCCCCAGGCACACAGCTAGCTGTTGTCAGTGCCAGAATTCCAACCCAGGCTGTCTGATCCCATGTAATCCTCATGTCAACCCATAAGGTCGGGATCATTCTCTCCATCTTAAAGATGAGGAAATTAAGGCACATGGAAATTTAAGTACCTTGCCCAAGGTCACCTAGCTGGAAAATGGATGAGGCAGAAAGCGAACCCAGGGCTCCTCTCTGTTCGCAGAACCCGCGGTCTTGGCCATAGGCGATGCCACTTCCAAACCACCTCCGACAGCCCAGCAGGCTTTGGCCCCGGGTCTCAAGAGGCGCAGCCTCGGCGGGGTTTGGGTGGGTTCCTGCGGCCTCCGATCCCCGGATGAATCGGATGTTTCGGAGCATCGTCTCTGCTCTGCCCGCAGGCGTCAGATAGGGACGCGTCTCCTGGAATCTGGTCGGGACCCGGCCGCGCGGTCCTAGGAAGGGATGGAGCGGGGGTGGAGGCAGCGGGAGGGATCCCTGGTCCCACCTGCAGAGCGGCGGGGCTGGAGGCTTACTCAGCGCGGCCGGCAGAGGGCGCTGTCGCACGCGCCTCGGGTCCCATGGTCACCAGACCGCGGGGCCTGCAGCCTCCGCCTGCAGATGCCTGGACTCAGAACGCCCCAAGTGGGAACCCTTCTTGCCCGGCGTCTGGCACCCCTCTGACTCCTCATGTCAGCCCTGGGCCTGCTTTTCCTGACTAATCTCTCCCATTTTCTGTAGGCCTGCCATCCCACTGTGGGCTTTCAAGTATTCCCCAGTCCCTGAGCCGCTGATTTAGTCACCTCTTGCTGACAGGCAAGAACACTGATTCCACTCCATTAAAAACCTTAGGTGCTTGCAAGTCATACTCGGCTTTGTCTCCCCTTCTCCTGGCCCCTTTGGTGATGTAAAATGGGGATAAGCCATCTTGGAATAGATAACTAATTTTCTTCTACAAAACCTGAGGAGGGGCTTGGTGAAGGAAGGAGCAGATTGATGAAAGGACCTATATTTTTTAAATAGCTACAGTGTCTTGAGAGCTTGTTTTGTGCTGAGCCCTTTCCCTGTCTTAACTCAATCCTCACGGCAGCCCTGAAAGGAGTACATTATCATCATCATTATTATTATTATTATTATTATTATTGTATATAAAAGAGGCCACAATGGCAATGAGGGGAGCCCACTAGGAGAATCTAACTTTATTATTTAAAAAAATTTTTTTTGTTGTTTTACTTAAGTAGGCTCCATGCGAATGTGGGGCTTGAACTCACAACCTTGATATCAAGAGGCACATGCTCTATGGACTGAGCCAGCCGGGCACCCCAGGAGCACCTAATTATAAAGCCATGTTCCCATCAACCGATACACCTGAACATAAGAGGTAAGATACACACCAAGCAACAGCAAACTAAAATCTGCTCAGAGAGTGCTTAGAAATACCACAGGTGAATCGGGGGCTTCGAATGCTTTCTGAGCCCAGTTTGGGACTCAAGTGTCTAAAAAAAGAACAACAGGGGCACCTGGGTGGCTCAGTCGGTTAAGTAGCAGACTTGGGCTCAAGTCATGATCTCACAGTTAGTGAGTTCGAGCCCTGAGCGTGTCCGGGCTCTGTGCTGACAGCTCAGAGCCTGGAGCCTGCTTCGGATTCTGTGTCTCCTCCTCTCTCTCTTCCCCTCCCCCACTCATGCTCTGTGTCTCTCTGCCTCAATAATAAATTAAAAACATAAAAAAAATTTTTTTAAAGAACAACAAAAGCTAAAGGTGCAGTGAGTGGAGAGTAGGAATGAGGCTTTTCACTTTTGCTTGGAAAACCATTCTGAGAGGCTCACTCACTTTCTATGACTGGGCTCTGAGGAAATAAAGGTGGTTCTAGGAAAATCTGAAAAATATGAGAGGGAAAAAATGCCTTCTGTGGTTTTTACTTTAACCAAGCCTCATATTGCTATTTGTGTTTTATTTTTAAATTAATGTGACTCTACCCACCCTTTAAATTGGCACATAAATCGCAAAAACAGAAGGAAGGCCAGCTACACACTTCAAACTTGGTGGGTTTCTCAGGAAGGAGGTACATGACTTGAAGGGGAAATGAGAATTAAATGAGGTGCTTTAAACATTTGAAAGACAGACTTTCCACAAGGAATTTAGATCATAAGCCCTTAGAACGGGAGCTTTGTCTGGGTTTGGGCTCCGTATAGTGCCTAGAATTGGCGAGTGCCTGTGAAATGTGGAAAACGAATCGCACTTTTGGCTTATGTTTGCATCATCTAACCATCTGGGGCCACCACTTTGCTTATGATTTTAGAGTGTGGCTACTAGAGGATTCTTCTGTCCCCTGGATTTTTTTTAATGTTTATTTATTTTTGAGACAGAGAGAGACAGAGCTTAAGGCAGGGAGGGGCAGGGAGAGAGCGAGACACAGAATCAGAAGCAGGCTCCAGGCTCCGAGCTGTCGGCACAGAGCCCAACAAGGGGCTCGAACCCACAAACTGTGAGATCATGACCTGAGCAGAAGTTGGGTGCTTAACCGACTGAGCCACCCAGGCCCTCCTCCTGTCCCCTGGATCTTAGTCACACACCCTCCCCCAGACTCCTTACTTTCCCAGAAGTTTGTTCTGGGAATTCAGTCAACGTGAGGCAATTGTTATTGATGATGATGTCACTAGGCTTAGTGAAAGAGAATGACTACTCAGCTCTGAAATCACCAACTGGAGGCTTTTCCAAACAGGGAACCAAGGCAGAAAGGACCTCAAGAGACTTGTCACTTCACAGTTCTAATTCTCTTGCCCTACGTCTTTGAACTAGAAGGATTCCCCCATGCCCAGCACAAACAAGCCCTGGGTATCCCAGGCTGCCTGCTGAAAAATTCTTGGACTTTGTTCACCTTGCCTCTCTCTGCTCCCTCCCTCATTTTTTCCAATGCATTCATTCTACAAATATGCATTGAGAACCCACTATATGTAAGTGCTACTGGGACAGCAGAGAACCTAATGAGCTCACAAGCTCACTTTCTCCAATTCCCTTCTGGCTCCTGAACTCATGGCTCCAACTTTCATGCCTGGAGAGGCCCTGCAATAGTCAATGACTTGCTTCTCGATGTGGGACAACTGCTCAGACATATCGGACCTTCTGGTGGTTCCTGGCAGCTCCAGGAGTCCACACCCTGTGGCCCCAAGATACCACCTTGGTGACATCCACTTGGCAGGAGGTTTGGGTCCTGACATATACCCTCAGAAGCAGGGCCTGGAAAGACTCCAGCTCTAGCCCTTGCCCATACTTCTTCCCTGTGCCTTCAGTTCATATGATCATTGTTGACCACCTTAATAGTTTGGGCCATATTTAGGAAGCATCTATTACAATGAAAACACAATCCTAGAGTCCCATAATACCCCACTGTTCAAAGGAAAATCTTGGCTTAAACAAACAACAGTGACTGGCGAGTAGCGGACATGTTGGATAATGCTGAGTCTTTCAGGTCATTTGTTATTGAATCTTGGGATTGAGTGATTCATAATAACAAGGGGAAGGAGGAACACTAGCCTTGTTTTAGCTTTCCAGATTATTCAAATGGAATAGATTTTCAACGTCAGCATCGTAGTTTCGACAGAATGCTTGAGGTACATTGTTGGGTTTTGTCTTTTTGGAAAATCCATTAATACTCAAGGACTTGATCATCACTCGTTCCAAAAAAAAAAAAAAAAAAGGAGAGAGAGAGTTTGAACTGTTGGATGCCAATTATTTCCCTGGAAATCCCTTTAGAGAGTCAATTACAAATTATATTCATTCTTCTTGAAAATCGCACCCTCAGGACTGTCCCATCCCTGCTAGCTACAGCATCATTTTCTCTCCCCCTTGAGAAGGGCAGAAGCCCAGAGACTGGAAAAATGAGGGAGTAGTGAGGAAAACTTTTCCCTTACCTGAGCTGCAGAGCCACTTGGATCTAGAGAACTGTTAGGTTTGTGCTGTGTCTGCATGAGTTCGTGGTTGTGCATTCTCTGGTTGATTCCAAAATCTCCATAACATGGGGGCCTGAGATACTCTCAAAAGAAGGCCTGTCTGGGAAGGACGTGTGTCCACCTACCAAGAAGTTCTTGGTGGTCAGTGTCTGCATATCCAGCAGCTGGGGTGAAGAGATTTGGAACCACTGAGCATTCCTGCTGGGATCTTTCCAAGCCCTTTTGGGAACCGGCAACAGTGCCTGTCTGGGGAAATTAGTTTTGCTTTTTCACAGAGTGAGAAATTCCTCAGGGGCATTCTTGTACTTGGGAAGAGAAATCAAACCCAGCTCATTCCTTTAGGGCCCATGCCATTAATAAAGCAGACCGAGTCCAATTCAGTTGGTCCAGCCTGGGGCCGCGGGGTGGGGGCAGAAGCGGTGGAGCTCAGCGAATTTCACCTGTGGCTAAGGCTCTCCCCGGCCTGGCGCAAGATTTGAGGTTTCGGGGGATTGTGTTACCAGCGTGTAAACACCGTGAGTGACAGCCAACGCTCCCATTCGACCAAAGAGGATCTCAAACCCTTCCTATCTTCCTAGAAACCCTGGCGGCCCGGCCGGCTGCTTGCTGTCTGATGCAACAGTTTGCAACGCTCGCTTCTGGGAGCCGAGCCTGCCGCGGGGCGCTGGGCGCCCTGCCGACGCGCATGCGCGGGCTGCGGCCCCGCCGGGCCGGGGAGAAGCTTTTCACCAGATGTGCTGGGAGGGGGGAGGGGGAAGGGGGGCGGAGGCGGCGCGGGCAGGGGCGGGGCGCGCGCGGGCAGGGAGACCTTTGGCAGCTCGCGCCGGTGATCTGAGTTTAATTAAACTTCTCCCGAGGCATTGGCTGACTGATTGACCCAGTGATCCAAAAAAATCAGAGAGGCCCGAATCGCCCTAAACACGACGGCAGAGAGAAGTTGGGGAGTTGGCTTTTGGTTTCCAGAGCTGGGCCTTTGGATTGTACCTTCCTTCCCCGAGCCCCCCAAGCCACAAAGTTATTCCGGGTTCCAAGATCTCGTTAGGGCGTCGGGCGTCGCTTGTCTGTGCCCTCCTACCAATTTCTCAAAAAGGGAAGAACAGTGGTTACACAGATGGAAAGAGGCAACGTTCGTGTGATAACGTCCTGATCGATATCTTCCCTGCCACATCTCTCCACCCAGGTGCCTTAAAAGGTCCTATTAGCAGAATGCATCATGGATTCTTTTCCAATGTTTTTCAGCCATTCAGGTGTTGCCTGCATGGTTTTCTTTCATACCCACGTTCCATCTATATTCTATCTTTTAATTGACTTATTTTATTAACTTTCCTTATTCTCTAAATTAACTTTAAATCGATTCCCTTTTTTCCACATAGCCTTGCCCTAAGCAATAACATTAGCAAAACTACACTTTTGATATGTTAGTCATCTATTTTAATATACACATAAGTAAATTCATAACTACTCAAATAAAAAGAGACGTGTCTATTAATTAGCTAGAAGTTTCTTGCCTACTACATTTGGAGAAAAACTCGAGGTGGTAACAGTAACTAACACATGCTGAGTGATCGCCAATGTCTCAGACACTGGACTAGGCACTTTATTCTAAGTCCTTATGACACCTTAGAAGGTGGGTGGTGTTTACATTTTACAAAGGCAAAGTGTGAGGCACAGAGAGGTTAAGTAACTTGCCTCATATATCACAGAGCCCATAGGCAAACTCCACTAGCCTCACTCTAGAGCCTGTACTGCTGGCTTATCCAAAAGAGCTATGTTACTGCTGGAGATCACCCAGGTGATTTGAACCTAAGTCAGTCTGACTCCAGAACTGAGCTTTTAACTACTGTGTGGAACTCTTCCCTATTTTCCCAAACCTCACCTCATACAGCCTTTTTAAATCTGTCTGCCTCCTTTGGAATTCAAAAGGTGCGTCCAAGTTATTTCTTTCCTCACCCCTTACATCTCCTCCCTCCTGTGCCCCGCTCCCAGTGGGACAGAGCTTCGTTCTAGTTTCCTCTCTTCTCTGAATGAAAACAACCCATAAATCTCTGATATCCATGAGAATCTCTACTTTAAAGGTCCTAGCCATTCTTCTCCACCGACCATGGAACGTAGAAATTCCACCTACCGGCATCGTGAAACTACATATCCCAGACTGCTATTCTCACGTGGAAAGAGAACAAAAATCCTATGTCAAACCATGTGGTTCCTATTTTGGGGTTGGAAAATCTGGTCACTAGCTTGGATAAAGATTGGTATACCCATAGACTACTTCTTCTGGCCCCAAGCAGACCTGAATTTCCCAGGCCTCAGTGATTGGGGGTGGGGGCAAGTTATTTCAGAAACAAAACCTTCAATTAGAGGCATAAATGAAGACTTGGCATAAGACCTCTAAAAGATGACTGACCCCTGTCCACGAGGTATATTTTCTTTCTGCAGCAGCCCTTACCACCACCACCGCTTCCCTCTCTTCACTTCCTCTTCCTTCCCCTCCTTTCAGATTCTTCTTTTAATTGTACCACTCCCTTGTTCCCCCCACCCCCATGCCCACACCCACTCTTTAGCTGTTTAGTATAAAATCCAGCCCACCAGACTGAGGTTTTCTTCGACCCAAATGTTATTTTCAGAAGGAGCCATTGAGGTTGGGGTGTAATTGTAGCGTTGGGCCTCTGCAAGCCAAGCTGAAAATAATCAGTGAGGCAGATGGGGTGGGAAGAGAGTGTGGTGGCCACTTCCACCAAAGAGCAAGAGAAACCCAATGGAGTGAGTCAGAGAGGGGCGAGTGCCAGGCTGGTCTGCTGGGCTTATGGCCGGGAGGGAGTTCAGTTAAGGGGAAACTGCCCAAGGTTTTTGGGGCCTTCGACGGAGGACCGATCCAAGGTGGCTCCTGGCTGCGCATCCCAAGTCCATATTTTTTATGACAGCCGCTAGGCTTCTCTTGCTTTCATTCAGTGGGGCCATAGCAACCAGCAGGCCAAATAGGAACTTAACCATCCAGTTGGCTCACCAGTCTCTAGAGCAGGATTTCTCAGTGTCAGCATTATTGGCATGTTGGGCTGCGTAAGTCTTCCCTGTGGGGGCTGTCTTGTAACTTTGTAGAATGTTTAGTAAGATCCCTGGCCTCTACTCTCTAGATGCCAGCAACACGTGTGCGTGCGCGTGCGCTCACACACACACACACACACACACAGAGTCATGACTACCAAAATTGTCTCTAGGGATGCCAAATATCCTTGGGAGACAAAAATTGCCCCTGGTTGAGAACTACTGGTCTAGAGTGATCCAGGTCTATGAAAGGATCTCATCACCTGTCCCCATGCTAGCCTCCGTTGCCTTGCATCTCAATGGGCCCTGATAAAAACTGTTGGCCAACTCCTATTTCCAATGACAACCGTTGAATACTTCAAACCCAACATTGAGTATCTACAGTGTGCCAGGCACTAGGCAGGGTGTTGAGTATGAAGTAGCAGACAAGGCAGACATGGCCCCTGTCCTCATGGAAATGGTAGGCTGAGTAGGGGAAGACAGAAATTAAACAACCCTGAGTGAGAGGCGCATAAAGAGAAGAAATGGAGTACTATAAGAAAATCGAAGAGGGTTTTTCACCTAGGTCAGGAGGTCAAGAAGGGCTCTTGGAGGCAATGAGGAATTAGCCATTTGGAGATGGAGGACAAGGGAATGCTTGTCAAAATAGGGACAGAGTATTGAGAAGCCCTGAGTTAAGAGAGAATGTCAGGCACTCAAGGAACCCAAAAAAGTCTGTCATGGACCAGCCGTTTTCTCCTCTTACCCCCAAACTTATTTTTCTTATACTCCTTCTCCAAATTTCTAGCACAAGCATAGAAACTTCGGGTCGTACTTAACCCCGCCTTGTTCTCACTCAACCCCGTCCCTCACTCAGCTGCCGTGTTCTGTGAGTTCTACCACCAGAGTCTCTGCAAACCGGCTCCGTGTCTCCATTCCCAGCACCACAACGCTGATGCAGGCTCTCTCCATTACTCAGCTGAATTTGTGAAATAGCTTCCTAACTAGTCATCCTCCAGTGTCTACTTCAGAGAAAGAGACAAAGACCACATTTCTGCTGGGTTCAGATACCCTGCATGGCTTCCAGAGACTCGTCAGACAGGCTGTTTCCTCCTATGACTTCCGGGGACACTTCATCCACTCCCCCGTGTTCCTCCCACCCCACCCCCAACTCTCCAGCCGCTCTCCAGACCACCAGCCACACCCCGTAGGCCCCCACAGCTCTGTGATTTTGCTGTTCTTCCCCAACCAAAATCATTTGGGAAATTCCCACCTATCCTTTGAGACCCAGACAAAATGAACTCATTACACTCTCCTATCCCTTCTTAGAAGCCTTCTCTTAATTCTTCCCTCTGTTTTCATTGAGATCTATATATAGCTGCTAGTTTACCATTTGTCATGTTGACCCATAGTTAGCTGTTTAAAGACGTCCCTGCCCCCCAGAGTCAGAGGGCCTCAAAGGCCGGTCACCAAGTGCTCACTACTGGTTGATTACCCAACACCCATTCTCTCCTTTCCTAAAAGAAGCCAAAGAAATGCAAGGCCCACTGTATTATTTAGTGTACAGGCTAAACTGCTATAACCAACAGACCCAGAGTACAGGGGCTTAAGAAAGCCCATGTGCCTCAGTGGAAGTTAGCCCACTGAGATAGGCCTAACATCCTGTCCAAGAATTGGTTCAAAAACTTGGGCCTAAACTAATTTGTGTGCAGTAGAGGCTTTTCTGGTTCCCCTATGTCAACAGTCCCCTCCTTTAATAACAGAACGCCTGATTGTTGGCCAAGCAGATGACTATCTCGTAAGAACTACATTTCCCAGCTTCCCCTGTAGTTTGATGCAGCCTTGAGTCTAAGTTCTCACTAACAGACTGTGAGTAGGAATGATCCTACCACTTCTAAACGGTGCCCTCAAAAGGATTGTGCACGTGCTTTTCTCCCTGGCCCTTCCCCAGCCCTTTCCCCTGACTAGGAGATGATAAAAATTGAAGCAGTATCCTTGGACCTAGAGAGGGAAACCACATTTGGAGGCTGATGGAACCCTTCTATCAGTCTTGGATGACTTTTCTCTGAACTCTTACATGATATGAAAGAGACATAAATTTCTATTTTGCTTACACTTCTGCGTTTGGAGGCTCTTTGTTACAATGACTTTTCCTTTGCTCGACAAAACACACAAAGCCTGGCTTCCCCAGGCCTTGGGAACTGGGCCTGTGATCTATTAGGGCCAGTGAGATATAAGGCAAGGTTTGACTGGGGGGGGTTCTGGGGAAGCGCTCTCTTGTTTCTTTGATGGGGGCATCATGGAGCAACCTTCTCTCTCTCTCTCTCTCTTCCTCTGGACATTGCTGCGCCTGGAACTATGCCAGTCTTCTTGCTACCAGCCTAAGAATGGAGCTACTCATGAAGGGAGTGCTGAGAGAATGGCAGGAAAATTGAGTCAGAGTTTCTGGACTAAACAACTCTGAACCCCCTTGGCTCTTACGTGGCTCGGGTTCCCATAGCAAAATATCATAGACTCCCAGGCTGAACAACAGAAATTTATTTTCTCACAGTTCTGGAGGCTGGAAGTCCAAGATCAAGGTGCCATCAGGGGTGGTTTCTGGTGAGGCCTGTCTTTCTGGCCTAAGGCAGCCACCTTCTCGATGTGTCCTCACATGAGCTCTCTCTGCATTTGCAAGGGGAAAGTGAGTGCTGGTGTCTCTTCCTCTTCTTATAAGGACACTGGTCCTATTTGGATTAGGGCTCCATCCTTATGACCTTATTGAGTCTTAATTACCTCTTTAAAGACCCCATCGCCAAATACGGTCACATTGAGGGTTCAGCCTTCAACACATCGGATTTGGGGCATGGGGGCACAGTTCAGTCCATAACACCCACCTTACCTCTGGGTTTCCAGTTATGTGAGCCAACAAATGCCCTTTTGTCTAAGCCAGCTTGGGTTGGCTTTCTGTCACACCTTACCTTACAGCGCTGTACTGCTCTTCCTATCTTTGCTGGGCCTCGTACAGAAGCCAATAAATACTTGTGGAATGAATGCCTAATCGTTATTTTTCTCTCTTACCTGTAATGACTACCTCACCGATAAGCTACAAGCATTTCTCTTTCTCTGCCCCAGCCTAAACACCTAAACACCTAAAGTAGTCACATGACTCTTCTCAGACCCCCACCGCCCCCTGCTGAGTTAACATCTACCTAAGGAGCTGAGGGTTCAGCTATAAAATGAGAGGGTTGAATTAGATACATCTTGCACATCTTCCAGCTTGGGCTCCGCCTGAGGCTTTCTCTGAAGGAGTCATTCTGTGCTCAGACTGAAGACCCGTCTAACGCTAACCATGTACAGTCTACTGAGAGCTCCCTCCGGGCTCCTGCCTCAAACCCCTGCAGTTCCACAGGGGGCCCCTTCCAGCACTAACGGTCTAGGGTTCTGTTTGATGTTTTTCTCAAGCTCTGAAGGCCCAAGATACTATAATACCATGCTAAGCACAAGACATTTTTGATTGGCTGCTAGAGCCCCTGACCCAAGCACAGAAGATAAAGGCCTAGGGAGGGTCTGGACGGCCACAGTGTTGTCCTTCCAGACGAGACCAGAGAAACTGGCAGGCAACGGGGAGGGGGCCTTGCAAGTCTCAGACATTCAGTGGGTCCCACAGCAATGACACTCAAGTTCCTGCGCCCGTTAGTGCGGCCATTAGGGCTGCTCAAAATGGAGTGGAGGCCGGTTCCTGGCAAAACATTTCCTCCTTCCAGCCATGAGAGCTCCTGGGGAGCTGGGGAAAGAGCTGCCTCGTTACTCAGCCCCCTGGAATGTGGGAGAATTAGATCTCAAGGAAAGTGACCAGTAATGGGCCCTGGCAGCCAGGATCTTGCGGATCAAGAGGTTCTTCCTCGCAAGTCTTCAGTCCCAAGCTCCCCTTCCCATGCTTTTTGAAGTTGCCATTTATAGGACACTAAGAGTTGTGCAGTATGCTCAGCACTCTACTTGGATGGGTTCATTTTATCTTCACAGCAACTCTGCAGGTAGGTATCGTTGCTACTCCCATTTCATAGATAAGCACACTGAGGCTCAGAGAGGTGAAATTACTTGCATGGAGTTATTAAGCCACAGAGCTGGATCTGACCTCAGGTTCTTATCAAGAGCATTTCGTGGGAGACCTTTGGAATCTGGCAGCACCTTCTCTGGTCTTCTGACTCCGGCAGGCATGGGGGAAGGGCATGGTGACACCCCAGCCCTGTGAGGTCAGTGCCGACGGGGAAGAAGTTAGGAAGGACCAGAAAGAAACGCAGTCACTGGGGTGTAGGACAAAGCTGGCAAAGACCACCAGGCAGGCCCAATCAAAGATAAGGCGGTGGCCAGCTCCAACCAGTAGTGAGCAGAGGTCCTCTTCCTAAGGGGGGCGGGGTCTAGTCATCAGCATCAGGAGTCTGCCCACCCGTTTGTCGGCAGGAGCCCTGCAGCAGGTTGGGGTTGGCCACAGGAGGAGGACGCCACCTTGGAAAGGTCTGTATCCTGCTCACTTGTTTTTTGTTTGTTGTCACATCTGTTGCTTATCTTTCTCTCTTCTGTTCAACATCTCAGAGGGCAAATGACACACCCCAGACTCCCTTGCCAACGGGCTTCTGACTAGGCTTCCCCAGTGAAAGGTGCTGGAGGCAGATGGGGGGTGGGGGGTGGGGGCAGAAAGGAGAGAGAAGTCTGTTTCTCCCAGCCCTCAGCTTTAGGCAGCATCTCCCACCACAGCCCCCTCCTTGGCTCCAGCTCCCAGTGGGCAGCCTCAGCCCTGGGCTCCCGACCAACCCCTCCTCCCTGTGATTCTCCAGCACAAGGAGGCTCCCCACTGCCACTAATTAGTTTGCATCCCCACTCCCACACGCCCTTTCCACATTTCCAACCATTCCTGCTACTGAACATGGACAGTTCTGTCTCCTGACTAGACCCTGCCTGGTCTGGGCTGGGGGACAGTCAGGGTCCTCCCCTCCTACCCCAGCTGTGGACGGGACAGTCTTGCTGGGCAGAGCAGCAGTGTCTTGGTCTGTTTTGACCACTATAACAAAATACCAAAGACAGTGTGGCTCATATACAGAAATTTATTTCTAACAGGTCCTCAGGCCAGATGTCCACGATCAGGGTGCCAGTAGGTCAGGTTCTGGTGAAAGCCATCTTCAGGTCACAGACTGCCAACTTCTTGCCCTGTCCACACATGGTGCAAGGTCCAGGGAGCTCCATGGGGTCTCTTTCATAAGGGCACGGATCTAATTCATTGGGCTCCACCCTCATGACCTAAGCTCCTCCCAAAGGCCCCGCCTCCCAACCCCATCACATGGATGTTAGAATTTCAACATTGAATCTGTAAGTCGGCAAGAAACCCCTGAGCATGAGGTGGAGGAGAAGCCTATCCTGCAGCCAGGCTACCATGGTGCCCCTTGGGTGCCAGGTTAGTTGACCGGGAGCAGAACTGAGCGGCTCTCAGTAGGACCCCATGGACCCCAGACCAGGAGTCCTGGCAGTGGGCAGGTCTAACTGCCCAGCAGGATCCATTGTGCCACTCAGGTCTTACCAGCCTCAACACAGCCTCAGGTGGCTCACTTCCTCCCTGATGACCAAGTCGCTTAATATTTTTGGATTTCAGTGTCCTCGTCTGCACTGTGGGGAAAACACAGTCCCCTTTTCCAGGGTTGTGGCGCCAATGAAATAACACCCAGGGCAGTGCCCGGCGCAGGACCACAGGTCAGTAACTGGGAGCAACACTCATCATCGTTCATAAAGGCCTGGGCGGCACTAGAAGATTCGGTGACCCATCCGTGAGGATCTTTGCAGAGCAGGAGCAGAAGAAATGAGGTCTCGCCCAGTGTGGGGCAGTAAAGTCAGGCAGCAGCAGGATTTGGGCAGTGCATCAAGGGGCCACCTGCTGTTCTCCCGCCCAGAGGACTGGCACCTATTTCTCCAGCACCTCCGACTCATCACAATTCTTCCTCCGGCTGGTCCTGAGACATGATGGCTGACAAGGTCTTGAGCAAGGGCATACTCAATGCTTAAGAAGGGGATGGAAGTTTGGGGCCTCCCCTGCATTCCAGCGTGAAGACCAGATCCTTAAACAGGGCTGGGGGCGGGAGAGGCGAAGGGCCACACAAGCATGAGATGCTGCCCTTGGGTGTTTGGTGGATGCCAGGCTCTGTGCAAGACACATGGACGCTAACTGTGCACGATGGGGCTTACTCCTCGGCCATTAGGAGAGGTTTGTGTCTGTTATCGTCATCAAAAAAACATTCCCATTTGATAAAGGCCTCAGAGAGTTGAGAAAACTGCCTAAAGTCTCACAGCCAAAATGTGGCAGAGCCAGAATTTCGACCAACTTTATCTGATAAAAGCCTCCAGCCTCCCCCAGGATGCTTTAATGTGTGTCTTACGGCTTATGGCTCTGGCATCAAGAGGGCACTGGTCCTGGCATTTATTTGAGTCAAGGAAAGGGATTGCTTGCAGAGCCCATCCCTGACCCAGGCCTCCAGGCCTGTCCCACACAGTGGAGACAAGGGGCGAGCCTGAAAAGGAGGCTGCCTCTGTTGAGGTTTGTATGAACACCTGTGAGCATGCGTGTGTGAGTGTGTGTGTGTGTGTGTGTGTGTGTGTGTGTGTGTGTACATGCATCCACAGGCACACAGGCACGTGCGGACCCACCAGCCTAACCTCCACCTTGGCCTGGGAGAGAATGAGGAAGGACTCTCTCCTGGCAGGTGAGGGGGGAAGGGCTGGGTGGCTCTACTGTCATCCCCATCTCAGTTCCTGGGAGAGGCTCTGATATTTTCCTGGAAAGCTGGCTCTGGGGCTGGAGGCCTTTGGTCTCCACAAAGTCAAGAAGGGCACCAGTCGGGGCGCCTGGGTGGCTCAGTCACTTAAGCGTCCCACTTCAGCTCAGGTCATGATCTCACAGTTCGTGGGTTTGAGCCCTACCTCGGGCTCTGTGCTGACAGCTAGCTCAGAGGCTAGAGCCTGTCTTTGGATTCTGTGTCTCCCTCTCTCTCTCTGACCCTCCCCTGCTCACACTGTCTCTCTTGCTCTCTCTCTCAAAAATAAATAAAACATTAAAAAAAAAAAAAAGGGCACCAGCAAACTTCTCCAAAATCAGTTTCAAATTTATTTGCCTCTCTGAGCCTCCAAGCCAGATGGTGGACTTGGGCTAAGTGAGGGCAGCCTGTCTCAGAATACCTCATCCCCAGAGCCCACTAGCTCCTGAAAATCAGCCTCCAAATGACGTTGCTCCGGAGCAAGCCTCACCCCAGACTCTGAGCAGGACAGAATAGCCTCCTCACAGTTGCCCCACGGGATGCAGCCTGGTGCGGGATGAGGAGCATGAACCTCAGACTGGACTGATAGGAGCTGTGAGGCCTGAAGCAGGTGACTCAATCCTTCTGAGCCTCTATTTCCTCTTCTGTAAAATGGAAGTAATAACTACCCACGGTAGGTGCAGTCCCCATGAATACTCCTATGGCTTCCCTTTTCTCCTTCCTCCTTCTGACTCTCCGTAACTTCCACTGACCACTTTACCACCTAGCTTGGGGGCCTTCCTTTCCCAGAATCCTCCCAGCTGCAGCCCGGCCTCGGGGCTTCGCAGGAGACAGTGGTTTTGCCACCCTTTCCTTGTGGCCTTCCACGGACCAGCTTCCCTGGGAGCAAAGGGCTCAGAGCCCTGAGACTGGGGCCCCACCCTCTTTGTAAACACCAGTTGGGCACCAGCTGACCTCAGGAGGGAAGTGCTCGCCTCGGACCCTCCTCTTCCAGCCATGCCCGCTGCTGTATGTTCCAGGGGAAATGCCAGGCAAACCTGGCATCCTCGCACTCAGGCCGCCTCCGTCCTGGAAATAGGCACTGGGAGCCAAACCCTTGGCTGAAGGTAGAAGGAAGTTAAAAGTGCCTGAGTGCTGCTTCTCTCCTGCCCTCCCACAGCCCCGCCCGGGGCGTCCCAGAAAGGGCAAGTGCTCTCTAATTTAAATTTTCTTTAATGATCCCGATAGACATCCATAAGGAGGACTTTACTGTTACCGTTGTTTCTTAACAACAAAGACAGAAATTAAATATAACAAAATATTATTCATTTTAATTCCAGGCAGTGGGGATGTGAGTGTGTGTTTTATTGTGGTTTTTTGTGTAGCATCTTTTTTTGTATTAAAAATTGCTCAAATTGCTCTACATACAAATATTTTTTATATATTTTTAATCTTTTTTAAATGTTTATTTTTGAGAGAGACAGACAGACAGACAGAGCACAAGCAGGGGAGAGGCAGAGAGAGAGGGAGACACAGAATTGGAAGCAAGCTCCAGCCTCTGAGCTATCAGCACAGAGCCTGACTCAGGGCTTGAATTCACAAACTGTGAGATCATGACCTGAGCCAAAGTCAGATGCTTAAACGACTGAGACACCCAGGCGCCCCTTTTATATATACAGATTTTTAAATGTCTTATTTATTTTTGAGAGGGAGAGCGCACAAGTAGGGAAGGGGCAGAGAGAGAAGGGGACAGAGGATCTGAAGCAGGCCCTGCACTGACAGCAATGAATCTGATGTGGGGCTCAAACTCACCAACCATGAGATCACGACCTGAGCCAAAGTTGAATACTCAACTGACTGAGCCACCCAGGTGCCCCAAAATAAGAACTTTTTTTAAGATTTTATTTTTAAATAATCTCTACACCCAACATGGGGCTCCAGCTCACAACCCCCAGATTAAGAGATCACACGCTCTACCCACTAAGCCAGGCAGGCGCTCCTAAATAAAAATATTTTTAAGTCAATAAGACTCATGCAGGCTTATTGAGGTAAAATTCAAGACTACCAAAAAGCAGAAAGAGAAAAATAAAAATGACCAGAATCTGTCCTCTGGAACCAGATAATTTATCTATTAGCTTATTTCCTTCTGGGTCCTTTTTCTAGCCGCATATATTTATGTCCTTTTATTCTTTTTAAATTGAAATAAAATTGACATGTAAATTGTATTTACTTTAGGTTCATTTTATTCCTTTTACCCTCCCCCCCCAAAATTGAATTATATTGTTTAAATACCTTTTTCCCCCTTAACAATATATTTTGGACAATTTCCCATGCCCTTGGACATTAATATTTACTTTAATTTTTTAAATGTTTATTTATTTATTTTGAGAGGATCATACCATTTATACCACTTATTATTTTTTCTTATCTGAAAGACAGTACACTTTTGTGGTGGAAAAGTTAGAAAATACAGATGAACAAACAAGTGGCCATGGGAAAAAAAACCCTGCAGCCTCACCTTGCTCAAATAACCCTTGCTAACATTTTTGTTTTTAACCTTCCTGTCCATGTTTTTATATACATAGGCGTGTGTGTGTGTGTGTGTGTGTGTGTGTGTATGAAAGCACACATTTTACAGTAAAATCAGAATCATGTAATTCTTATTATTTTTAACTTTTTTTTTCAATTTTTCAATTTTTTTGTTTACTTAACAATACATCTTAGACAGATTAGGATGGTTTTAGCTACAAATGACAGAAACCTGGAAGTAACACATGTTAATTTCTCTCTCTAGGAACTGATGTCCAGAGGTAAGCAGCCCAGGCTGGTAGAGCAGCCCTGTGACGTCAGGGACCTGGGCCCCTTCCACCTGGGGCTCTCCATCCTCAGTGCACGGCCCAGTGGCCCAAGGCAGCCCTTGCAGGAAGAAGCAGGAGAAAAGAGGGCTCATTCCCCTCCCAGGATGCTTCAGGGAACTCACATGCATCACACCTACTCGTATGCCACTAGCCGGAGCTAAACCCCACAGAACCCCAGGAAATAGTAGGGGTGATTTATCTAAGTAAGACTCTTATTGCTATAGATAAAGGGGAGAACAGATATTGGAGGTGGAGATCTGCCACCTTTTACAAACATCTTTCCAATGCATGTAGATTTGTATCCCATTTTTTTCTCTTATTTTTTGGCGAGTGTTTGACCACATCATTAAATATTTGTCAAAATTCTTAATTTTTAATGGCTGCTTAATATCTCCATAATATGCGGGTAGCATTACTTACAGATTCAATGCCTTATTACTTGATATTTGAGTATTTTGCTCTGATAAATAAGGCTCTTCTAGTACTAAAACTTATCAGAGGAAGAGAGCCCAAGCTTTCCTCTATACCCTGTGGGTGCCCACTGAAGACGTTTTGCTGAGAAGTATCTGCCTTGGAAGCTGGCTTATAGGTTTGGGTTTGTTTCTGGAAAAAAAAAAAAAGGAAGCCTTTTTGGCACCAGGTATACTCCTCTGATCCACTGCAGGGGAAGTCATGGGGCTAGGCAGAGCCTGGTGGGTGGTTCTGCTTTGGGTAGGAAGTAGGGGGATCAGGGAGGGGAGTGAGGTTGGGAGTGAGTGAGAGGAGACCATGGACTCTCAGGAGCCAGGGGAAGACTTGGTCCTATAGAGGCTTAGGGGACTTGATGGAGCCCAATTCATTCTTCATTCAAGTTCAACCAATGATTTCTGTGCCCCTACTCAGGGTCACCCTGTGCCAATGTCTGGGGAATGTCTCAGAGAAAGACCGTCCCTGCTCTCCAGGAGCCTAGTCAAGTCTAAATTCTCAAATGTTAGAGTTGAGCCTGCAGTATTGCCTCATATGCAGAATCCTTGGGCTCACACCCGAATATGTGACACAATCCATGTTGGCGGGCTTAGAATCTGCTCCTTGGGTGACAGATGAATGTGATCAGGCTCCTCAGGTGACAGATGAGCATGATCAGAAGGCATTCTGATGGAGAAACGTAAGTCTAGGTGCTTGGAGGAAGTCTCTTAAACCAGGTAAACCTGGAGTCTCCATCAGCTCAGTATGTAGCTTGAAGCTCAGTGGAGCCCGAAGCTATAACAAAATAGAGGCGACTGGGTGGCTCAGACAGTTGAGTGTCTGATTCTTGATTTGGGCTCCGGTCATGATACCAGGGTCATGGGATTGAGCCCCTTGTAGGGCTTAAGATTCTCCCTCTGCACCTCCTCCACTCTGTCTTGTGTGCATGTGCTCTCTCTATATATATAATCATCATCATCATCATCATCATCATCACCACAAATTGAGGACACCTGCCAGATACACCTGAACCCAAATCACAGCTCCATCCTGAGTGACTTCAGGCAAATTATTTAACCTCCCTAAGACTCAGTTTTCCCAATTTTATTTTTTTTAATTTAAAAATTTTATTTATTTTTTTTTTACTTTCAGTTTTCCCAATTTTAAAATGGGAATAAGCATGTGCTTCCCACGTGAAAACAAACCTCAGTGCATTAGCAGAGTGTCTGGCACTCAATAAATGCTAGATCTTATTGTTAATTTGAATGGCCTCTAGGTAAGTAATTACAGTGAGGGATAGGAGACAGCTATATAAAGCAGCTTATACACCTGGCTCATGGTGGTAGCCATTCAATAAATGGCTAATATCATTCCTACCATTCTCACATCCATTTCAATTCTAGGCTTATCATCTCTGAAAGCTGAACCCACCACACAATTTGTCCTCCCTATAGAAATCACGGAGGAAGCCATGTACTCATAGCTCTGAATTGCGAACTTGATGTCTATCCCTAGTGCCTGCCCCAGTGTGAAATAGGTTTTCTCAGGGCCTTCCAGAAGCAAGTGCAAATAGGTCAGTATGAGTGAGAACCTCAAGTCCCTACTTTCAACTCCCTGCTTTTGGGAGACCCAGGCATAGCCCTGGGCCATTCGCCCAGCACCGAGGCTCAGGGGACTGTGCCTGTCCTGGGCGGCCAT
The DNA here is from genome assembly GCF_006229205.1 of Suricata suricatta. Classification (NCBI taxonomy): domain Eukaryota; kingdom Metazoa; phylum Chordata; class Mammalia; order Carnivora; family Herpestidae; genus Suricata; species Suricata suricatta. The sequence goes on along the minus strand of NC_043710.1, from coordinate 16,587,528 downwards.
GAGGCAAGAAGGGAGAGGCAGGGTGGCTGCTGAGAACTGTTTTCAAGTGTTCTGTGGATGGCTCAGTTACCATGGTGATGCTGATGGCTCTGAGCAAGCAGCAGTCTCTCTTGAGTTGTGAGTCAAGTTCAGCTTTATTTATTTAAAAAGAAAACCAACGCCCTGACCTGTGAAGGACAAAGCAACACGCAGGTAGAGGCCAGGGCGGCCCCGGCGGGGGTGAATCAGCACACCGCCTGCAGGCCACCCGTCTCCTGACATCAGGTGGCCCACCTGGCCACCGGGCCTGGAAAAGTCCACAGAGCTATGTAGGGAGGCCTGCACCTCACACTGTGGCCCAGGAGAGGAAGCACAAAGAGGACCCACATTGCCAGTCAGAAACTTCTTAATAGGAAGCAGATCCCATGGTCTCAACTCTGGCTCTGGGGGCCAGACTCCTTTAGGAGACTGAGCTCCGTGCTGGGGTGGGAGTCGGCAGAGCCCAAGGAGATAGGCAAGTCCGGCTCCGTCTGGCCCTGAGATGACCGGTGCTGGCTGACCCACCCCCTGTGCCCACACACTAGCAGTGCCCTCTGGGGACGGGGACGGCAGGGTCCTGGAAAGGACCCCAAAAATCTTCACCGTGGGGCACTGGGGCCCCTTTCACCAGAACGCCTGCAGGGAAAGAGGTCATCATAACAGCACCTCCTCGCAGGGTGGCCCTGAGAGTGAAATGCGATAATATTTGCAAATGTTTAACATGGAGCCTGGCTGGCACATAGTAAGCTCTGGAAAACTGTGGGCTATTGTTAACTTTCGTCCAGGCCCTTATCTTAAGCCCCTTGGATAGAACAGCCTCGACCTCCTACCTCGATTCGCTGATGCTTGTCTTGCTCACTTCCAGTCTCTTGCCCATACCACAGCAGAGTGGTTTATTGAAAATGCATCCCGATTCTGCTCTTTTCCTCCAAGAAATCTGCCAGTGGCTCCATTTACCTTAGAATTCCTTGGAGGGGCCTAGGCCTTGCATGATCTGGCCCTTGGCTGCCCTCTCCAGCCCTGAATCTCACCACACCCTGCCGGCCTTGATAAGTTTTGGCCAGCACCCTAATGTCAGCACTCTCCCCAGGGTGCCAGGCTCGGCCGTACCTCCAGGACCTTTAGGACGCTGTTCCCTCTGCCCAGAAAGCCTAGCAAACACCTACCTCCCCTCCAAGCCCCACATCAAGAAACCCTGCCCTGTGAAATCTTCCTGTCTTCCCCTCACAGGCAGAGCAGGCCACTCCCTCCTCTGAGCCACTTCAGGACCCCCCATAAAGACGTTCATCATTTGACATCGCAAATATTACAACACACGCCTGTGACACCTTTCAGCTTCCTGAGGGCAGCACTGATTCTAAATAACTTCTGTATGCCCAGGACATACCCCCTAACATTCACAAGGTTGGACTGTGGATGAATGAATGAATCAAGACAGAAATCCTGTTTATAGAAAAGGAAACTGAAGCCCAGCTAGGATCGGTGACTTGGCTAGAGTCCTGAGGCCCTGTAACTCCAGGCCCTTTGGATTCCAGAGACCAGGGACCCTTCATCCAGCCAGCCAGCCAACCAGCCAGCCAGCCATCTCTTACTAAGCACCAGTCCTACACCAGATGCTGTGTTGCTCCCTGGGGTACGAAGAGCAAGGAGTGGCCCTGGCCCTCAGGAGCCCGAAGACAGGTGGGATAGAACATAGTCCCATTATGAGCTGGGACAGAAGATGTAGAAGAAGCTGTGGGAATCGCAGGGACCAGGACGTGGATGGAGGTAGAGGGAGGCCTCTGTTTCTGTGCCTTCCACTCCCTCTCCCCAAACTCTGGAGCCCAAGTTCCCACACACAGCCAGACTGATGCGGCTGCCCTCCAGGCGCTGTTAACACAGGTAAACGGACATATACCCAGGTGTGCACATCCTCAAGACAGGTGACATGGGCATGCCTGGCCCCGTGGGGCCAGACACATTTGCACCCCTAAGCGACCATGTCAAGAGCCATCAGGGAGCAAGGACAGATCAAAACAGACCACAGAACATTTCCTGATGCAGCACACAACATCATGCCCTTTTGCACCCCCGGTGTTGCTGGATCCCCACTAGGCAGAGTCCTCTAGACAAGACAGATATATTATTTTTGCCCCCTTTTTCAGATAGACAAACTGAGACTCAAGAGAGATTTAGAGGACTTGCCCCTTCCTACTGCCTGCCAGGTCAGCAGAAGTACCGGAAAGGACCTGTCCCTCCCCAAGCATTTGCTAGCAATGTGTCAGTGAGCGAGGCCTGGACCAGGCCCTCTGCTGGGGGCAGGGGATGCCGAGGCCAATGAGACAGAGCCCCTGCCCCTAGTGGGAGACAACAGCATAACGGTGATCCTCAAGGTGTGAATCTCAGTGTCACCGCTGACTGGCCGTGTGAGCCTCTGCAACTTAAGAGTTTTTGACTCAAAACATAAACTAGACCAAGCCTATTTCATGCACAAACCCTCTGGTGGCCCCCATCTCACTCAGAATGAAATCCAAACTCCTCAGCGGTGCCCCACATGCCTCAGCTCCTGCCCCCTTCCCTGGCTCTCTTCCTGTCACTGTCCACCCCTCATCCCATTGGCCTCCTGGCCGTGCCTACAGCAACACAACGACCTCCAACCTCCAACCTTTGCACCTTCTCGTCCCCCTCCTGGAAGGTTTCTGCAGATAGTCACACAGCTGACACATTCCTGACACTCAAGTCTCTGTGTCTTCCCGGGGGGACACCACTGAGTCCAAAATGATGGCCCTAGCCTTTTCTTCAAGGTAGCATCTTCATATTAGATGACATGATACTATGTGTATTTGCTTATGACCCGTCCCTCCTCCTAGGACAGACGGGTAAGAATATGCCCATTTTGTTTACTAGTACACCTTCTGTACCTAGAACAGTGCCTGGTACACAGTAGGAACCATTTTACGACCAGGAATGAATCAATAATCCTCAATTTCCTCCCCTTTAAAATGATACCTATAGCGGGGCGCCTGGTGGCTCATTTGGTTAAGCCTCCGACTTCAGCTCCAGTCATGATCTCACAGCTTGTGAGTTTGAGCCCTGCATGGGGCTCTGTGCTGACAGCTCAGAGCCTGGAGCCTGCTTCAGATTCTGTGTGTCCCTTTCTCTCTGCCCCTTCCCCACTCATTCTCTCTCTCTCAACAATAAACATTAAACAAAATATTTTTAATTAAAAAATAAAACAATACGTATAGCAACACAGACTTATATGGATTAATTATGTTATAAATGGAAGATGCTCAACCTGGGGCCTGGCACATAGTTGGCACACAACTATGCCGTCATTTCTGTTATTGCTGTTATTATTGGGGAGTTGATGGGGGAGCAATGGGGGGACTGGTGGAAAAACAAATTACACAGTGTGGTAACAAAGTTCTTACTTCTGAGCCCTCTCATCCTCTTTGGGGCCCAGGTGGCAGCCCCTCGTGTTCCCAAAGATCAAGGACCAACGCTCTTGCCCTCTTGTCTGCAGGGGTCTCCTTCAGGGTCTTGCCCTGATGGTCAGGAGACCTCTGGGCCCCGCCTGGGCGGGGGGCAGTGCGCAGAGTCCAGACCAGGCCTCAGAAACCCTTGATTTCCCCCCTGGGAGAAGGCCCCACATCAAAGCCAATCTCAGAGGGGCAAGGCCTCTAGATAAATGGAAGATTAAAGAAGGCAAGGTCTCCACAGGCCACAGGGAGCGGCAGCAGGCAGGCGACCACAGAGGGGAGGCCCTGACACAGCACTGGCCCCGGCCATCTTGGGGGGCAAGAGGTGAGAGGGGGGCCCAAGCCTAGGCAAGTGAAGCAGGGATGGGTAGCTTAGCCTGGGACCTGCCCTCTAGACTCACACTTTGGCCAATTCCTCCAGTCCATGTCTACTTGTTAACCCTTTCCCAGCCAGGCAGCAGCAGGGAGGTTCATCAGAGAAACCCCCGGGCTTTTCTTCAAGAGTTTGTTTGGTCATTGGGTTCGGTCATTGGGGTTTGCTCCCTCCGGCAAAGGAGCCTGTAATGAAGACCTCCTGGCCCCAGTCTTCCTCCCCAGGAAGGTCTGTAATTAGTGCAGGAGGCGAGGCTGGGGAAGCTCAGACAATGTCATTTGAACCAGAATGAGACAGGGCTCAATTGCTAGTCTGCACATTTTTTTTTTCTGGTGCCATTTCATATACAAAACTCCAGCAAGCTTAACCCTTTCCCGGCTGGGTCCCGATGCTGGGGTTTCAGCTTGGCATATCATCCATTCCTGTGCCCAACATGTGCCTATCTTGCCTACCCCCCCCCACACACACTCCAATTCAGGTGAGCCATGGTTTCCAGCTTCTCTAACATCCAACAAGCCTTTGCTGAGCCTCACAAGATGCTAAGTACCAAGGAGAGGGGTATACTCTGGTTTCTCTTCAGATCGTATAAATCTTTTGCCTTTTACCAAGGAGAGGGGACCCAGAGGAAAGTCTACCGTCTTGCCATCAAGGAGATTATAATCCTCTGAAAAGGGGAGGAATGCACACTAGAAACAGGTGGTAAGCAACGCAAGACACAATAGAATCAGACAGTGAACACCAATCAGGGGCAGGGAAGGAAGCCACATGGAGTCAGAGTGGACAAGATGGCCTTGTGGAAGGTTCCCATGGGGTAAGCATCCCATAAATACGTCCTGAGAAAGCCACTTCCTGGAGCAGAGCATTTCTGCAGAGTCCGAGGACCGAACCTACAAGGAGAAAGGAGGCTGGCAAAGCCTGAGCAGCTCTGAGCCAGCCTCACGGGAAGACAGATGTCAGAGCCTATTAGAGAGCAGAGGCTATTGCTTCCTTTCCCATGTTCCTGAAGCACTCATTCTGAATCCCTGAACTACGCTTCATCTCACACTGACACACAACATGAATTCAGATCTGAGACCCCCATGGACTTGGAGCAACCTAAGGGCTTTGTCTATTCACCTTTGGTCTCAGGCACCTAAGCAACAAGCCCAGCACTCAAGAGGTACTCAATAAATGCTTGTTGAATAAATGATTGAGCTTGGGTAAGATGGTGGAGGTGTGGGGAAGAATCTACCTCTACAGTCTTTCCCAGGGGGGATGCCAACTGTGGCCTCACTGCCCCTGTAAGTCATATCACAATCTCCCTAACATATAAAGAGCATCTAAAAATCAATAAGACAAGACCACCACTAATTTTTAAAAGGTCAAATATAAAACAGAGTCTGCAGAAAAGGAAACACAAAGTGTTCGAGGGCTTCTAAAAAGACTCTCAACCTCACTTATATAATGCAATCTGGAAACCATTCAAAAGTGTACTAATATCCTCTATTTGACAGACTGTGGAGAAACTAGCACTGTCATATATTGCTGGTAGGAGTGTAAACTGATATGAACTAGCTGACAATATCTATCGACATTACAAATGCACATTCTCTCTGACCCGGCAACCCCATTCCTGGGAATTTACCCTACAGATATTCAGTGCTTGAACAAGGCTATCATTACAGCATGTTTGTTACAGTAAAAACCTGGAAACAATCCAAATGTCCATCAGGTGGGGACAGGTAAATTAATTACGGTGCAGTCATACAATGGGTAGCTATGCAGCTATTAAAAAAAAAGAATGAGGAAGCCCTCTATGTACTAATATGGGCAGATCTCCAAAACAGATAAAATGGGGGGGAGGAAGATACAGATGTATATAATATGACTCTTTTCAGTTAAAAAAGAGAAATACACACATACACACACACACACACACAAAGAAGGATACCCAAGGAAGTAATAAAATTGATTTTATGTTGGTTAAAGGGTGGGAAGGTTGTGCTGAGGATATAGGATATAGGAATGGGAAGATCATCTGTCATTGTATTCCTTTTTTTTTTTTTTGAGAGATGTGACATATTATCTATTTAACAAATTCAAGAAGACCAAAAAAAAAGCCATCTACCTAGACATTGGGGTTTCTAGGCTTTTGCCCAAGTTGCTAGGTGGAGAAGATTCCGCGGCAGTTGGCATCCCCTCCTCACTTTCCCTCCTGAGGCCCTGCTGTATTTTCCTGAGGCCTCAGGTCCCAGACTGTGGTGGCTGTCATCCCAACGCATACTTTATAAGCATGGACTATGAAATCGGACCAAGTCACTAGTCCTCAGGAAAACAGGATAATCCCAGTATCTACCTCCAAGGGCCATAATGCGGCTCAGATGAGAAAAGGCATCGGAAATGCTTAGCATAGATCCTGAGATGTGATAAACGTCATTGTATAAATGTACCGGACCCACTGTTCATATTCTTTGCCAATGCAGTTACCGGATTGGTGTCCTTTGCCTTATTGATTTATAGGAGCAATTTATAGATTCAGAAGACTGATCTACTCCCTGCAAACTGGCAGAACATTGACGGACAGGCGGGGCCATAATACATGGCTGTTTGTGAGAATCATCATTTCTATGATTATGTCTCCTCTGGGCCATGCATGCTAGCGTCTGCCGGCTTCCCATGGTAGAGGCCCCAGGGTTCATCTGGATGGGCCCAAGGAACAGCGTCTTTATCCATTGGCTCTATGTCACTGCATCTCTCTGCCAGCATCCCCTGGGTTCCAGGGACTGTCATTCTCCACTTCAGCTCTCAGAACAACAACATCCCCTTCCACTCTAGGTCAGACTCACTCTTTGTGCCTTCCCCAGATGTCCCCAGGTTTGCGGAGCACCTGTGTGGTGCCAGCCCCAGGAAGGAACGGATCCACTAATGGGTGAGCATAAGGTCTACCCTGGGAATCCCTAAGTCTTCAACCAGGGGCGATAGACTGCAGGTGGGCAGGCCCGAAGGGATACAACAAGGGATCAGGGCCCAGAATACACACCATTAGACCCTCTCACCTTGATCTTTGGATTCTTGGTGCTTGTTTGCCATAGAGCTGAGAAAAAATGTGGCTCCCATGGGCCCACATCCGTTCATCTTCTCCAGGGAATTAGTCTGCCCTTCAATTCTGGAAGCTCCAGAAATGTTCCTCAGAGCATCTGGAATATATATTTCCTTTAACTGGTGATTGCCAAGGCCAGCTTTGCTGGTTTTCTGTTTGTTCTACTCAGCCACGGGCACTGGGGCTGGTGCCTGAAGCTGGGGGATGCCCATGGCCCCCAAAGTCCTCTCTTTGTGCATGACATGGGATGGAAGCCCTGACCTGGACCTGCTCTTCAAGGAGAGAAGCCTGGACGAGACCTCTGAGAGTTAAAGGTTGAGTCTACAAAGCCCCCAGGTTCCTCCCAACTCCCCAGGAAGCTCCCAATTACTGTGCAACTTGTCCAGCCCCGAAGTCTGGTACAGTGGAAAGATTAAGTCAAACAGACCCAAGATCAAATTCTCAACCCACTTGCTTAATAGCTGTGTGAACTTGGACAAATAACATAACCTCTCTGAGTCTTCTTCATCTACAAAAGTAAAAATATTTTTGTATTTATACCTATCACTTCAGCATGTATTAAAGGTATTTGAGAAACCCTACAGACAAAGGAATTAGAAAGCTTTTAATAGAGGGAAAAGGATACAGAGAAGGGGAGATAAAAACCTAAGACAGGGGTGCCTGGGTTGAGTGTCTGACTCTTGATTTAGTCTCAGGTCATGATCCCAGACTCATGGGATGGAGCCCTGTGTCAGGCTCTGCACTAAGCTTAGAGCCAGCCTCCTTGAGATTCTCTCCCTCTCTCTCTCTCTCTCCGCTTCTTTCCCCCACTTGTGAACACTCTCCGGAAAAAAAAAAAAAAAAAAAAAAAAAAAAAAAACTAAGATAAAGCCAGAGCTGCAGTTGGTTTGTGAAATGCACCCCCATGAAATCCTGAAGAGGTGAGCTTCCCCCAAATAAAGAAGGAAATTCAATGAGACACAAAATCCAAAGTGTCCATTAGATTAAAAATAGACCCGCCACTCAGAAGCAACCAGCTTTTCTGTGCCCTGAGTCAAAGGAAATCTCTCCCCTAGACCTTCCAAAAAGGGCAAGTTAGGGAGAGGGGAATGTGGGCACAGTGATGGGGACACTATCTTCTGGGCTTTTGTGGGTTTGAAATAAAATTAAATGCCTGACAGTGACCCTTAGAGTGGTCAGCCCACGGTAGGTGCGTCATAGGTGCTCCCTTCCTTCCCCCTAGTCTCTTTTCTCCCAAGTAAGGAGTTACCTGTGAGCTCTTTCATGCATGCATCAGTCAATCATTCAACATGCACTAACTGAACTAATTGAATGTGCCAAGCTCTGGGTTAGGCAAATGTGGGAATTGCTCTAAATCTGGCTACTACCTTCCCTGCTGTCCCCGGATCCTTGGTCTCAGAAGCTCTCTCCCTCCTCCTGCCACCCACTTTTTGGTCTCTGGGCTCTGCCTCGTCCAAGCACGCCTATAAACCCCAGGGAACCCTGCTCTTGTGGCTTACCCCTCATTCCCCACATAGCTTCAGGCTGCTCCCTCCTGCCACCACATTCATGGAGCTCAGCCACGTGCAAAAGCACAATTAATATTCCACTCAGTTTCCCCCAGCCCTGCTGCCTATTGGAAGAAGATGGAAACCAGATTTGCGGCCGCACGCGCTGGCAGGGATGTACGCAGAGGGGCAGGCCTGCTCTAGGTGTGAGCTGGCGTCTTCTCCCCAGGGGCTTGCACAAGGGCACGAATGGCAGAAGCCACCTCCAGACACAGGACCGTCCCCCTGAGCCGTGTGTGCGTGCACGGCTGCACTTGTGCAGGCTGCACACGTACCTCCTGGCTGATCGATGCCCAGAGAACACATGAGCTCCTCACACACAACGCCCACATTTTGCTTTCTGGACAGAGGGAGACAGAATCATGGCAGTTCAGAGCTGATAGGATGGGAATGTGAGAGCCCATCCTGTCCAAAAGACAGAAAAGAATCTGAAGCCCTGACCTAACCTTGACCGTTATCAGTCCCCGCTAAATGGAACACCGCCTGGTTGCATTTTAGCAAAGCTTTGGACTTAAATGTCTCATGCTGCCTCGGTGCCCCCTGGTTATGAGCCACTTCAGCCTTGCCAGCCTAGGAGGTTGGGGAAACTGAGGCATAGGGGCAGGAGGGGGCAAACTTAGCAAGTGCAGTAGATAATGGGTAGTGCTCAGCCCTGACTTTCCATACCCTGCCCTTCCTGGCACCCAGAGTTCCAGGTCTGCCAGGCCTCGGTGGGGCAGGATTTGCAGGCCAGTGTCCTTGACAACATGAGGGCGCATTGAGGCAAGAGGAAAGCCTGGCTTTGTTGAGTTTTCTCCCCTGACTTCAGACTCAGGAAGCACAGGGACTGGAGGCTCTATGCCTGAGTGTGCGTCTCTGAGGTTGGAGCCAGTGGGCTGGGTTAGAGAGGCATCTAGAAGCAGAGCTGGTGCAGGTGACTCGAGGTAGAAGAAAGAAGGGTGAGTTCAGAGCAGGACTGAGCAAAGCAGGAAGCGGGTGGGGCTGTTCCCCAGGCGGCAGGCAGACAGAGGGCCAAGGGGCGGGCCTGCCTCCAGTCCAAAGATGCGACAGTAGAACAGAAATTCAGGGAAAGCGGAGCTAAAATAATTACCAGGAAAAGTTGCTGGAAGGGAGGCAAGTGTTTTCTTAGTCCTTAAGGAACTTTAGTCTTCAGAGAATTTGGAGAGGGAAAAAAATCTATCTTCAAGGTCCCTCTCCAAGGCAGGGTGGCTGGTGATTCACTAGCTGCTGGGGAAGGCCCTGGAAGGCCCTCCCCTCAGCTCCTGCCTCTCCCCAGTGAACAAAGCCAGTTCATCTGGGGTGAGTGGAAAGGGCCCTGGGTAAGAAGACTAGAGGCCCAGATTTCAGCCCTATCTCTGCCCCACTAAAGTTGGTGATCTAAGGCAAGTGTCCTATGGCCCTAGGCCTTTCTTCCCTGTAAAATAAAGGAGTGGGAAGTCACACATTCTCTGAGCCTCGATTTTCTCATCTGAGGGTCAGAGATGATAATAAGTCATGTTTCATTGAATCTAAGAATCTATGTCACCAGCTGTATGATGCACCACTATTTTATGGACATCGAGAAGGAAAAAACAACTGTAACATACCATTGCTTATGAGACCCACTCTGATTTCAGTGATGCTAAAACGTGCATCTGAGAAGCAGTGAATATGATACTTATTTCACAAGCTTTTTCCAAGAATTAAATGCGATAATATAAGTAAAGTATTTAGTGCCTGGCACAAAGCAAGTACTCAATAAATGTCAGGTATGTTTATGGTTCGGGGTGGAGTAGGGAAGGAACCACAGGCCAAGGGGATGGGGAAGAGTGAGCGCCTGGGTCTCAAGCCCACCCCCGCCCACCTGGCAGGATGCCACCCCAGGGAAGCCAGCCCCAGCAGGGGCCACAGGGAGAGGGCAGCCACACAGCCCATGTTAGGGAGCCACAGGAGAACAAAGGGCCCCATCTGTGCCCCGGAAGTCAGCCTAATCTCCAGGATGAATACGTTTTCATTTCTCAGAAGTTCCTGTTGGAGTATGCCAAAGTGTTTTTCCCTTTACAATCCAGGCAAACAAGACAGGTTTACTTTGGGTGACCTTCTCACCGCCACCCAGGGCCTGCCTGCTGAGTGTAAATACCCAGCCATGCACCCTTCTGGAGGATCCGGGCAGGAGCCTGAAAAATCAGAGTGCTGGGCTTCCTAAGGAGGCACGTCTTTACCCCTTCCCACTCCACTCTCCGACAAGACCTGTCTCCAAAAAGGCACATTTGGAAGGTCCTTGGAGAGGACAGGACCCTATGGGTCATGAACATGTCTCCTATTTTATAGATGTGAAAACTAAGACCCAGAGAAAGACAGTGACCTTCCAGGGGTATCAAGTGTGGCAGTCACCATCCAAGCCCCCACTCAGGTACACATACACACACACACACTATCCCTGCTCACAGCTCAGCCTGACAAGGAGCCCCTCTCTCTGCCTGACCTTCATGGTCCGGGACAGGCAGGAAGCTTATCTCTGTCCTTTCTCTCTTGTGCGTCACTGCCTGGGTTGGGATATATTTATTCATTTCACTTCACATCTCAAGCAGCTGCTGAAAAGCAACAACCAGATGTTCCCGAGCCATAATAGAAGGGGCTACAGTCTGTGCTTTCCTTGACCTGGATTGGGGTGCTTACAGAACCAGTCTCAGCCTCCTTCCCCTGACCCTTCAGATCAGAAGGGTCCTGAGAAGGGCTGGGTTGTGGCACCAGGTCCAGGGACTGGCAGGAAAGGACCAAACCCTCCCTGTTGGGTGAGAACCCAACTCTAAACCCAGTGAACTATCTAACTTCCTCTCCCAGAAAATCGGTAAGAGAGGGTATAGAAGGGATGCACTGCTTGCGGAAGGCTTCAGGTGGGCCTTCTAATCTGAACTGGCAGGATTCTTTTCAGCACTGGAATAGCACAGTCCGAGCCTCGGTGTGCTTGCACATACCAGGGGTTTCACAGTCACCATCTCACTCCACGCCAAAGCCTGCCCCTCCCAGTCATTCTCTTCTACTTGCTATTCTCTGGATGCTTTTCCCTCCATTCTGCCCCATTTTACCTTTCGGCTCAGGCCTCTGTTCTCAGCTCACACATTGCCTCTTCAGAGAGGACTTCCTTTCCCACTTAATTATATTACTTTATTTCCTTCATGGTCCTCCCACTATCTGAAATCAGCTTGTTAAATTTTTTCTACCCATTCTTTCCTCGTCCACTCTGGAAAAGTACTTAATCACTGCTATATCTCTAGTGCCTGGTCTAGGGACCATTCATATGTGCTCAATAATACTTGCAGAGTGAGTGACTAAATCCCCTCTATTCTCGTCTTTGCTGGCCTTGGCCATCCCCTCCATCCCAGAAAAAAAAAACAACTGATCACGTTCCTACAACGTGCCAGGGTCTGTACTGCCCATTCCCTCTCTCTCTCTCCCCTTCCCGCCCCCCTCCAGGATTTCTCCTAGGAGATTCTGCCTCTCAGACTCCACGGTGCCGGAACCAGAATGTCTCCCCAGGATTATTTTGAATGATTTCCTGGGGTGTTCACCTGGGTAAGAATCAGGAAAGAGAGGACACTCTAATCCTATTTATCTAAAACTATATAATCTTCCCCAATCACTTAAATGGTGCCTCTGTCTCTAATTACAGAGCTGGCTGGGAGGAACACAGGCACGATTTCCAGCCAACCTCAGGCAGAGGGACACTTTTGTTCCTCCCGGGGGCCTGCAGGGACTCCAGCTTGGGAACCAGGACCCCAGACACCTGCTCACCCACCACAGACCGGCATGATGGCCCAGCCAGAGACTGCGCCCCACCCCCCTCGGAAAAGGATCAGCCACATTCTCCATGTTGGAATGTTCCCCAGTTGGCCATATGTGATGCATTTGGGGAGCACACCCAGGGTCTCAGCACCCTAATTCTACCTGTCACTGTTTTGAGAGTCAGCAGATTGTTTTTTGACCCATGGTAACTGCTCAGAGTTGGGTTGCTGGGTGAAATCAGTCCCTAAAGCATGGGCTGTATTCTCAGTTTCTCAGGAGCAACCTCTCCTGGAGGCCTGGAGCTAATAGTCATGTGACAGCCCAGAGGGTCAGAACCTTATTCTCCAGAACTGTGCCAACTGGATCACGAGAGGGAGGGAACGCCATGTGCCTGCCTACCTGCCCCAGGCAAGCAATCGGCTTCTGTCTCAGCCTCCCCCCTGTGCGCGCCCACCTTGGCACAGAGAGAACAATTCCAGGGACATTCTGGCTTAACTGCAATGACATCTCTGCTTCTTAAGGGCCTTTTGGTTCCTGAGCTAATTAAAAGCCCCAGACAGAGAGGACACACTTAATCCTATTAATGACTTGCGGGCAGGAACCAGTGTGCTCAGCCCGCTCAGGGAGTGCCTTTCTGAACCACCTCCATTTGTTCAGGTGCCTGGTGATTGTTTATCAGCCCTTTCAAGAGATTAAGCTGTACTCCTGAGCAGGCCACTTGGGTAATGGATCCAGGGGGGCCTGGTCGTGTTTGGTGACCAGGGGATATGCAGCCAGCCACACTTGGCAAGATCCATGGCCACTGTTCTTCGACTTCTTTCTCCTCTGAGCCATTAAAGGGATGATTGATGAGAAAAGGGGTCCTCGTGTCCCATTCTGCTGTTCCCTGGGCCTTTTCACACACAGGAAAGCTGGGTACAGTCCCAGTCTGAGGGATCTGAGAGTCCGTCCAGTGTGGTGATAGACTTGTGAGCAAACAACGACAGTGACATCTCAGACTCGCCACAATGGAGATAAGCACACTGTGTCCCTTGAGTATATAGAATGCTACCTGCTCCAGCCTGCAGGCCAGGGAAGTCTTCCTGGAGAAGGAGACATGTGAAAATCTCCCCATCGAGAGACCTGCTGAGGGGTGCATTAAGATGGAATTCCTCGACTTTCTGGCATAAGGCTGGAAGAATGGCAGTAACTCAGCTCCCTCATGAACATACGGGAGAGTGGCTGGCAAAGCCTCAACAAGATGCTGAGGTTCAGGAACAGTTATTGGCTCCAGGATAATCTTGCTTCCAGACCCTAGAGATCAGACGCATTGGCAAGACATTAACTTGAAGATGTCTCTTTAAAAGAGGAGGGACCATTCTCTAGGCCCCTCCCTCCTCTCATTAATATGAAATTTACGTGAATATTGATGTGGGGGCGTGGCGCCTCGGCCAGCTGGGCTAACCAGCCTGGGGTTCCCGGTTGCACAGGGAGGAAAGTGACAGAAGCCGTGCAGAGGGAGACGCAGAGAGAGCGGAGCGCAGGGCAGCCACCCAGTCTCGGGGGAGCGTTCAGCTCCCCCACCCCCGGCTCCCACCCTGTCCGGAGGGCTTCTCAGGCCCTCAGCCCCACTCCCAGGCTCCCCATGGAAGCCAGCTGTGCCCCAGGAGGAGCTGGAGGAGGAGGAGTCGGCTAAATGCTCGCGGTGCGCCCGGGGCCCCAGAGCCCAGCCAGCTCCGCGCCTCAGTCCTAAGGCCCCCGCGCCCCCCGCGCCCCCTACCCGGGGCTGCGCCGCCTCCGCCCGCCCCTCCCCGGGGCTTTGCCCCGGACCTGCCCCCGCCCGCTAGCCAGTGCTCGGGCAGGAGCTCTGGGCCGGGCGCGCCGCCGCCCTGGAGTAAGGGAAGAGCAGGCGAAGGGGGTCTCCGGAGCCGGCCGCGATGGACGCCGTCTTGGAGCCCTTCCCGGCCGACAGGCTGTTCCCCGGATCCAGCTTCCTGGACTTGGGGGATCTGAACGAGTCGGATTTCCTCAACAATGCGGTAAGATGAAGGGTCTGCGTCCCCCTTCCACCACTCCGCACCCCTCTTCGCGGCGCGCCTGGGCCCCCCGGAAGGACGGGACTACACATAACTGGGCAGAAGCGGGGGAGGGTCTCGGTGCGGGGTAGCAGAGACACACGTGTATAGAGCTCTGAAATTTGGAAACTAGATCCCTCGACACCTCCCTAGTCCCCGAGCCTGGACCGGAGCCTCTGAGCTTGCGCCAGTGCGCACCCCTCCTGGGGGCTCTGTCCGCGGGTACATTGAACTCCGCCTTGTAGGGTAAGGGAGCGTCGGGGCCAGACGATCCTAGGATATGTGCCTGAGAGACACCAATCCTGCCCCCCGCCCACGTCTTCTAGCAGTCCTCCACCCACCCCCGGGTTCCGGGACCAGATTGGGCACAAAAGTGCCGGCGCCCCTTCCTGCGCCCCCTTTAGGACCTCTGTGGCTCCGCGGCTGGTTCTCCGCTGGGGGGCGCACAGGGAAGTGTTCTGAAGGCCTAGGACCCGACGCCCCTTGTGGGGCCAGAGCTGTACCCGGGTTGTGAGCCAGACCTGGAAACTTTGGGGTGCTGCTGCGGCCGCCACAAAGAGTCAGCCTGAGATTCCCCCAGGGAGGAAATTAACGCTCAGATGATCGGAACAGCGCAGGATGATCGTTCAGGAAGAGGGAGATCTTCCCCCCATCTCTGTGTCTCTAGGTTTCTCTGTCCCTCTTGTCTCCTTGACTTTCTCTCTCTCTCTCCCTGTGTCTTCGTGACTGTCACTGTCTCTGAGCTTGTCCTCCTCTTTCTCTCTCTTCCCCTCCCTCCCTCCCTAAGGAAACGTGGCTTTTCTCTCTTCTTCCCTCCCTTCCTCCTCCTCTCAGGCTCTGCCCTAAAGCCCTGCTGGGGGGAGGGGGAGGGAGGGGCACGGGCTCCATAACAGAAGAAAATATTTGGGTTCAGAAGGGCCTGCTGGGTTGAATGTAGTGGGTCCCCCCCTCTATGCAGTGAAATGTCAATCCTTCTCTCCCCCCCCTTGCTCTCCCTCTCCCTCTCCCCCTCCCTCTCCACACACACACGCGCGCGAGCACACTTGTGTGTGTCTATGTGTGTGTGTGTGTGTCTGTGTATGTGTCTAAGGAGTGCTGGCTGGTCTTTACCTCCTGGGACCAAGAGGAACTTGGCCAGACAAGAGCCAAATGCATAGAGACTTCAAGGGTTACACATCTTGGACTTCCATCTAAATTGTCCCAATCTGCTAGACAGTGAGGAAACAAGCCAAGGAACAGGAACCTGAGTCGGGGAGGCATGGGGTGTGAGGTCTCCCAGCCCCCCATTAGGAAGATCTGGGTCACCCTGTTCTCTGAGGATGGCCCCTGGTCCCAGTCAAAGGGAGCACACTTCTGCACACAGGCCAAGTGGAGGATGGGAGAGGACTGCTAGTGGGGAGACCTGGATTCTAGTCCTGCCTCTGCTTCTGCCTCCCCCTGTGAGCCTGGGCCATGCCACCAGCTTTCCTCCCTGGCCTCTGCTTCTTTGTCTATAAAATGGGGAGAGGTTAGATCAAGTCTTTCTAAGGATGGTCTGGCACAGATCCTAGGAATAAAATGGCAGGGACTTAGGGTTCCTTATACCCTTCCTGAAGCTGGTAACAGATACTGGTCATAGGGAGAGGGGTTTGTCGGCGGCGTTTGTACCCTTGCAGCGGGGAGGTGGGGGGGTAGAGCCCCTCCCCCACTACCACCATGAGGTGCCCTCAACAGCTCTGAGCTGGGCTTTCTTCTGAATGAACTCTGCCGCCTACAGCCTCTTCCTGCTGCTCCATTCAGCCTTGTGTCCCCAGCTGCTCATCTGGGCCTTGGTCCAGCGCAGGAAAGGAGGCAGGATCAGACAGTGGTATCCAGCCCTAGGACTGGGGAGGGAAAGCCCTGCTGGGGAAACTCCTGACCTTGAACTAGGCAAGGCAAGACCAGACAGGGAGAAAGGAAAGCATTTCTAAGAGGAGAGACCAACAGCTCCCGGGCTGGGAATCAGGAGATTTGATTCTATAGCTGTTCTGCAACCAGCCAGCTGGGCGGTTCAGACAAGTGACTTTTTTCCTCTGGGCCTTGGCTCCCTCATCTGAAAAATGGAGATACAGATCCTTCCCCATAGTGTTATCATAGAGATTTAGTGAGACAATTAATTAACAATTAATGTAGAAAAGTGCCTGGCAGGTAAGTTTCTATAGTTAACTTATTCCAGAAACTAGATGGGGTTGTGGTAAGACCTACTCAGCCAGGAGTTGCTGTGTGACCTTGAGCAAGTCACTTTCCTTCTCTGGTACCTCCACTTAGATGTCTAAGATCCCTTATAGTGGAGACCACACACCAACCCTACCCCCGCTCCTCCTTCCTTCTGCATGCAGGTAGGAAAATGTTTCTAAGGTAAGGATGGGAAGGGATAGAGTCCGTGTGCTTCTCAGTCTGGCAGATGGAGAATAGGGTAGACACTATCATTCTTTAAAAATCAGATAAAGGCCATAGAGTCATGTGGGAAATATGTGTGCTCTGTTGCTCTGTGCAAAAAGCAAGACTCAAAAATTATGCTCACCCTGAACACAACTCTGTAAGAAATACACAATCGCTCAGACAGAGACAGAATGAAAATGCAGCTCGAGTCCAGTGTGGTTGGAGGTGGTCAGGGGTGCTTTATTTTTTACTTCATGCTGTTCCCAGCTTATCTATGTGATTCTTGGAGACACCCCTTGGAAGGGGCTGCCCTTCCTACCAGATATGGGGAAAGGGGGCTTTCCTCCCTCTCCCTCCCCCACTTGCCCACAGATCCCTCATCCCCTGTATCCTGTATCCCTCAGCCTCTAGACTTGCAACAGAGAGGGTCTGGTGCTCAGAAAGCTCAGATAAAGGGCCAGAGGGAGAACAAGTTCTGTCTCCAGATAGAGACACTACTAGGTCTCTGTGCCTCTTGCCTTCTTCTTCCAGCTAAGGAGAAGGAATGACTATGGTTTCTCTAGAGGGAAATGGCCCTGGATCCCAGAGACACCCCAACTGGGAGGGTGTGGGGAGGAGGAAGAAAAGAAAGAGTGCTGTTGTCTCAGAGGGGAGCAGCCGGAAGCTGCAAGGATGTTTGCTCAGTACATTCATTTACCTCCCAGCAGTTGGGGAGGCCAGGTGTGGGAATGACGGACCAAGGGACCAGCCCAGGGGAAGGGGGGTGTGGAGGCTAAGCCAGACCCGTAGCCTGGCTTCTCCTGAGCTAAATAGGGAAACAGAACCACTACCACCACCACCCCAGCCTTGGGGGATTAGGGAGATTAGAGAAGTATGTGCATTTGGGTGTTCCTATGTCTGTGTGTGGGCTTTTAACAGCCCCTAAAAGGGGAGGGATGTGTGTGTGTGTGTGTGTGTGTGTGTGTGTGTGTGTGTGTGTGTTTCTCTTTAAACTCTCACCAACAGGAAAGAGGACCTAAGGGCCAAGACACTCTGGTCTCAGAGTAGAATACCCTAGAAAAGAACAAATGGAGAAAAACTAATGGAGGAGCCCAAATCTTAGGGCTCCAACTCAGGAAGGGAGCTCTCTCCAGACACCTAGTCCTCTTTCAAAACACTGAGTTTTTTGGGGGGAAGGTCTCTTGTTTTGTGTTTGCTTCTCCCACTGGGATACAAGCTCCTGGAGGGCAGAGGCCTAACTGTTTTCTTCACTGCACTATCCCCAGTGCCCAGTGCTTGGCACGGAGTAGGCCTCAGCCAACCATGGCTCAATTAAGGAAAAGGGGCCCAGGCCAGACCCCACAATTTTTTAGGGAGGAGGAAACATGGTGCTTAAGGTCACCTACTCCCAGTCATCAGAATCCTGCAGCCCATACTGTCTCTGAAATTCAGGAAGGGATTTCCACAATTTCCAATGAGCTGTTAATGCCTTGGGCCACCCCCATCCTATGGCACAGACCCCGAAGCCCCCAGACCAGGACGATTGAGAATGACTTGACCCTCAGCAGATCTGAATTTGTGGCTTAGACCTCAGGCTTCCACACTGGCACTAGGGCCTCCACCTTTCCCAGTTTTCTCCTGTGCACGTTGCTCTGCGACTCCTAGATCCACAATCAGCTTGAAACGAAGTCTCTTCTAGTCCTGCTCTGGGGCCTTTGCATATGCTGCTCCTGCATCTAGCATGCGTTCCCTGCAGTTCTCTCCCTTTCATCCTCCTTAAAGCAAATGTCCCCTCTTTAGAGCAGCCTCCTGACCACCTCAAGGAGACCCCGTTTTCTGCTTCAGCCCTTTGATTTCTTCACAGCCCTCGTCCCAGCGTAGTTATTTTATTGGCTTATTATCAAGAAAGCACGTCTGGAAGTTCCGTGAGAACAGTTCTGTTCAATTCCATAAACCTAACCCGGTGCCATGACACAGAATAGGGGCTTAATATAGTAAAACTCCATCATAAGACAACGAGCCAAGTCCAAACTTTCCAATTGTGTAAAATGTGGAGTTGCATGACTTCGGGATCAGTGAAAAGCCTGGTTTTCAGAGCATGCATACTATTACAAAAAGCGCAAAAATAAAGATCGTGACACCTTACTACCTGCAGCAGACCAACCTGAGAAAGCTCCAGAGGAACACGCCCAGAGGGCACAGCTTTGCCCACCTTTGTTTGAGATGGGCCCCGTGCGCAGGGCAGAGACAAGTGTTGCGTTGCAGTGGACTTTGCTCCATTTCAAGCATTCACTTGAAATTTGTAGAGAAATTTACTTCAGGCCAGCACAGTCCCTATAAGGGAAGGAGAGAATGCTTTTTTGTCTCTTAAAGTGTACTTATTTTGAGAGAGATTGAGAGAGAATGCACGAGCTGGGGGAGGGGCGGAGAGAGAAGGAGAAAGAGAGAATCCCAAGCAGGCTCTGCACTGCAGCGCAGAGCCCGGCTCGAGGCTTTATCTCATGAACCATGAGACTATGACCTGAGCCAAAATTAAGAGTCAGACGCTTAACCGACTGAGCCACCCAGGTGCCCTGGGAGAATTTTTTCTAAAAAGACAGGACTAAGTGTTCAAGGAGTGTATTGAAAATTCCAGAAGGGGCCCCGGGGTTCTGGGGGTCCTGGCCTAACTGGCCCTGAGGGTAATGGAGATACTGGATCCCACAAAAATGCTGTCTGTACCCCAATCTGCTCTGAGGTCCTTCAGGCATCCCTGGACCAGCTGGGACTTTTCTCTTGATCCTTCTTCAATACATACATCTAGTTCTTTTTTTTTTAATATAGTATTTTATTATAGCTGGATTTTTAAAAAATATATAGTTTATTGTCAAGTTGGTTTCCATCTAACACCCAGTGTTATATATCATATAACATCCCAACAAATGCCCTCCTCCATGTCCATCACCCATTTTCCCCTCTCCCGCACGCCCATCAACTGTTTGTTCTCAGTATTTAAGAGTCTCTTATGGTGTACCTCCCTCCCTCTCCCCAACTGTTTTTCCCCCTCCCCTCCCCCAGGGTCCTCTGTTAAGTTTCTGCTATTCCACATGTGAGTGGAAACATATCATCCAGTTCTTTAACAAAGGACACTGAAGGAGCCTTTGCTGGTCCCTAGGCATAGTGACCTCCAGCCACAATTGGGGGGTGGGGGGGGATCACAGAAGCAGCACCACAGGGTGCGGTAACGGAGCTGAGCAGGGCGGGAGCCTGACGAGCATCCAGCTGGCATGGAGGTCACAGAAGGGTTCTCAGAGGAGGTGACCTGGCACACTCTCTCCTATTGGCTCCATCCTCATTGGCAAAGGAGTTGCTGGAAGGCACTGTCTCTGAGATTGGGCAGGAGGGGACCTCTCACCTCTGTCCTCAAGGCAGGGGTCCCATGGAGTGAGTCAAATTGGGGAGAGAATTTTCTCCTCTCCCTCTCTCCCTCTCCCTTCCTCTCATTCTGGTTTGCACTTTGCTCTCTAGGGTGAGGAAAGTTTGGGCTCTTGGATGTCAGAGAGGCTCCGCCTTCACTCGCACCTACCGCCACCCTCAGAGCACTGTGGATGCCTAGAGCCCTAGGGGCAGAGCCAGCAGGGTGGCTGGCCTGTGGGAGGAGAGGCCCCACATCCCATCCGGTGCCCTGGCCTCATACTCACTCTAGGATGCTGCTCTCTGGCCCACCTGGGAACTTGGACCTGTGCTCTTTGTAGCTCCCGGGACCCCCAGGAGGGTCTATGTAGGTCTGGCCTGGCCTGGCTGCTGTGCCAGGAGGGAGAAAGTGAAGGACACCCCCACCTTGGGGCGTCCCCTCCCCATGCCATGCACCTCCTGCAAGTCCTGGTACAGAGTCCCTACCGGAGCATCCCTCTCTGGGACCTGGCTTGCCCCTGAACCTCCCTCAAGAAACCAGCTCCAGATGCTGAAGAACAAGCTGTTCTTCTGGAAGTCTCTGCGCTCCAGGGGGCAGGATGGAGGAGGATGATTTGGGTGGAGTTTAGTCAAGACCATGAGCATTGCTCTGGCTGGAACACTGCATAACCCCCTAGAGCAGAGTAGGAGAAGTCAGAATAAGTGGCAGGGACCCTTGACCAGGATAGGGGAGAAGGTAAGGAGTGGGGAGGGGGTCTGACTCCAGAAAAGCTGGGAGGGGCAAGATATAGCCCAGAACTCTGACCGTTGGAGACAGTATGTCAAAGGGATTGATTTCCTTGGAGTGTGAGAGGTCCTGATCCCCATGCCCTGGACACAGCACATCATCAACAAGGCCAGCTTGACAGCTGGGGCCACAGTGCGCTCCCCTGCTACCGAGTTCAGGGTGCCTCCTCTCCCCGCTCTCCGGGGACAGAGCCCTGCTGTAGCTTCCTTGCCCCTTGGCTCTTGGCCCAAGAGCCATTTCACCCATCCCAGAGAGGCTGACACATCTGGGCTGGGCTGTGTGGTCCAACATAACAGCTGGACGGAGCAGCTGTCCCCCCTTTCCAAAAGAAAAACAAAAATGAAAGCAGCAGAGGAATAAGGCAGGCTCTTCGGGCCCCCATGGAGAGCCGGGAGGCAGTTTTCAAGCAGCGATTGAGGGGGATCTGCTTCCGAGGCAGGCAGGCCCCAGTCTTTACCCATGTGTGTGCCCCTCTGCCTGGCCTGGCCTCACCTCTCTTCACCCCATTTCCCTAACTCCCTGTGTGACCTTGGGCAAATCACTTCCCCTCTCTCGGCCTTGGCTTCCTCATTGCTGAACAAGCCTGAGAATTCTTTGAGAGCAGGGAGTGTCAGATGACCATTTCCATCAGTTGGCTAGTTATAGCTACAGTGACCGAGTACTGAGGAAATGCTTATTTATTGGATGGATGGAGGGAGGGAGGGGGGGAGGGAAGAAAGGAAGGAAAGAAGGAAGAAAGGAAGGATGGGGTGGGGAGGGGTGATGAATGGATAGATGGGTAGATGAACAGACAGTGAAAGAAAGGACGCTTCCTCATATCTAGCTTGAATGGTACTTTTTTAAAAGTGGGTTTTATTTTTTATTCAAGTAGCGAATTTTAACCCAAATTCCACATGTACCTTTCACTTTGCCATTATAGCCCTTTCTATCATAAAAGAATATATATCATGCATGCATAGAAACTATAAAGTATAATAAAGTGGATACGTGTGTACTTACTACCTCGTTGAAGAAACAGACCCGACTGAATATCGAACTCTCAGCCGCATGAGTGTGGGGGAGGGGTGTGCTGCAGGCTGGGAAGCCAGTCCACTCTGGGCGCATTCTGAACAGGGGGGGGTCCTGCGACCCGGTGACTACTCCCAGATCCAACTTGACCAGACAGGAAGTGCACAGGTCAGATAGCCAATACCTCAATGAACACTGGGTGGGTGGGAGGGGAGATGCTGAGCCCTGTCTGAGGCGCGTGTGATGGCCATCAATGGTCACCTTTAACTGCTCAGACCTGGGAGCAAATCCTGGCCCTCACCATTTGTCATCTGTGTGACAGGTGTCTTAACCTCTTCCAGCTTGTTTTCCTCATCCATAAAGCATGACCACAGAACATAGGGTTCTTACCAAGATTCCGTGAGATAAGGCATAGCACAGGGTCTGGCACATAGTAAACCCTCTGTAAACAATAGTTGCTGCCTCTGGTTTTATTCTGATTGTCATTGTCATGGCCTGAAAGGAAGGCCCCCAGTACTGGACAGCCCTTGGAGGAATGGGCCACCATCTCCATCCCTGTGATGAGCCCCTATTGTAGGGATTTTATTTTCCTATCTGTCTGACCTCTTTGTAACTGGAAGGCTCTTTTGGGTAAAGCCAAAAGATGCCAGACTCCTTCTCAGGGCTCTTTCTGGGCTTCAGGAGAGAGATGGCCAGGGGTGAGCTACATCGATCGGGGCCCCAGCAGGGGACCCACTGCATGGATTTGGGGCCATATTTTGTACCTGGCCCTGTACTGGGTGTCGGAATGGGGCACCAGAAAATCAGCCATTCCTTCAACAGCAATGCTGAAGAGCTTGGCTTCAAATCCTGATTCAGGCTTTTGCTAAATGAATGAACCTGGAGAAGCTACTTAACTCCTCCATGCCTCAGTTTCCTTAACTTTTAAATGAGGGCACTAACTTACCTTCTGAAAATTAAATGATATACTACATGGAAGGAGTTAGAACAATACCTGAGACATAAATATTAGCTATTATTATTATCATCATTAGGCATACTATATCCAAGGCCCTGTGTGAGGCCCAGCAGAGGGTTCAAAGATGAACTCTATCCAGGATCTACCCTCAAGGAGGTGAAAGTTTAGAAGGAGAGATGGGTCCCACTGTGCCTAATTAGAGTTCAAGGCATGATATTAACCAGTGATCCAACAGTCTGTAAGTGCTATGGTGGTTCAACTTCGACATCAGGTGGTACAGGTGGGCAGTCACGGAAGGCTTCCTAGTGGAAGTGACATTTTAATTGGGCCTTAAAGGATGATAGTTGGAATGAGGAGACATAAAGGGCAAAGGCACTCCAGACATAAAGACTGGTATAAGCAAGGGCCCTATGGCAAAGGAGCCCATAACAGTTTCAAGGAGCTGGGAGTGGCCATCCAACTAGGATGGAGGGAAGAGAAAGATGAGGGTCTCCAACTCTAATGTTAAGTTGAGACTCATTTATTACCCACCTTGAATGCCATCCTTAGGAGCTGGAAGTTTTTTCAGCAGGTAGGAGGGAGCCAATGATAGTTCTGAGCTGGACAAACTGATGGTCCCAGCAACTCTGAACTTTCTCAGTGCTAAGAGGTCTAGGGTCCACTAGGAATGAGCCATCGGCCTGTCCAGATGATGAGAGGCCCCCGCAAAGGGAGAAAGAGTCCAGGGCAGCCTGACACAGCAGCTGACCCCAGGTCCCTTCTCCCCTCTGACTTCCATCCCGCGCCCCAGTGCGACTCGCCCACTGGGCTAGGAGCACCAGTTCCCATCAGGCTCTATCATCCCCAGCCCTCGGGGCCAGGCTGACCTGGAGAGGCCCAAGGCAACCCCACCCTTGCAGAGAAACAGGCTTCTCTTTGGGGCTGAGAGCTCCAGCCTGTGAACCATGCCCTTCCTCCTGGCCCAACCCCAGGGCGCTCATGGGGTTCCCCCACCCCTCTGATAGCTCAAGACCCTCCACTCTCAGGCAAAGGATGTCCCAGTTGTGCCCAGGGTCTCAAAGGATCTGAGCGCTCCTTCTGAGGCCAGCCTAGCCTGGCACCTCACCTCCTTGGCTCTCCCAGCCATCAACCGTGACAAGATGCCCAGAGGCCTTTTCATCATCCTCCCAGAGAGGAGGCCCAGCCCTGCCCTCTGCTGCCCCAAGGCCTTCACCCCTTCCTCTCCCAAGGCTGCAAATCAGTTCCACATTCGGGATCTGGCATGCACTATCTGCTCAGAACTTTCCCCTCCCAGTTTGCTCAGGCTCACATCTCCCCCCACCCCACATGGTCAGCCCATGGGGTCTGCGGAAGGAGAAAGGCTCCTGCCTTCCATGACCCCTTTAGAGGTCTGAGAGGGTGCTCGACTACAGTGAGGTACCAGAGGGACCATGGACAGGGGGCCCTGCCAGGGACAGATGAAAGAGAAAGGGTAGAGGGGGTGGGGCAGAGGCAGAGCTGGAGCAAGCACAGGAGGGGATGAGGGGGTTGGGGGTGGTGAGGGAAGGAGCGAGGTAGTTCCCAGCTCAGCACATTCCTGAGACATCTGGACGCTGTGGAAGAGCCCCAGCTGGCCCGCATGGCTGTGGCTCTAGCTTCTCTGTGATGTCAGGACCCAGCCTTCCCCCCTCCTCTCAGAGTCCCACTGGCCTGAGGTCCACCTTGGGGCTGAGTGCTGGGGTCTCCTCCTCAGACCCTTCACTCTCAGTGAGCAAGAACGAGGCCCTAGAGACACTGGAGGACAACCCTGACCCCGGAGGAGGGCCTGGGCCTGGGCCTGGCGGGAGGAGGCCAACTCGAAGACCCAGGGGTTTGCCACTGACTCAAGGAGATTCCTCTTTGGAGCTGATGCCAGCCCCTCCCTTCTCCCTGAAAGGGGAGAGAGAGACAGAGGAAAGACTCTGAAAATGGCTGCTTACCTCAAGCTGCATGACCCTGAGCGAGTCTACTCCTTCCCTGATTCTCGGTTTTTCTCTCTGTAATAATAATAATAGCTACACTTCAGCGAGACCCTTCTATGTGTCCTGCATTGTATCAATACAAATGTCATCTCATTCAATCCTCACAGCAACCTAGGAGTTAGATATAAGTACCCCAATTTTATAGCTGAGACTGAGGCTCAGAGGGGTTAAGTAACTTGCCCAAGGCTACACAGTGGGTAGCAGAACAGAGCTTAGAACCCAATCTGTCTGCCTCCCTTGCTCTTAACCATTGAACTACATTGTTTCTGTGAAAACAGGAGGGGATGGACCTAATGATGGCAGCATTCTTTTCAGCTAGAAAATTGTAATGACTTTTTTTTGGCTGTCGCGGGGCTCTTCAAGAAGGGCAGGGGCAGGCATTAGTCACACACTGGGTGGGGGGAGGAGAACGGAGGCAGCTGGCTTTGAAGTATCAGATGGGTCAGGAGTCTTTGGAGGTCCCCTCCCTCAGCGTCTCAGAGAGGTCCAAACCCCAGAGGCCAGAGCCACAGCCTGATCTCCAGCCGAACCCAGGGGTCCCACACCTTCCCTGAAGGAAAGGAGTAAATAAGGAGAGAGAATGCAGCTTCTTCCAAAAATAAAACCTGAGGACAACTCAGACGGCCCAGGACAGCTGAGGAAGGCAGAGGCCAAGGGAATTCCAGCCAGAGCCGGGTGGCAGGCTCCAGCTAAGGCAGGCCTTCCAGCTGGCCAGGGGCCGGGAGAGCAACTTGGCTAGGTGGCCGCCAGGCTCTGTGGATACTCTGGGGCCTAGCCAAACGATGGGGCAGCGACTCCAGCACTGAGTAGGGGACTGCAGTCCCCAGGTACCTGGTCTCTCTGGGGCTTAAGAACAAGAAGGCCTTGGGGGGAAAAAATAACCTGGAGAATGGGTACAATAGGCCCCACAAGGGAGGAGCCAAGGGAAAGATCCAGGAGCACGGAAACTCTGCCTGGAGCAGGAGCAAGCTGGCACTGAAGTGGAATTCAGGGCAGTTACTCCTGGAGGCTCAGCGGCAGAAAAAAGGCCTCAGTCCATTAACTCACTGGCACATTCCTTCATTCACCCACTCATTCAGTCCATCAGTCAGTCACTCAGCAAACATCTGAGCACCTACCATGTGCTGGGATCAGTGCTAGGCTTTGGAGATACACATGAGAACTGGACACAGAGGCAATCTGGCTGGATCATTTCAAGCAATACCAAGGCACTTGGAAGCTACCCTAAGGGCAGTATAAAGTCATTAATGGATACTGAGGGAGTCACACGGTCATATGTGTTACAAGATCCCGCTTGGTGGAGGTGGAGAATGCCCGGGAGACAGATGGGAGTTCAGCCTTAACTCACCTTCATAAGTAGGGTAGTCACACCACCGGTCAGAAAGCCTTTTGTGAGCAGGAATTAGGCTTCGTTCATCTCTGTATCCACAGAGCTGGGCAGGTAATGGTGCTTAGTAAATACTGGAGAAATGCATAAGTGATAAACAAATGGATGATTAGATACCCTTATTCTCCAGAGGTCCCCAGTGCCAGCCCTGGCACTTAGTCGCCAGTGTCCTGAGCTGTCCCAGAGGGATGCTCTGGCCACTGCCTATGGACCAACATCACCAGCAGCCAGACCGTGGGCCGCTGCGCCCTCAGTGGTGCCAGTCACAGCTAATCCCAGCCCTGGGCGGCGGCATTCACTGCCATCGCTTCCTCCTGCCCAGACAGTACCTGGCACTAACCCCAGGGTTGGGCCACCATACATGGGCC
The DNA here is from genome assembly GCF_006229205.1 of Suricata suricatta. Classification (NCBI taxonomy): domain Eukaryota; kingdom Metazoa; phylum Chordata; class Mammalia; order Carnivora; family Herpestidae; genus Suricata; species Suricata suricatta. The sequence goes on along the minus strand of NC_043710.1, from coordinate 16,560,951 downwards.
GCCTAGTCAGAAGATGCCAGGGACTGGCCAGGAACCTGCAGGCCAGCTCCCTGCCTCCCTGAGGCATCTGTGGCCGGGCGGGGAACGGTTACCAGTGTCAGGAGAGGGAACCGCAGAGCCAGACCAACAGGGCTGGGGGCTACAGAGAATGCACACACAGCCCCCCCCCCACCCCCCCAGTCCCTGCTCTGCACCCAAGCAGCCTGTGGTGGATGCCAGCCTGCCCTTTCCTCTCTCCCTCCCTCTCTCTGGTGCATGCATAGCACATGCACAGAAAAGCTACGTCCTCACATTGCCCCACCACAGATGCCTCAGGGAGTCCCAGCCCTCACTGTCCCAGCCCCATGCGAGCCTGGGACTCTCAAAACTCCCTTGCTGGGGGTCATATGACTCAGGCATGTGGGTTGGCGCAGTCAGCGTTTAGTTCTGTGGTGGTGTGAGATGTTGTGTGTGTTCAAGTGAGAGCATGCGTGACCACGTCTGTGACCATCTTTGGTGTGGCTGCATATGTGTGTCTGCATAGGACAACACTGTGTGTCTGATCCCATCTGAGGAGTTGTACCCATTTGGAGTTGGTGCTGGTGCTTGCCAGTGTCAGCCGAGGTGAGCCCATGAGCCTGTGTATGTGCAGTAGTACCTGCCCCAGGCTGTACGTGGAATGTGTCCATGGATGTGGATCTTATATCGCGTGGCATCAAAGAAGTGGTGTTTCTTTATGTAAGAAGGAACCCCACAGCCCACGTCTGTGTGGCACATCCACACGTATGCACACAGATCCACACAGAGGGGAGCATTTCTGCTTATTTGGACGTGGGCTCTGTGGTGAAGAGTTTGGTAGGGGGAAAATATGAAACCTCAGGAGCCGCCGTCCCTGGGACTGTGGGGAACGGGGGATGAGAATGAGGTTGGAGGTTGGAACAACGTACTCCCCCCCTTCACCCCCATGCCCTGCCAGGAAGGCTCAGGGAGGGACTGGCTCCAGGGACTGGAGGACTGTCTGCATCCCTTCCCAGTCCCCAGGGAGGCCAGGGCAGAGGAAAAGAGCTCACTCTCTGAAGACTAGTTCACTTCACCCTGTCCCTGCCCGCCACCCCTGCCCCAAGAGGAACACAGTCAATAACAGATGGGGAAACTGAGGCCTGGAGGAGAGCCACCACCTGCCCCTGCCCATGTCTCAAGCACAGCCGGATCTTGAACGGGGGGGGGGGGGGGGGGGGGGGGGGGGGGGGGGGGGGGGGGGGGGGGGGGGGTGAATCGCGAGTCTGAGTCCAGGGCCTTTTTCCCCTTCAAAGGACAGCCTTTGATTCCACCTCTGGGAAAGGGACACCCAAATGCCTGGATGGTGATATGAAAGGACAGGGAGGG